>NC_079221.1:19817276-20417276 GCF_029633865.1 Lampris incognitus
TGCTGTCTGCTCCGTCTTCGCCAGGGTCAGTCCACCGGCGTCTCATCTGATTAAAGAATGAGATCCAAATTTCAGCTTGAACATTGATCTTTCAAATTATTTCACCACGAACGGGACTAGGAGAACCCCAGAACCTAGAATTCACTCTCGCTTTTTGACCCTCAACCCCGTGACTTATGACGATGACCCCGTCATTTCTCCCCACCGCTGATATGCGGTATGGTGTGTGCTAGCGGAGGGCTGCCAGCGTGGGCAGCGGTCTGAGCTCCTCCTGGAACTGGTTACAGTTGGGGTCCCCCCGGATCTTGGGCGTTGCTGGAATCTGGACCCCCGTCAAGGGGTTTACGCACCAGCACTCACCCCGTTTGCCATGGGTAGACATGTTACACTGAGGGGGAAACACACAAACAAGACAAGCTGGAAAACAACTCCTGAGAGAGGGAGGCAAACAAACGCACAGTGGAAAGTTGGGGGTGTGCTGATAAAGTGTTGAGTACAGCGGTCTGTGATGGGGTGTTAAGTGTGTGTGTGCGTGTGTGTGTGAACGCGCGTGTGTGTGTGCGTGTGTGTGTGTGCGCGCGCGCGTGTGTGCGCATGTGTGAGTGCACATGCACACCTTCTGAGCAAGATCGAAAGCTAAGCCTGAGGGGTGGGGCCGCACCCGCCCAATAACAGCTTGGCCACAGGTCGTACCCCCACCCACAACCCCGCCCACAACTCTCACATGCACACCACAAACACAAACACACACACACACACACACACACACACAGGCATGCCAGTGTACAGGCCCCCCGCCGAGTCCCCTCTTCCGTCGCCCCCTTAGAAATGAGGTCATAATTGAAGTGGACATAGTTCTATGCCGCGCACACGGGGCAGAAGAGGAGGGGCGGGAGTGAAAAGAATGAAGAGCTGGGTGGGGGGAGGGGGGAAATACTTTCCATTTTCTTCCTTCAATGAGAAAGAACAAAAAAAGTGACAGTTACAGTAATTACCACACGAGAAGGAGGGACAAGTCCAAAAGAGACCTGTGTGTTGTGGAGGTACAGTGGTACATGCCTGGGAAGCGAGGCCCCTGATTCAGAAACAATGCTGTTGTTTGTAAGCCATGATGAAGGCCGCCTGGCCGGCTGGCTGGCCCATAGGCCTTGCTTCAGGAACCTTTTCAAATCCTCTGTCTGTTTCTCTCTCATCTGTACCACGGCAATGATAGATAAATCACCACATAAATACAGAAACACTATGTGACATGTGATGTTCTGTCTGCTGGCCCGAGACTTTCTATATTTAAGAGCTACTACAAGTAGACCTGAAGTGATTTCACTTGGAGCAGCAGTGTTTCCTCTGGTGGAAAAGTCTTCCCATGAACTGCACTTTTATTGCTTTCTTAGAAGATGTTGCCTCATTCTACATGACAACATCAGCCAGATTTTTCAGTTGTTTGTGTGTGTGTGTGTGTGTGTGTGTGTGTGTGTGTGTGTGTGTGTGTGTGTGTGTAAGGGTAGAGTGATGATTCGATGGGAGGAATGGGAGTCTAGTTGTGAGCTGAGTGGGGGTAGGTGGGGATATGTGGTGTGTGTGTGTGTGTGTGTGTGTGTGTGTGTGTTTGTGTCCCTAAAGGATAGTTTAGACAGCCAAATCCCAAGGAATACATTGCATGTTTGTGTGTTTGTGTGTGTGTGTGTGTGTGTGTGTGTGTGTGTGTGTGTGTGTGTGTGTGTGTGTGTGTGTGTGTGTGTGTGTGTGTGTGTGTGTGTGTGTGTGTACTGTATGCGTTTGACAATGTACTAGCGAGCACAAAAGACTGAAGATTGGAAATTAAAGTAAGAGCTGACCACAAAATAAATGATGAGATATGATGATGAATGATGATTTCTGTGTGTGTGTGTGGGTGTGTGTGTGTGTGTTTGTGTGTACTGGTCATCTCTCTCTTTCTTATTTTTTTGTATGTATATATGTACTATGTATGTGTGTGTGTATGTACGTATGTGTGTATGTATGTGTGTGTATGTATGTATGTATGTATGTATGTGTATGCATGTATGTACATGTCAAAAGAAGGGTTGATGTGGAGCTTCAATGTGGTCTGGGGAGCAGTAGGGAGTCCTTGCCCAGAGATCCTGAGGATCCACAGAGTTTTAAGGGGATGGAGGATGCCTGCAGTGTGGCTGGGGACCGAGAGGTGAAGCTCTGGGCTTGGCTTTATGTGTGAGAATGTGTTTATGTGAGAAACAAAATGCCTGAGAGAAGAAAAAAGGGGGTACAAGGGTGATAAGCAGATGGGAAAATAACCGAACAAATAGGATCAAACTGAAACTCGGTGAAAGGGAGGATCAGTGGTGTTCTGTTGATAGTGTCATATTGCAATAAAAGTTTGTGCTGGTGTGAGCTCTTTCTGTGGTTTTGGTAACACTGCTGGAAAAAGTCCTAGGATTTTTTCTAAACAATACAATACAATACAATACAATACATACTACCTCTGACATTTTTTCCTTTTTCCCAAGGAAAAACTTTTGCCTGATGGGAAATTTTTTATCAACTACTCATATAGTCTGAGAATTAGAAATTGTTGTTTTTCATGTTAAAAGCAGGGAAGGGGCAAATTAGGAGTCAGTGATTCTAGAGACTCATCATCACATTTGTGTGCACGTGTGTGTGTGTGTGTGTGTGTGTGTGTGTGTGTGTGTGTGTGTGTGTGTGCGTGCGTGCGTGCGTGCGTGCGTGCGTGCACACCCACATATGTCTTTGTGTGTGTCTGTGCATGCATGTGTGTGTGTGTGTCCATGCATCGAGGTGAGCTCAGCCGCTATAACTTGGCAAGTTGTGATTCAGCGTCATATCAAAACGGTAAACACACTAAGCTAGATGACTTTTGTGCAAGTGTACGCATGCCTGTTGATTGTTTCTTCATCAAGGAGTAAGTGAGCATCCATTCTTAGCCTGTCTACACCTACTCGCATTTAGCAAAAGGGTAAAAAAGGGGTGTAGCTGCAGAGGATGGTGACGGTGGTGTGGGTTAGACTGATGGTGGCAGTGTTGTAGCAGAACACCTCGCGCCGGTTTATCACAAGTCTACCCAGAGAGTTTAACAAACTAACTCTGCAGTCAATCTGGATAAGGCATATCCATTTTACTTTCTCACCTCGTCCTCTCTTTTAGCTATGGCGTTCAACCAATCAAGCATTAATGTACATTGCATCAAAACAGCTCTCCGTTGTTTTTGGCGGGGTACCGAAGTAGTAGTGTCAAATCTTAGCGTCGGAGGAAATGGAGATGATTGCTAAGAGCCGATTGGCATATCGCTGTGTCAGTCATCATTGTACAAAGGATCAACTCAAGCAGCCAAAATCAACCACCATGCTAACACATTAGGCATACAGAGATTTGGCTGTGACGAGTCTGCAGTCCGGTGTACTGTCTCGTGGCCCACCTGTTTCAAGTTGTACATTCCATGTCTATCACAGTTTGGAAATCTGAGCTCGTACAGGTTCTCCAGTGTGCCTCCGTTATCCTGGAAGGTCATCCTGGAGATCTCCTCCAGGACCTTGTCCAGCTCCTGCTCACAGGAATTCTGAAGGCAGAGAGAGAAATAATCAAGTATATTAACAACACTACAACTGCAATTACTGTAACTACTCCTACTTCTACTACTACTTCTACTACTGCTACTACTACTGCTGCTGCTACTACTACTATTACTGTTGCTGCTGCTACTACTACTACTAGTGCTATTACTACTACTACTACTACTTCTACTATTACTACTATTACTGTTGCTGCTGCTACTACTACTACTACTGCTACTACTACTAGTGCTATTACTACTACTACTACTACTACTATTACTCCTAATACTACTATTGCTGCTACTGCTACTATACTACTACTACTACTACTCCTTCTATTACTACTATTGCTACTACTACTACTATACTACTATTGCTACTACTACTACTACTACTACAACTATACTACTATTGCTACTACTACTACTACTATTGTAATAATAATAGTAATAAGAAAGACAATGTAAGAGGAAGAAGTAGAAGAAATAGTAGACGAAAAACAAGAACATTTTGAAAATAATACTAAAAATAATAAAATAATAACTTTTCGCATGAATTACACAATGCCAACAATTTGTGCTATGTCTAGGAAAGTCGGAAAATACGAGAAAAAGAGACTTCTTACTGTATGTTGTAAAAGTGTCACAAAAACACGTTTATGGCCATAACTTTTTTAGTGTGTGGTGCTCATGCAAGTAGAAAGGTCAGCCAATATCATTGATGTTAATCTGGTGGAGCTGAGCTTGGGTGGCTGGACTACTCAAGTCAGCAGGCATGGCCACACACATTCACACAGATGCACACACATACATACACACACACACACACACACGCGCGCGCACACACATGCACACACACACACAAACGCACACACACACACACACACACACACGCACATGTGCAGACGAATGTTCTCATTTTTTGCACTCATTCACACTCAACCAAACAAAAAAATGTACGCAATCTCCTGTTTATGATAGGCAAACCGGCATTCGTGTGCAAACATGCACACCCTCAGACGCATAAATACAGAATCATGTTCATGTACACACACACACACACACACACACACACACACACACACACACACACACACACTCACACACAGGCAAATGGACACGGAGACACAGACAAGTACAGCGCTACGCTGACTCAACACGCACGCACACACACACACACACACACACACACACACACACACACACACACACACACACACACACACACACACACACACACACACACACACACATACACACAGGGTTTGTGTAGAACCTTCCAGTAGGATCAAAGGGCCTCAGTCCTCTGATTAGTTGGCTGAGGATGAGAGAGAGGGGCTGGAGGAGGCACAGTCTCCAGTGCATGGACTTTATCAGACATCTGAACATATGGATGAAAAGTGGTCTTTCTCTCTTTCTCTCAGTGTCTCGGTCTCATCTCTTTCTCTCACTCTTTCTCTGTCTACCTCGCTCCCTCACTCTGTCTCTTTCCCTCACATATTATTTCTTTCTTTTTCTCTGTCTCTGTGTCATGAACCCACACGTGCACCTGAGCAGGTATGTGCACACAGACATCTTACTACACACAGTACTTAAAGAAAGACCCTCCCTTGCAAAAAAGTATACTTGAAGTTAATTTTATTAAGTAAACTTAGGTAAAGTTCAAGGTTATTTCAAGTATATTATATTTAATATCAATGTACTAGTTGTATACGTGTAAGTATACTTAAGTATAATTTGGTTTAGCACATCTCTGATAAGTACTTAAAAAGTAAACTGAAAGCATACTCACTGATTTTTAGTTTAAAACAAGTCGACTAATAGCACACCTGAATAAACTAATTTGGGTTTTACTGGAGCGGGGTTTCACTGCCTCGAGGTAGCAAGGATGGTAAAGGATATGTTTGTGAAAACAACTACTCAGAGATACGCTGACGAAACCCAGTACACAAAATGTGACTGCATTTGGTTACTGCAAGTCTCCATTAGGACAAAGGCTAGACTACTGGTCAGTGCAGTCAGAAGCTAATGTTGCAATCACCTAGAATTGGGCTCCTTTTCTTTTCTGTAATTCTGATATGAGGCGAAACAGTGAACAGTCAGCACCAAACTGGACACACAAGATAACTGAGCCAATCTAACCAGATTTGCAAAAAAACAAAACAAAAAAAAAACAAAGGAAACATGTGGTTGTGCAAAGGGTTTACAGATTCAGTCTCAACAACCCTGTTGAGTCATAAGCTTATCTGGGAAAATCTGATAATTCTGGGCACGTCCGATATTTATAACAGGTCCTGCGCAAGGCCTGTAGTTTTTTGTTTTTTTTATTTTTTGATAAGTAACTCGCTCCAAAGCAGTGACTATCAGCAGCCAATGGGAGCCGAGTTTACAGCGAGGTGAGGTAAGGAGAATTTTATAAAAGTGATGCGCGCTAAAGATGCAACACACAAATAGACAGAAGTCGGTTACCCCCCCCCCGCCCCCCAAATTTCATGTGCGGTGGTTTTGCTGCTGATGTTGTTTTTCATTGCAGAACACTGAGTCTTGCTGTTGACCCCAATATTTCTTTTGCTTTGTTTGGCGGCGACGTCCATGCTAAATCAATTTGAAAGCGATGACATTATTTGGGGGGGGGGCAACTGTATATAGTGTCTCTATCCACATCATAAAGGCATAAAGACATGGAATGAATCAAGTCCGCAGCTTTGAAGATGCAAGCTCTTGGAAGCACTTTGTTTATCCGACCTCAGATGACCACACACAACGAGACGCGTCCGTCCTTGACAGTGGCCATCTGAAGACCCCGCCCCCTGCCCAGCTGCACATCCTCTTTCAACCAATCCTCCCTTTTGTTGCCTCTAATGGTCTCACTAATTGTTTTGCACCCTCTCGCTTATGTTTTTCTTTTCTTTTCTTTTCTTTTTTGTTTTGCTGCAGGAGAGTGAGTTAAATGAAGGAGAAAATGCGAGCATGTATATCATTGTTTCCCAGGTCGAAACCCATGTGGGCCTCGTCTCCCTGGCCCCTAAAGGCCCACGCTCATTTGCATGAAGCAGAGGGAGTATCTCTTTTTATGTCACCCCTTTTGAGGTTTTTCCAAGAATTGCTTTTATTTTGTCTTGGCACATTTGAGACTGCTGAAAAGCTGAAGGAATGCTAAAGATGTCATCTTAACACTGAACTTAACTGCCGACACGCATTCCACTGTGGGCGCCAAAACAATACCACAAGCATGGACATTTTCTGCATGAAAAAATTGTTTACTGTTAAATTGAGTTGAAAAAAAACCTTCTTTCTTCCTTTTTTTTACATATGAGGCCAACTTTAGGCTTCATTTGTGGCAAATGTGAACTTTCATCAATGTAGTTTTGTTATTGCATTTTGGACAGTCTCACATCCTTTTATCTTGATTATCTGTATACATTTATCCTTATTGTTTTTTTCTTTTTTTTTTCAAGCCACTTATCCTAATTAGGGTCAGGGGGTGGAACCTATCCCAGCACTCATTGGGTGGAAGGCAGGGGAACACCCTGAACAGGTCGCCATGGTTTGGCATGTTCACGTCTAGGGGCAATTTAGTATCTACAATTGACTCTGTGCATAACTGTATTCCTCTGAATTCCGGTTTCCACTGCAGCAGTCATACCAGTTTCCTGTCTGTTAGCGGGTGCTATTGGCAATGGCATATTTTTCGCGATGCCTGCAAGATTTACCATGGATAAATGTGAACGACATGCACAGAATTGTTGACAAACTTTCACCTGCACCTACCAGCAAACGGGTGAAAAGTTTCAAGTTGTACATATCAAGTTACGTCCACAATTATGAGGATGGGCAGGCGGACGGACGGATAGACGGATGGAATTGTGGACGTAACTTGATATGTACAACTTGAAACTTGCAGGCATCGTGAAAAATATGCCATTGTCAATAGCACACGCCAACAAACAGGAAACTGGTATGACCGCTGCAGTAGAAACCGGAAGTCAGTGGACTACCATTATGCACATCTCTTTGGACTGAGGGAGGAAACCATAGCTCCAGGTGGAAACCCACACAGACAACACGCAAACTCCACACAGAAAGGAACCTGGCCGGTCAGGAATCGAACCCAAGACTTTTTTTCTGGGAGTTGACAGCACTAACCACTGCACCACCGTGCTGCCCCTAAGGCAGGTTTCCATTGCAGTTTTGCACAAAATAGAAGCTATTAAAAAACAATTTTTTTTTTAAAAAAGCCGACAAGTCGACAAACACAGATGTGAATAGTTTGTGTTACCACTGAGTGAATTTATGCGATTAATGCTGGGTTTTCTCCCCTCGTGATAGTCTCCAAGACCTAATGAATATTGGCACGGTGATTTCGATTGCATGCACCGCAGTAACACAAAGCGATGAGGGCATGTGATGCACGAAATGACGCGAAGGCAAACCCTTATTTATACCTGGTACCGGCCACGTATCAGGGCTTTATGGGAGGTCATTGTCTGCAATTATTTTACAGAGGTCCTGTGGATCCAAATCTTCAGAATGACCTGCTTAACATTTGATGAGTTACGCAGCAGAAGGACCTCTTGTGGCCCGTGTATCATGCCCGAGGGAGCCGGTTCCAACCAAGCACATAGCCATCGCTCTTTATATGGTGCCATGCGATATTTAACAGCCCATTCTTCCGAAACCCCAACAGTCCAAAAAATGTCCCATTGGACCGAAAGGCCATTTGTCCAACAGCCCGCTATCCCAAAAACAAAAGCCCATTGCTCTGAAAATGCACACTCTCCATTGTGAATCCGAACTGGCTAAAGATAAATACAGGAAAGCTGATATTTCTGGTGAAGTAGAGATGGCATTCTCACAAGTGCTTTTAACATTACACCTCCTATTCACGTGAATTAGTAGTAAATGGTAGCTTTGTGTTTGCGTCTCAAAATACACTAAGATATTTAAGGCAAGAAAAAACAAAAAAAACTCCAGCCTGTCTATTTTCAGAGCAACAAGCATTTGTTTTCATGATAACAGGCTGTCAGACTAACCCCTGATAGCAAAATTGCTGTGGCCTGGACCCGTCCCACGCCCGACACTTCGTCCAGCCCACATACTGCATGGAATGATGGCACTTGGGTGGTCCGCTCCTGTTTGCCAGATCTGGGTCAGAACCAAACCATAGCAATGCCGCATGTGCCACATATTTGCCAAAGGTGACCCATATTTGTTTTGTGATATTTGGCCCACATTCAACATTTATCACACGGGCCACTTCAGGGTCACATCCAGATTGCATGTTGCCAAGAGCACCGCATCTTTGCCAAAAAAAAAGCCCACATTTGATTTGGCATATTTGGGCCATATTTGCTATTATATATGTAGGCCACTTCAGGCTCACATCCATTTTGTCAGGGCTAGAAGAAGGACATCAGTGCCCACATCTGGAGGCTATCTGGAGGGCTTTCGGTCCAATAGGACATGTTTTTGACTATTGGGGTTCCAGAATAATGGGCCATCGGAACAATGGGCAGGCCCCCTTTAGGTGTGGCTACCTTGACTTAAATGCAAAAAATGTGTTTCCATTTCAGTTTTGCGACATATTGCTTTGCTTTGTTGAATCATCTGAAAAAGCACCTCATGCGAGCTTATAAACTTTTGTGATATTTGTTGGGTTTTTTTTAACTCACATTTTCCCATTACTCGTTTTTTTAGCTCGCAATTTCATATTGCTCATTAAGTAGGTTAATGGAATCCCGCCTTGAATACACTGACAGCCAAAACATTATGACCACCTGCCTAATACGCTGTTGGTCCGCCGTGTGTCGACAAAACAGTGCCGATCCACCGAGGCATGGACTCTACAAGACCCCTGAAGGTTTCCTGCAGTATCTGGCACCAACATACTAGCAGCAGACGCTTCAAGTCCTGTAAATGTGAGGCGGAGATGCCGTGAGTCAGACTTGTCGGTCCAGCACATCCCACAGATGACCAATCGGACTGAGAATTTGGAGGCCAGGGAAACACCTTGAACACGTCGCCGTGTTCCTCAAACCATTACTAAACAATGTTGTCACGATAACTGTAGCCACTGACTTCCGGTTTCTACTGCAGCGGTCATACCAATGTCCTGTTTGCTGGCGTGTGCTATTGACGGTGGCATATTTTTCGCGATGCCTGCAAGATTTACCATGGATAAATGTCAACGACATGCACAGGATTGTCGACAAACGTTCACCTGCACCTACCAGCAAACGGGTGAAAAGTTTCAAGCTGTACATATCAAGTTACGTACGTATGACCGCTGCAGCAGAAACCGGGAGTGAGTGGACTTCAGTCAGTCATTTCACGACGTCTCCCAGTTCAGTTCAGTCAGTCATTTTCTGCAGTCATTGTCTCCCATTGACTCAGTCAGTTAGCTCATAACCTAAGTCGTTGTCTTTCCTGTCTTATTTTGAAGTTCTCACCTGTCTCGTCATTTCAGTTCCTGCCCCTGGTTTTGTCATCAGTCAACCCTGTGTATCCCACACCTGCTCACCATTCCCTGATTAGTTCCAGCACATATACTCCCCTGGCTCTCCTGTTCCTTTGCCAGATTGTCTTGTCTCTTGTGTCTACTGCCGAGTAATCCAGCATTCTCTAGTTCTCGTTTTGCCCGTTTTCCGGACCTTATTTCTCTTGCCTGCCCTTGTCAAATGTGTTTGCCTGTTTGGAGTGAAAACCCGGTAACTAGAACTTCTGCTTTTGGACCTGTCCTGTTTTCGCTTGTCTTCCTGCTCCTATTTCTGGTCGCCTGTTTGGACCAAGAGGAAACCTCCGGGTTTGAAAAGAGGAGCCAATGCGGAAGTGCCTTAGATCCGCATTCTTTCTAACGGCCAGCTGGGGGCGACTCCACTGGTTGCCAAAATAGGCCTGGCTCCATAGACTCCCCTGTTAAAATGCCCAACTTTACAGTAGAAATAAACATATTTACAGCCTGGTTCAAAAAACGGTTTTGGTCTCTATAGTTAATTTCCCTCACCGTGATGACTGAATGGGGGGTGAATTTTCATATAAGTCATTCGTTTAATTTATATTAAGGCTTAAAGTTATGCAAATTAGGGGGCTGTCTGCTTTGAGTGACAGATGGGTCAGGGCCCTTACCTGGTCGCAACGTATATCCATGGCACTGTGTACATTTAAATAGCTGTGAAATTGCCTTTTGGGTGTTGTCCAGTTGATAATCTATCCGTATTAAAAAAAAATCAGCATATTTCTTAGTTACACTAATATTGTTCATGTGAAGCAGCCATTTCGAATTGGTCTTGTTGCTTTAGCGTGCGATAAATTTGGAAAGCAACCTCACACGGCGGAACCAGTTGCAGTCAGGTATAGATGGGCGTGCATTGTGCCCTCGGATTCTCAGACAGATCCACCCCTCGCTCCACCACAGCACCACCCTGTAGTACAAATATGGTCACGTCCGGTTTCATAAAACCAAGATGGTGACAGGAAAATGCCGAACATGAGGCTTCACATGAACTAATGGGTGACGTCATGGAGTCTACGTTTATTATTTTATACAGTCTATGGTTCGGACTGATTCCCTGTATACTGACTCCTACCTGTTTTCGATCATTAAACTGAGTGTTACTGTACCCTCCCTGTCTGTGAGTCGTGCGCCTGAGTTCTCACCTGTGGGAAACGTAACAAGTATGGCAGGGCGCATTATCCTGCTGAAAGGGGCCACTTCCATCAAGGACTACTATAGCGGATCCGGGGGATAACCGCTGGAACCGCCGCAGCCGGGACGCGAACCCGTACCTCCCGCACCACGGGCGACATCGCTAACCACTCGACTAAAGGATCCGACCCGTTCATCGTTACACTGCTCCCTTCCTTCGGGAAGGGCGTCCCCGGCCGGACCGTCACAGCCGGGGCGCGAACTCGTGTATTCCGCACCGCGTGCAACAACGTTAATCAGTCGACTAAAGGGTCCAACCCGTTAGCCAAGGGCTAACGTGTCTACTTATCCATGCACGTTACACTACCCCCCGCGCATCCCACCTCTGACACCAATGTAGCGAATTCGGGGGGCAGCCCGACCGGACCGTCACAGCCGGGACGCTAATCCGTGGCTGCCGCACCACGGGCGACAACGTTAACCAGTCGACTAAAGGGTCCGACCCGTTAGCCAAGGGCTACCGAGCCTATTCATCCGTGATCGTTACATTACCATTGCATGATGGGGTCTACCTGGTCTGCAACGATGTTTAGGTAGGTGGCACGTGTCAAGTTGACGCCCATATGAATGGCTGGACCCAGGGTTTCTCAGCAGAACATTGCCCAGAGCATCACACTCCCTCCACCAGCTTGTCGTCTTTCCACAGTGCATCTTGGTGCCATCACTTCCCCGGGTAAACAGCGCACACGTACACGGCCATTCACGTGATCTAAAAGGACTCTGAACCAGGAGATCTTGTTCCACTGCTGCAAGGTCCAGTTCCAACCCCTGCGTGCCGATTGTAGGTGCTTTCGACGGTGTCATCATGGGCACTGACCGATCTACGGCTGCGGAGCAGGGTGCGATGCACTGTGTGTTGTGACACATTCCTCCTGTAACCATCATTAAACTTTTCTGTGACTTGCGCCTCAGTAGACCTTCTGTCAGTTTGGACCAGACGGAATAGCCTTCATTGCCCTCGTGCATCGATGAGCCTTGGGTGTCCAACACCCTGTCACTCGTTTGTGATTTGTCCCTCCTCGTACCACTGTTGGCAGCTACTCACCACTGCTGACCAGGAGCACCCCACAGGCGTTGCTGTTTCAGGGAAGCTCTGAACCAGTTGTCTGGCCATAACAATTTGGCCCTTGTCAAAGTCACTCGGGTCTTTACTCCTGCCCATGTTTCTTGCATCCAACACGTTGACTACGAGAACTGGTTGTTCGCGTACCATCTCATCCACCCAGATCTTGACATGTGCCCTCGTTTGGAGAAGATCATTATTTTGTTTATCTGTTAGTGGTCTTAATGTTTTGGCTCATCAGTGTATTCGTGCAGCTGTCCACCTCCATGTGCAGACAAGCATGTGGAAGTGTGCACACACGACAACATATTTGTTTTGTTTTTTTTGTTTGTTTTTTATATTAGTGGATGGCTGCCCAGAGGAGGGCACTGCTTCCCCAGACAAAGAAGTGGTAAAACATTGCTGACCACTGGTTGCTGCTCACTGCTGCCAACAGATTACAGCGCCAATGTGAAAGGACACTTTGGACTTGTATTAAAGAGATACCATTTTTTATGTTCTGCCATGCAGTTATTGTGGGACTTGAGATACTGTGGACACTGTATGAGATGGGAATTGCTAGTGTTGAGGATGTACTTTATGGGAGCTCTCGGTTTGATGGAGTGGTTCAAGGAGGCAAGACAATGCTGTCATAAATCACCAACAGTTCTTTGAATTCTTTGTCCAGCCAGTCTGAAGCTACCTTAGCACTTTTGTTGAAAACTGACTTGTTTTCCAAAATTTCTGTCCAACCAAATAATGATTTGCATACACAAAATGGTATCTGGTGCAGGGCCAAGGTAGGAGCAGTAACTTAGTAAGTTATATACACAAAGATCATTTTTTACAACATACCAGAAGTGGTCTCGAGAGAGTGCAAAGAATGAAAGGGAGAAACACCCCATAGAAAAAGGCCAAAGTAGACCCCGGAGCTAGGAGTAGAACTATCTATCGGGAGCAGTTCAATGGGAGGATTTTGCTTTTTCAGAAAACATGAACAAACACACAAAAGAAAGCAATAACCAGTTAATTATGGAAGGGCAATTTCTGCAGTAAATCGGCAAAGCCAGGCAACTGGATGCACCCTGCAAATCCAAAACATCCATTGACATGACGCACGCGCTCTGTTGGTTTTGTCTTTTTTTTTAATGTTCACATGCCCTTTATCCTTTTGGTAGTGGACACAAAAAGGAAAAATATTTTCAGCAAAGGATGTGGTTGAAAAGTAATTACCTTAGCACTGAATAAGAATTATTTAGAATTAGCAGAAAACCGATGATGAAACAGCCCTCTGGGACAAGTCAGTCCAAAGCTCAAAGATGGCAGAGGGATTTGTCCTGACCTGTGGCAATATCTGGGTCCGAGGTTCATCTGGGCGATTCGTCTTCATTTTGCTTTTGAGATCATTCAGGTGTTGCTGCTTGGCGTTCTCTTTCGGCCATATCCAGGGTGGCTTCTTCACAGGTGGACCCTCCGTGCTGTCCACCTCTGTATGCTCACAAAGACACACACACACACACACACACACACACACACACACACACACACACACACACACACACACACACACACACACACACACACACACACACACATGCAGTCAACTTGAAGCTCAAGCAACAACATCTGTAAATACAAACCACTTAGAGAGCTGTCTTTCAACTGAGACATATCTCCTCAATAGGAGGATCGATGCTGATATACATATATATATATATATATATATATATATATATATATATATATATATATATATATATATATATATGTATATAAATCCCCCCCCCACACTTTTCTCCGAATTGTAGTTGGCCAATTACCCCACTCTTCCTGGCCACTGCTCCACCCCCTCTGTCGATCCGCGGAGGGCTGCAGACTACCACATGCTTCCTCCGATATATGTGGTAGCGCATGGGAGGATCACACTATTCCCCCCTGTCCCCCCCCCCCGAACAGGCACCCCGACCGACCGACTGACCAACCAGAGGAGGTGCTAGTGCAGTGACCAGGACACATACCCACATCCGGCTTCCCACCCACAGACACGGCCATTTGTGTCTGTAGGGACGCCCGACCAAGCTGTAGGTAACACGGGGATTCGAACCAGCGATCCCCATGTTGGAAGGCAACGAAACAGACCACCATGCCACCCGGACGCCAAGCATTTTCCACCTTTATTTGATAGCAAAAAGAGACAGGAAAGGCAGGGGATGACATGCAGCAAAGGGCCCGGAGCGTATTCGACCCCAGGTCGCTGCGGTAAGGACTCGGCCTCATGTGGTACGCGCTCTACCAGGTGAACCACTGGGGTGCCCCTCTTTTCTTCCTTTCTTTCTTAAAATCAATGCCATGCCAGGAAAATGGCACAGATCCAACGTTTTAGACAAACCTACATTTTATATCTGCCTCAGAAATGTCAGATCTAAAGTATTTGCAAAAACTGTATGGCTCTGTGCCAGTCTTTAAATGAGGCAAGGTCTTTTTTTGTCATGACTTTTAGGTGTGTGATTAATAGACAGATGTTACACACACATACACACACACACACACACACACACACACACACACACACACACACACACACACACACACACACACACACACACACACACACACACAGAGTATCTGTTCTTTAATCTCAAGCCACAATTAGAAGTGGGGCCTTTTCTAATGACAGTGGTTTTAGATGTTATTGTTCCTGGAATTGAATGACAAATTCTTACATGCCCTCCTCAAGGCGTCCAGCCTCCCCTAATTCTGCACTAACAGCGTGAACTGTAATCACGATGACAGCAGTGTAGAAGTGGCCAGTGAGATCACCACCGAACAAAGGGAAGGATGCCTCGGCATGCTGTCATCAGCCCTTTCAGGTTTGTAAGTGTAGCGCCAACTTACGTACAGTTTATGTGGCAGTCATTTCCCATATGACAGGGTCACTGTGTTAGTATGACTCTGTTCTGCTGGCTCTGATACAGTAATGTACTGTATGTGCATTACTTACAGATGAGACAGATAAACATACCAAGGCAAACTACTATATAGCCACAAAACACAATGAAAACACAGCTCTTTCATTCCAACTTGTCACGGGGGAGCAGGGTGCAGATGCAAACCCAGTAAAAGGTGAAATAAAAAGGTTTACTGGTAGGAATATGAGGGGTGGGGCATCCAGGCGATATGGTGGTCTATTCGGTTGCTTACCAACACGGGGGTCGTCAGTTCGAATCCCCGTGTTACCTTCGGCTTGGTTGGGCGTCCCTACAGACACAGTTGGCCATATCTGCGGGTGGGAAGCCAGGTGTGGGTATGTGTCCTGGTCACTGCACTAGCGCCTCCTCTGGCCAGTCGGGGCGCCTGTTTAGGGGAGAGGGGGAACTGGGAGGAATAGCGTGATCCTCCCACGTGCTACGTCCCCCTGGTGAAACTCCTCACTGTCAGGTGAAAAGAAGCGGCTGGCGATTCCACATGCCAGAGGGGGTGGAGCAGCAACCGGGACGGCTTGGAGAATAAGGTAATTGGCCAAGTACAATTGGGGGAAAAAGGGGAAAAAGCCACCAAAAAAAAGAAGGAATATGAGGAGTTTTAGGGAACACACACGGACACATGACAGTACGCGCTGACAACAAACAAGCTAAACAGCCGAACTTAAATGCTTAGAAACTTGATTGAAAACAACAGTTCTGGGGCAAATGGGCAGCAGAGGAAACTGGACAGGACTCTGGACTGGGATGGTGTCAGAGCAGAACAAGACACAAGCTGCAGAAACCATGGCTGCAGAGGGCAGAACCAGGAGCAGTCATGACACTAAATAGGAAATGTATACTCCTGAGAGGTTACTAACACAACTTCAATTATAAACGATAATTATCACTTTGAATATGCACAGTTTTTGGAGCGCACTTAATATAAGGATGCCATCCCACACTGTTAGTGCATGCCCAAAATAGCATATTTTTCTTTTGCTGAGGATTATAATTTTTCTTGGGATGCAGGAATATACAAAATCTATCTACGTCAAATATGTTTTATTTTTTGTGCTATCATTTATGGTGATTGCCCTGAATGTGAGTGCGGTTCCCTTTATTAGTATCTCAGCTCCCTCAGCTCTGCCATACATACCCCTGTGTTTATGAGGGTGACAACAGCAGTACAGACCCAAACTTGACTGGTATTCATGGTGAGACGGGATGTATGGAGAGACACTCCTGAGGTCTGCTTTTCATGCTGAATAAGGATTTTGTTTTTACCTGATCTGCCAGAGGCTGTGTGTGTGTATGTGTGTGTATGTGTGTGTGTGTGTGTGTGTGTGTGTGTGTGTGTGTGTGTGTGTGTGTGTGTGTGTGTGTGTGTGTCTGCGTAGGACTTGCTTCTAACTCTTATCTGTAATTAGAGCAAAACAAAAAAGAGCAGATCTCCAAAGCTATAAATCAGTCTTGGGAGAGAGGCCCCAGTGACTCTGCATAGTTATTTACACACACCAACACACCATGACTGCGTCTGTTCTTGGATATGTCTCTGTGTCAATGCATATGTGTTTGCGTGGCGTATTTGTGTGTGCGTGCGTGCATGAATGCATACGTGCGTGTGTGTGTGTGTGCTCTTGCAAGGGCATTTAGCCAGCTGTAAAAAAATAAATAAAAATAAAAATGTGAGTCGGATCGGGCAGCGACATGATCAAAAGTTATCAAAAATAATTTTGATAATCCAAAAAATGTGAATGTTATAAAGGAACAACTTCCTCTAGGTTGCTGTCAAAACAGGAAGTGCTGCATATTCGTGCTGCTGCCCAGTCTGAGTCAGTCGTAGATGTGAGTGGTTTACCAAGCTTTATTATATTATGAAAATAAAGACAGGGTTAGGGTTAGACCAAAATGGTCACACAGCAAACCTTTTCTTTTTGGAAAGTGCAGTTCATATTAGACTTGGTCGCATTCATGCGAGGTTCCAGCTAGGAGGCTGCACATCCACAGACTGACAGGCAAGACTTTTTTATTGAGTAGATTGTTTTAGCTTGAGGGCTGCATATTTAAAAAAAATTTCAACTGACTTGGGTGCTGCACAAAAGTCTTATGATGGCAGGAAAAACACTGGTTTTTCTGTCCGTGTGTGTGTGTGTATCTGTCCGCTGCTAATCTCACATACTACTGGGCCTGTCAGCCTAATCAACCTAATGGGCAGCACGGTGGCCCAGTGGTTAGTGCTGTTGCCTCACAGCAAGAGGGTCCTGGGTTCAAACCCCAGGCTGTCCCAGGTCCTTTCTGTGTGGAGTTTGTATGTCCTCCCCGTGTCTGCATGGGTTTCCTCCGCATGCTCCGACTTCCTCCCACCATCAAAAAGACCTGCATGTTAGGGTTAATACTCCTGTCTATGCCCCTGATCAAGACAATGGAAAGAAGAACTGGAGTTGGTCCTCAGGTGCTGTACAGCAGCTGCCCACTGCTCCTAGCTACACAGCTATGATGGGTTAAATGCAGAGAGTAAGTTTCACTTGTATGTATGTACAAAATGACTAATAATGTTCTATCTGTTGTGTTCTATCATTTTGTGCACAGTTATGACTGTATGATCAAGGACCTCTTATGGTTGCGGTGATTCAAAACCTTTGAAAAACTTGTTTTACATCTCAATTGAGTGCTAACTCCTCAGCTAGTTTGTCACTTAAACCCGAGCACCGGAGAAGAAGAGATACACCTGGTGGGGATCTGCACTCTACTGAGTGCACTCTTCTAGATCTTTTTTTTGTTTTGTTTTGTATTTGTGTGCATTTTCATGCATCTATTTGCATGGTAACATTTCTCCTGTAATCATAAATGCAAAGCATATTGAGAAATTTATGGTAAGACTGTGTGCAAATACTTAGAAATTAGTGATTATCTCCGACAACTGATGACTCTACAGTTTAAAAATATTGTGCATGCCCATGTGATGCTGGGCCAGATCAAATTAAATGAAATGTTGGAAGGGAGCTACGGCATAGCATACTGACGTCATGACTTGCAGTTAAATTCTAACCTTTAATTAAGCTCAAAAGCTTGCATGTGTCATCCAGATCACACTGTTTCATTTGGATTTAATGTTTTACTTCTTAACGTCGAAAACAATACACTGATGACAATGGGGGGGGTGGAAAGTTTCCACAATTTTCCATCCCTCTGAGAGGATATACTGTAGTTGTGTACTTATTAGAAGACCATCCTTCAGTTGAAAGGCTTAGGGTTAACAACCCATGATAGTAAGCATCTACCCTGCTGTAATGCCCTTGAGCAAGCCTTTGAATACAAACTAGCTGCAGGGGTATTCTGTGTGGCTGACAATGATCTCCCTGCGGGGGAGAAAATGCAGAGTAATGCATTTCTCCTTTGCTGTCAATTGATTTATAAGAAAATTACTTTTTGTCCATATCCTTCATCGGCTCTAGGGGACATTTTAAGTCAGTATTTATTGGCTTAATGAGGGCTCACAGTGCAGAAAGGCATACTTTCAGGTAATATGAGGATTTTAAAATTGAAGAGGATTTCATCCTAAAACTGCGACATGTTCCTGATAGAGAAGCATACCATATATATTGTATAAAAGCTCTATATTAATTTAACATAGAATGATATGCTTTTTGCTCATGACCAAGCTCACTATAGACGCTATAGGAACACATGAGAGCTAATTTTCCAGGGGAAAAAAACATACATCTTGAGCCAACAGCTGTCATCTCAGTGCAATGTTGTTGATTCTGTCTCTAGCGCCATAGAAACTACCTGTCTCAAACTGTTGGAGAATTGGCATCAGGTATTGCCATTGAGCAATGCTTTCACAGCACCCTCATAACATGGAGTGAGTAATGTCTTTCCAAGGTTGCTTAGCATTAATGTATTTACACTCTTATCATGTACAGTAGAGCTGTGTCTTAACAACATATATGTTTTTCCCCCTATCCATGAAAGTGGCCTATGTCACACCATTGCTCACATGACTAGTTCCTCTCAGGGCTGCAGCACTTCAAACACTTCACCGTTGGCAGATGGACAAAAGCAATTAAAAAAATAAAGACGGTTTTGTCTAGCCAGGGACCCCCGTCCCATGAACAAACACGCATATGCTAATCAACGAGCCTTTTAAGTTAGCTAGCTCTGCACTTTTTCAAGACTTGAACTCGCCCTGCTCCAATGTGGCCACATGTGTCATGCTAGCAAAAAGATGCTGACTTTGGTGTTGGCTGCGATTGGCCAATTGCCTGTCTCACAGCATTTGCCAAACTTGAAAGATATAAAGGTGAAGCTGAGGTGAAGGTGCTATTCTCCTACAAACCCTTAATGCATGTTTTATTATCTACCCAACCTTGTATCCAATTGTTGTTGCAATGTCTTTTAAAGACATTTCCTGATTCCCCCGGATAGGGCTAATATGTTTCTTATCATCATTGTTCCTCTATCTGCTGAATATTGATAAGGGTTTTTTTGGTGTCCCTATAATAAAAAGATTTCTTACTAATTGATCAATAAAGTACTACTGGTATCAACACTATTACGATCGATAACTAAATAAAACTTTTACCCTGAGGGCTTTGTCAGTTAAATGACATGTAAGATACACATTGCACCTCTGTCTCTGCCATGCATTCTGCCATCTGAAGTGATCATTCATTCTTTCATGTCAACGCTAGATCATAACAGGCACCGACTAGCTTGGCTTACATGCGCTAAGTAGGGAGGGCTCCCTCCTTGCTCCTCAGGGTAGCCATGCTGGGATCGCAGGTACAAACATGCAATTCCCACCCAAAGTGATCTCCCTCACTCCTTCACCCCTTATACTGTGTGTGTGCGCCACACGCATATTATCACATATGCTTCTGGGAATGTGTACAGTGATTTAACACCTGAGAGAGTGCAAGAGGGAGGGCACAAGTCTGAGCAAAGGATCAGTTGCAGGGCAACAAGGGCATTCCCGACCACAGACAATGAGGGGAGAGAGAGAGCGAGAGAGAGAGAGAGAGACAGACTGACAGACAGACAGAGACACATAGACACAGAGAGAGACAGAGACAGACAGAGAGACAGTGACACGGAGAGAAAGGGAGAGAGATCCACAAAAACAATGACAAAACTAAGAAAATAAGACAAAGGTTGCAACGAATGCAATGTCTCTTGCCCAGCCCACCTGTTCCCTCTCACCACTTTGTTGACTCGTTAATATATTCTGACATAAAAGACAAAGTTGTGTTTAATGGTCACTCTGCCTTACCAATCTTCTCCACAGTCAAGTCAATTTTATTTGTACAGCCCAATATCACAAATTACAAATTTGTCTCAAGGGGCTTTACAGCAACACAACATCCTGTCCTTAGACCCTCGCATCAGATAAGGAACAAATCCCTAAAAAAATAATTAAAAAAACCCTTTAACAGGGAGGAAAAATAGGAAGAAACCTCAGGGAGAGCAACAGAGGATGGATCTCTCTCCCAAGGTGGACAATGTGCAATGGATGTTGTGTTTACACACTTTACAGAATACAACATTGAAAGAGGATAACAGAATTATAATGGAAGTCAGTCAGCTGTAATTTTTTTTAGCAGAATTGTGCCCATCATACTTTGCCAAATAAAACATTCACAGTGTATGGATAAATAAACAGTACACAGGATAAGGTGTTTATATGCCACAGTATTCCAGTCAACAGGGGTCTTATTCAGGTTTGTCAAAACAGAGATAAGATTTTTTCGGGTTAATTATTAAGTTCTTACGGTATTTTCATGTCCCAACTCAAAAATATGGGAAACTTATGCATCCTGAATACTTGTGTTGCAAATACAGGCCAACCCATTCCTCTAGTCTATGAGGACAAATTTCATGATCAGCAGTGTCAGATGTCACAATGAAGGTTTAAAGTACCAGGATCGATGTTGTGCTTGAACCCGAGTTCAATCTGAGACTGTAATAATAAATAAATACACATTTTAAAAAGTGCTGTTTCTGCACTGGGATGACCTCTAAAGCCAGACTGGAGTCTGTTAGTAATTATCTAACTGGTCATATGCAACGTTTTTCAAAAATTTTGCTAAAGAGCAGTAGGTTAGAGATGGGTTTGTTGTAAGACGATGCACTTAGATATATCTTTTTTTTTTCGAGTAAAGGCTTTATGACAGTATAAGGAACATTTTCAGTAACGCCCTCACTAGGCAACCAAAAACAGTCTCAAAGAGATTTAGGGAGGGGGTTAAGGCTGCAGTTGGCAGCCTTCTGCTGGCCAACAGGTTCTTCAAAAAATTTGATGTTTGCAATTGAGAATTGCGTCATGCAATTGCATCAGAAAAAAAAGTATATTCTTCACATTTTTAGATGAACAGAAACTTTGGGGACATGGACAATGGGGAAATCAAAAGCCTGTCAACGGTAGAATAGATGGAACATGAGCGCTGTTTACATTACGTTGTCATTATCTGTCCGAGAGGATTATGTTTGAAGAACGTTCTTCATCTGTTTTCTGTATTTGTGCTAACTGTCCTGGTAGCTCTCGAGAAGGACAAAAAGATTTGTCTTGTGCGACTTACTGCACCACACTCTTGTCAACCCCCTTTAAAATAATTTCTCCAGGGAAATTTTGTTTGCCACCATGGAGCAACTTCCCCCTTTTTTCCTTTTCAATTGTATCCGGCCAATTACCCCTCTTCCAAGCCGTCCCGGTCGCTGTTCCACCCCCTCTGCCGATCCGGGGAGGGCTGCAAACTACCACAAGTCTCCTCCGATATATGTGGTGTCGCCAGTCGCTTCTTTTCACCTGACAGTGAGGAGTTTCGCCAGGGGGAAGTGGCGCGTGAAAGAATCACGCCATTCCCCCCAGTTCCCCCCGAACAGGCACCCCAAACCGAGCAGAGGAGGCGCCAATGCAGAGACCAGGGCACATACCCACATCCCGCTTCAGACATCCGGCCAAGCCGGAGGATTACGTTGTGGTTAGATGGGATACAGCCACGGACGGAAGTGACGCAAAATCTCGCCGGGCGTATTTCGTTGCTATGGCGATAGCTAGCCTAGCTAACCTCCTGCGCTATCGAGAGTTTGGCCTTTGGTTTTTAAAGCCAGATGAATGATGAGTCGGATGAATTCGTTTTACTTAAAATAACTACAATTTCACTAAATAAAATCTGGTAACTGTGTATTTTGAATGAAATATCGCTGTTGCTTGTGCGTAGATACTGCTTCCCAATGCTAGCAAGCCAGCTAAGTCTACATAAAACGGTAGCTAACGTTAGCTAGTGTCTGCGACACTGTAGCTATTTATCAATGGAGATAACGTTATATTTAAAATGTTAATTCTGTGCATTTATCCCTATTAAGTAATCGCGTTTGCCACGCTCCTCCAGGAGTGAGGGGTGGGAAATAAACTGCTATGTATCAGATTCATCGCCGGTGCACGGACACCGTATAACCAAACATCTGTCCTGCTAAAGTTACATGCCTAATGTGGTCTTTCGAAGTAAAACAGTCCTACATTGATTACCATCCGTTATCTGCACATACTGCCATACCTTGCATGATTCAGCCAGACAGTCAGACGTATAAGTATCTTTGGTTCGGCGCCTTCCTTCAGATGGTACGTAGGGATGGCATTGCATGTCATGCTCTCCACAATATACAAAAACATCAGAACATATCAAGAGAATACTGTATTACTTTACAGACTGTAATATAACAGATCATAAAATTAAAATAAATTAATAAAATATCAAGCAAAACAAAATAAAATAGGACCGCTCAACCCATTAGCTGGAAGGCCTTCCTTACGTGAGTAGCGCCATAGCAAAAAAATACGCCAGGCGAGATTTTGCGTCACTTCCGTCCGTGGCTGTACCCCATCTAGCCACACTCGGAGGACTGGGGATTCACTCCGGCGATCCCCGTGTTGGTAGGCAATGGAATAGACCGCTATGGTACCTCGACCCCCCGGACATTTTGTTTGCCACGGCATTTTTGTTTCTCCAGATGAAGATATCTCCTAGGTTGTCAGCGGCTGGTGCGGTAGGTAGATTTAGACCGTTCATAATGCTTGCAAATATTTCAGCTGTAAAATCAGCACTGTAACGGGTTTTAACAGTTCTAAGCCTTGCACACAGGTCAAGGTTAATAAGAACAGGCTGGCCTGCTATGGCGGCATCAGCAACTGAGATATAATCAGTCTACAGCGGCATAACAGACTGTGAAAGTGTCTCTTTCCGTCACCTGTATGGTCTGCACTGCTCATGGTTTTATGCAACATCCTGAAAACGTCATGTTTTGAAATGTGCTGGTCATGGGAGATATACTGACAATTGCCAAATAGCAATCAGAGTCCAAGGTCCATCATTCAGACTGCTGCCAAAGTACATTAATTGTGTGTATTTTCAACAGTTAATTTACTCTGTTGCAGAGATTGTAAGGATTGTTTGTAGATGACTGAAGTCATGGAGTGCAGCAGTGGTTCATGGATTAGGTGTGATTGTGTGCAACTCTGTAAACGTGACACAGGGCTCTATTTTAAAAAAAAAAGGACCATGCGTGCTCAGCAAGTCGTCCTTACATAAATAAAAGTACTAAAGAGAGAATTGAAGTTGTAATTGGCTGAATTCAGAAACTGCTGCATTACATCACTTGCATAAGTAGACATTACACACCTGCCATAGACAACAGTATGTCACGACAAGCAGGCGAATAACTCCCTGAAGAAACCACGTTTTTTCCACGTGCTCATGTTGTTTTACAATTCATCTTTGCCTAATGGGGAAATGAAACGTTTTTGAATATAATGGGGACTAAATTTCCACACAAACAATAATCACAATAATAAGCCTGTCCTGGACTCTGATAAGCTGAAAGTTTCAAACTCAATTTCAAATGTAAAAATAATTTAAGTGGGAACACATATGAAGAAGTGCTGGTCCAAACGGTGAAAGCCTTGCTGATGGAAAGCAATTATGGCATGACCATCGGTGCTGTTATATGACCCCTTGCGAATTGGAAAAAAAAGAAAAGCAAAGCACAGTTGCCTCAAAGAGTAAAGACGAGGGGGGTGGGGGGCTTTTACCAGCGTCTAGACTGTTAAGTCCCACCTTTATGACATCATCTGTTCAAAAGCACAATGCAGCATGGCATAAAACACAATCTTCTAGTTGGGAAAATGCATGTTTTCTGTGTTGTACTTTGTGATGCAAGTTGCAAAGCTGCAGGGGCAAACTGTCAGCATGCAAAATAAACTTTTTTTTTTTTAGCAGATCTGAGCAGTTGCTGTAAAATCGGTTGAGTAGAAATATTCAGTGTTCGGACTTTTATTAAACCACCCTGACCAATACACGAAATAATATATGAAACAATACAATATGCCCTAAACAATATGCGAAAAGCAGATACTGACAATAAAATAGCTTTGAATATATGTGGGTTACAAATCATAGCTTTGAGTTCAACGGGGGGATAATGCTTGTTTGCACTCACAGATGTGGGCCTGCCACTGCCTGCCAAATATGCTGCGTATGTCAACATTCATTTTCAGAAATCAATAGTGACCCTTTTTCTCTAAAAGCCGTAATGTGGGAGAGAGAGGTCGGACATTTTCCCTGCAGGATTTCACATTATTATCTGTGGTCAGCGTGACCAAAATGTTGGACAATATTTTTCAGAAAAATGTTGTGAGTAAATGTGTGATGTGCAGTAAAAGGATGGGAGCTGGCGAAAGTATCGGGCCAGTGTTCCAAGTGGTGATTTAATGTGTGCTGACATACTGCATGCAATGATTTATCTTCAGGATACGTGTAAAAGCAGCCCCTGATCATGACTGGGGGGAATTTTTCTGTTCAAAGCACTGGCAGTAGTCCAAGATTTTAACTCTAGCAATACATGTAACTTAATTTGGGGGGGGGGGGGGGGACGTTGTTAAATAATGCCTATTCTCCAAAACTCAGCAGTAAAATTAAAAAGTTATGTCCCACTTATCATGACCGTATGGCCCAATATGATGGAAGTAGGCCTATATGTATCGTGCCATTGTCTGTCAATTGATGGCCACTTAAATTCTGTAGGCATCTAATGTGACATTCAACAAGATGTAAGGCTCCATTTATGATATACGACATGGACAGGGCATTGCACGCAACACTGGAGGAGAACAAGGTAGTTACGATAGGCCCAAAACTAAAAATATACATTAATTGGGTGAATCAGCAGGAAATTATGATGTTGCATGCCTTGTTGTAAATTATTCATTAGGATCAATATTGTTTTGAGCTTTAACTTAGCTAGTCTACCTTTAACGCCAATAAATATGTTCTTTAAATAACTCACCGTTTTGACTGGCCGAGACTTCTACGTTCACTTTTTGCGAGCACCGGCCTAAGCCCTGGATAAGCTGTTGTAAAGGCAATGCGGCATCGGCGCTGGGGTAGCACCTCAGCCCGGTGGAGCATCTCGGCGTGTAGACCCCGCACAGCTCCCCCTCCAGCCTGGCGCACACCGGACAGCAGCCGCAGCCCGGCTCCCGCACTATCTCAGCACACGCCGTTGTGACCATGGGACAAGCAGCCAGCCGCTCCGCCGTGCAACTCGGACATCGGAAGACCAAGTCCCCGAGCAAGATGCCAGGTAAGACGAGACATGAGACCAGCAACCGGCAGGTGAAATATACAACCATTCTAACATTTGGTAAAATGAAAACAGTGACCGGTAGAATCCAGTCCTATTCCACTCCAGTTCCCTAGAGGATTACTGAATAACCCCAAGCACCTTTGACAGTCCACTGTGTTTGTGTCAACAAGGCAAATCTCTGATGTGGAGGACAGGGTCCTATCTACTGTCATGTTACTTGTTGGATGTCTATCATAAATCAACTCAGTCCATCATTCTAACCACCGAAGCATATCAGATAACCATGGGATGATTAACGTGTGTGTGTGTGTGTGTGTGTGTGTGTGTGTGTGTGTGTGTGTGTGTGTGTGTGTGTGTGTGTGTGTGTGTGTGTGTGTGTGTGTGTGTGTGTGTGTGTGTGTGTGTGATCATGTACACATTTTCAACAAGTGCAGGCAGGTCACCAGTCATGGCTTTGGCTTTCATCATTCGCACTGACTGCAAATTTGCAGTAACCCAATTGTTTCATTAGGAGCGATGTGAGCAAAAAACGAGAGAGAAAAAGTGGAATGAAAAAATAAAAGAGGGGAAAAAGCACCGCAAGGCTCGATTTTATACTCAAACTGTAACCCAGGACTATTTGTTTTTTTCTTACATTTCAATACCATCTCACGAGGTAAGGCAAACATCAATACAGCTGACTCAGCTTCGGTACATTGTATTATGCCACTCTCGTTCGAAAAGAATGTTTAAATTCAAAGCCAATTACCAAAAACAGATGTTTCCTGGGGAATATTATGCTAAGTGCTGAGTGTCTGCGACATGCCCCCTTCATTTGTTGCATGTCTGTTGGCACTCAATTAAAGGTGAGGCCCCGGGCCAAAATTGCTCTCCATCTCTATGAAACCCAATTATTTGCACAGCGGCTGCAGTCAAGATAATTTTGATTTGTTACCAAATGAACCTCGTAAACCCCAAATTTAAGCTATGGTGCAGATGCTCCACAGCCCCCCAAAACGGTCTATTTAGCCCTTGTTCAGCAGGGACATACACTTGATAATCCGTAATGGACATATGACTGGTCTGATGACTATGAGAAACCAAGGACTCTCCTTATTGTCAGTAAACACTCATCTTGGGTTTTTTTTTTGTGTTCTTGCATGTGTGTGTGTGTGTGTGTGTGTGTGTGTGTGTGTGTGTTGAATAGTTCAGTTTTTGAGTTCAGTCGAACTCCGGTTTTGCATTGCCTTTATTTGCAGAATCATGTTTGCTGAATCTGAGCTGGTACAGTAGGTTGATCATTTGTAGTAAATTACAACTAGTTCTCGGACTCGGACCTCTCCACCCACTGTTTAAAGAAAAAGTCTAAGTATCTCTTAGCACGACAACACGTAATAACCAGCTCCAGGTGTGCTATTCAGCAGGCTAGTCAGTCTGCTTTTGACCAAATGGAAAAATGGAAAGAAAATATCCATGCAAAAAAACCCAAAACAATTCAGTATCACAGCATTCCAATTATTTACAATTTGATATACTGTAAAACCATCTTTTTACAATAGGTGGGTATATGTGATTGATCAATAATGAGCTGAATGACTCCAAAGTGAAAAAAAAGTAATGCATTGAGTGACTGAGAGAGTTGTTAAGTATTATACACTCACTGAATGCCAGTGTATAATTCCATGTGAAACATGCCAACCTATAATCCTGCTCTAAGTAGTATGCTTTACCAGCTGACACAGAAAACATTAAGACTATTTTTTATTCATAGCCCACCAGGGACACGAGAGTATGAATGATTTTGTAATGATGTATGATGTGATAATAGATTGACACAGCGCTTTGGTAGCGCATGCGGTACCTTTTCCAAGACTGCACCTCGACGGGGAGCCGTTTGGCCCTTGAACACTTTTTTTGACTGACACCAGGGTGCATTCAAACCCTATGGTAAAACCCTACGGTGATGTCAGCGTGGCTCTCCGTGTAACAGCTTGGGAGGCCTACAGTTAGTTGGCCTGGGAGTGTGAGGTAATGTCTGTTAGGGCCATCTCTCTTCACTTTGCCTGAAGCTGCCACTTGGATACGGTTTCAGAGTAGTAAAAAAAGCTCACTGGTAGAGCTGGGGGGGGGGGGGGGCTGCTCGATACTATTTTCCATTGTCGTTTGGGAGAAAAACTGGTAATGAAGACAAGGAAATGAACTGTTGAATGTCCAGGTTTCCATCCAGCGGTGATGTTCGGAGAGTTTTCATCATACAATGCGATATCCACTGACAAAAGTGAGATGTACTGTTTTAAAATAATCATTGGCGTTTAAGGAAAGCACATTAGCGGGTGCCACCATGAGTAACGAGTTATTTGGATATGTTTTCTTGTATAATCATTGACTCACTAAATTCCCTGTTGATTAATTGCTAACCTTCTACAGCACATATTCACACCATTACACATATTTGGTAGCTGTCGCCACAATCATCCCCTGTTGGTTCCCTTACACAGTACCGCTTGAATAGATAGGACTTGAGTGCATGCTTAAGGATTCATGGCTGGCAATTACCGGGAGTTGAGCTGTGGTGATACTGTAAGGCAAATTTATGGACCTATAATGAAAGTGATCAGCAAACATTTGACTCATTTCATTACAAAAAACAAACAAACAAACATATACTGCACATGTTTACACAAACTTGCTTGTGGGATCATTTTTCATGCATGCAAACACACAGGCACACACACATTGGATTTCTAGTCTCCTTTACCAAACTGAATCTAGATGGATGTTTACATATGGAGAATCAACATCTTACACCTGACATCAAAAATTTGCAAAGCTGTGATTAACTTTTACCCAAGGACATAGCAGATTTGTTAGATGCCATTACATTGCATAAATTGCAGTCATTAAAGTGGCCGTTGTACCGTAAACTGACTTGCATTGACACTGTCTTCAATGCTAAAATACACAGGCCATTTATTGTGCACAGAGTGAAATTTATTGGCAGAGTTTGCATTCCTCAGGGGCGATCCATGCAGTCACTGTGTGTTGCAGAGAGTAAATTGATGCTGAGTCGCTCTCATTATGTGCAAAGCGAGTGCGTCATGAAAGCATTATCCAAACTTCAGAGCTCTGTAGCTCCTGTAGGTCCATATACACCTGGGCGAATTCACAATGGTTTAATTCAGCTGTTAGAGCAATCTTTCGTAGTTTAATTCCTCCCTGTAATCAGTTAACAAATGTGAATATGAACAAAAACAACCGATTATGCTCATTTTATCATGAAATTTACAGTAAAAAAAAAAAGAGGTCCAATGAAATTTTTGGACACAAATGTATTTTTTTTATTCATTGAACAGATGCACACACCTTTATGGAGGGGCACGACCTCCACAAGGAGGAGCTCTCTAAGCAAATATCTGGTGCTTTGGTGTCCACGTTGACACTGTCTCACAGGCCAATCCATTATTGTGCAATAATATCTGAAAATTCCTAAAACAGTATGAACTCCACCCACCTGTTATTTCAGGCAGTATAAAACAACCACTGGTTGGTATGAACAACCAGTATTTTTATCAGCGTTTTTACTGCAGCTCACAGTCCATCCGAGTGGTCTGTGTTACCTGGAGTCAGGGTGGTGAATGAAATGAATAGTTCAACAAGTGATCAATATAACAAGTGATCAATATAAGAGAAATAGCAGCCAAAGTTATACTCAACAATTACGTTTCCAGAATAGAAATGTATCAGTTGTCTTCGTTTGATGGCTGGGACAGCTTGGTCTGCTGTGTCCTGTGGGCCCAGGGACCACGGCCCTGCCCAGAGCTTCAGCCGAGGAGGTAACACCGAGGGTGGTCTGACAGGATGCAGAAGCGGGGCAGGCTAAGCTAACTGCTATCCCAAGCCGACGGCAGCTCCAATAAGAGGGCGGTCTGGCGGCGGCCTTACCTGGCGTTGACTGTGGTGTTTTTGGTGTCTGTGTGGTGTGCGGGGGGGGGGGGGGTGCCGAAGGTGTCTAGCTGGGAGAGCTGGTGTCGGATTGGCTGAGGGTGCCTGGTCTGCTGCGTCAGGTGGGCCCATGGACCACGGCCCTTGCCTGGGGCTGCGTCCGAAGAAGAAACACCAAGGGCGGTCCCACGAAGACCGGCAGTTCTGACAGTCATCCTGGTTGGCGTTCGTTCCCTTGGACAGTGTGGTTGTTTTTTTTTAATATATGTGTTAGTTTGGGTATGTGTGTTCTTCTTGTAGTTCTTGTAGTTTTTGTGTGTGTTTTTGTCTGTGTTGCACTGCTGTGGGCTGGGGGGAAGCCATATTTCGTTTCATTTCATGTACGCAAGTGCATGAATGAAGCGACTAATAAAGTGTTGCTGATTCTCGTGTTTGTGAATGCTTCGATTTTTGTCGCGAGAGAGATGACGCAACGTCTCATACTATGAAGTTTATCTCGACCTGACTGACGAACTCCTGTTTGAGAAGAAATGAAAGCTGCGGGCAAGTATTCAGGCCAGGCCGCTTGCTCGCTGCTATTCCGCCCAAGACTGACACGAAACGTCCCCACTGATGGACACGTCCAGCCACACATCCGGGATGGGATTGAAGCCATCCCTAGCTGCTCCAAGGCAGACGACATGTTATACAAAAGGCAGATGTATGTGCATGTTATAAAAAGTCTCCTCTCCCCCTCCGCTTCCGTGACCCCTCGTGAGAATGTTTTCCATTACAACAAGTGAGAGGAAACTGTCCAAACAGCGCACGCATTACCTTTCACAAGCACCCCATTTACCCAGCCACGTGCATCTGCTGCACCTATCCTCTGTTTGCCCCGCTGCTTACACGATTATGCCGACAATTAAGTGAAGTGGAAAAGTTTTCCTATGACCACTCCTGAACATTCCTCCGCTCTCAAATCCATTATGAGGATATTGTGTGTAGCGACGCGTTGCTTGGCAACCCCGAATGAATGGGCAATGGCTGAGCGACCTTCAAAACGTTTAATTTTACACTTAAGAGGGATAGATCTGACAGTGTATTGCTGAAAGATGTTTCAACATGGGCTCCTGAGAGACCCATCTTTCAAGTAGTCATTCTTCAGTCAAGACAAATTGAATGCCGCACAGGAGCGGGTCACATTTTCCACTCCTCCGTCCTGAGTTTCGCTCCGGATCGGAGGAGGAGGAGGAGAGTGAAGAGGAGGCTGAGAGATGGAAGAGCGCAGATACGCGGCACCAAGTAAGAGATCAGTACTTCTTTATATTCGCTCTGCGAAACATCTGACGCGGCTCTACACGTTCCCCCTCTTTTCCTTTCGTGATCTGTGATACTGGGACTAGCGTTTGAATTTGGTCAAAATTGTCTGAGAGGGGGGAGAGAAAAAAAAGGCTCGATTTTAGGCGATGGTGATGCCTGAGTCCCCAGTTTTAGGAGTTTATATGCATGCACTCAGGAATGAGGAACGTTCTGGTAAACCTGAGACGTGGTCCACACTACACGTCAAATTCACCACAGACCAATGCAATTAAATTGCGTGTAGATCTGAAAGCTTCAGAGCATGTTGTCAGGCACTGGGTGTGTGTGTGTGTGTGTGTGTGTGTGATGTGTGTGTGTGTGTGTGTGTGTGTGTGTGTGTGTGTGTGTGTGTGTGTGTGTGTGTGTGTGTGTGTGTGTGTTAGAGACAGAGAGAGAGAGAGGAGAGACTCCGGTGTTCTTTACAGCTGCGTGTTTCACAATAATGTGTTCATCTGTTTGACTTCTCACCTTTGCCAGAGGTCGTTCTCTTCACTTTTAATTGCCTCCTTTTTTTAATTGCCTCTACATTTGAGCCTCGTGCTACACCACAGTAAACACGCTCTGTAAATATCAAAATGAGCACAGAGCACATTCACTCTAACCACTTTCAAACATGTACACACACACACTCACACACACTCACACACACACACACACACACACACACACACACACACACACACACACACACACACACACACACACACACACACACACACACACACACACATCTGAGCACAGTATGAGATTACATTTGGTGTTTCAGCACAGGTGGCTCAGGCTCCTTCTAAAGAGGAGGAGGGGGGAGAAGAAAAAACCCAGTGTTCCCTCCACCATGAGAAAATCAGATCTGTGAAGTGATGAAAAAAAACAGATTATCATCAAAATCGTCACTGCGCTGAACCTCTAAAACCTGCTTTGTGAAATATACTTCACTCAGGGGGCCGTTCTCGTTTTTCTAATGGGTTTACATGGGAGCGCTTCTGCGTTCTGCTCCCCGAATGCCTGACCCCTGGCACATCGCAGGCCCTCCGCAGACTTCCCTGGGCGCCTGGGGATGCAGCCGGGTTGACAGCAGGTCTGTGGGAGCAGATTAATAATATGATGTAATTACTTGGGAGATTGGTGTACAGGGGGTTGGAGGGAGAATGCGCTGAACGCGGCCTTGCAGTCAGTCAGTGTGCCGGGTAGCCTAAAACCTCCCCCCCACCCCCACCCCACCGACCCCCACCCACCCACCCTCTCCGTCTGAAAACAGTTAGGCAGCGACGCGAAGACATTGTCATCATTAAGATAAAAGGGGATTATGCTGTCATCACCGTTTGTACCACTGTCGTCGACAAAGACGGCGAATCTATAGGAAAGTGTGTGTGTGGTGTGTGTGTGTGTGTGTGTGTGTGTGTGTGAGTGTGTGTGTGTGTGTGTGTGTGTGTGTGTGTGTGTGTGTGTGTGTGTGTGTGTGTGTGTGTGTGTGTGTGTGTGACAGTCACATTGCGGTTCAGGGGGTCCCAAGCATGAATATTGCCCTTATACACACTATATTTGGGTTATCACATGGATGTATGTTGACTTTGAGGCCACAAGGGGTTGTGGGGAACATGCTGCCGGATTGCATGGGAAGCTTGAGGAAAAAAACCCAGGCTCAGCCTGGGAAAGGAAGCAGCTTGTCTGCTATATCTGTGTTGCACATGTCAGTTAGCCCCAGTTGCACTGATTAAGTCCCTGGACCACAACGCCACAGGGGCTTCTCATGACAAGTTGCTCTGGTGCATTTGTTAGTTGGCTGGTGAAACTTCAGGTTTAAAGCATCTCTTCACTGTAGGTCCTCTGAAAGGGATCCGACCAGGAGTTTTACAGAGCGAGGAAATAATTCAAAACAAGTACATAAAAGCTGAGGTAGGTGGTTAGGGATTTTTTTCTTTCTCAGCACTGTGTGGGATTTGCTACGATTTTCAGATCGCTTAATACATTCGTTGTATTGTACTGGACTTTTTGATGCTCAAGTCGACATTTTCGCATGGATCTTACAACATATTGACGTACTTATGAGATATACTATGCATGCCTTCATTTGGTACATTTTGCCCAGGTGTTGAATTTCCCTCGCGCAACTGCACAGTGACTCTAACGAACGTGGGCTCGGTACAACTTAGAGGGCGCGTTTACGGTTCCGGCAGAGAGATCTCATGTTTGTACTTTATAAGGATAGACTCACACTGCCCTCCCTTGCTACATTCCCTGGTAACATCTGTTTTCAGAGACTACCTCCCATGAGATAAATTCATTAATTTGAGGGAATGTCCAGGAAGCAGATGGTCATCAAGTCTCTCTTGTATGGGGTTTTGTTGTTTTTTGAACGCTTGTCAAAAATGAATGCGTAAATAGGATCAACAAGTCATGACTTCATTGGTTTGGTAGGATAAGGTGGATATACGTGTCAGCTGGAAAGCTGGAAAGCAACTATTGGTTGATGCAGCATTGGGGGATGATGTCAAACATGAGAACTTGATCAGCGGACATCCGTTAAACACAACAGCTGAATCATGCATTTGTATCGTGTAATAACCCTGTTATAACATGTAATAACCCTGTAGCGCTATTAATCAATATTTGTCAGACCCCTTAGAATTGGTGTAGCTGTCTGTTGTTCTTAACGTCAAACGCAACGTGCTTGTCATTGATTAATGGGGGGCATTATTTATTTCTGACAGGAGAAGAAGCAAGTAGCCATGGCTGTTACCCCACAGCGTTGCCCTTTTGTTGGTGTGGACAGGTAAGCAAGAATGTTAAGATGTCCAGGACTGTTGCGAGTCGCGCCATCATGTGGATGGAGGACGTCGCCATAACATGAGTTTTAAAATGTTGTGTTCAGGGTTTGATCGGCGCGGGAAGAGGCGGTAAAATACAGTTGTGTCCCATCAAAGCCGCATGCATGTGTGCTCGTTTTTAGTTCCTGCTGGGATGATAAAACTGTGTGCTCGGTGTCCAACATCAGCTGTACGTTTTAAAAAAAAACCCAGTGTAAACTTAAGTAGTGATTTAGAGACAGCCAGGGTGTTACTTTGCATGACTTCGTTAAGTTGCAGTGGCAGTAAATGTTTATATACGAGGGCGCTACACTGGTAACCGTTAATACCAGCATCTTTTAAAATCGGTTGGTACCTGGGAAGTGTGAGAAAATAATTAGCGGCACAGGTTAACTGCAAGTTGTGCTTCAATTTCCAAGTCGTTTCCAAAATGTTGTGCAAGAAAAAAAGAGAGAGACGAGAGAGAGAGAGAGAGTGAGGAGGAGAGAGAGAGAGAGAGAGAGAGAGAGAGGGAGAGAGATGAGGAGAGATGAGAGAGAGAGGAGAGAGAGAGAGGAGAGAGAGAGAGAGAGAGAGAGAGGAGAGAGAGAGCGAGCGCGAGCGAGCGAGAGAGGAGAGAGGAGAAAACATTGGTACTGGAACAGGACCGTTGCTGGAAAGAGCTGTGGAGCGCTCGGTTATTCTCCTAAATTACAGAGCGGAGCGGCACAACATTCTGTCCTTTTCTGTGATGTCATGACCACAAAAATGGGAAACACTCTTTAATAGTGTCTAATGGAAGAGGCATGTGAGACAGGTTGAGACATGCCCACACCTCTTCCTTTCCTCCGTAATGATTTTTGATTTATTCCAGGTTTGATTTTTGACATGCGGAGCAGCCAGCAGACACGAAGCCGACCGGCTCATATCTGTAATTTATAGCGGCATCGAGCTATCGCTGCTTTCTAGCTTCAGTTGTAAAACATTACGTTGGACGACACGAGGATTGATTTGTCAAGGTTTTTTTTTATTCTTCCTCACGTAAATTCCCTGTTTCTCCCAGGGCTTGCTCTACCATGTGACCGGCACATGTTTAACGACATTATTCACTGCAAGTGCCTGCCGGACTTTGAGAAGACCATGGAGATGATGGACTACCAGACCAGCTGCCCGTGGCCCATCGTGAAACTGTGAATATCCAGTATAGCGGGTGTTGCTCGTCGCACAAGCATTACGAAAAGTGTTGTTAACAAATCAGAGACCCACAATACGCCCTCAATGCTGGCACAAGAGAAATCACCTCCTATTGGAGATGGTTCACGTTATTAGTGATGTTGAGCTGTGAACTTGCAAAATAGTGGGAATAACAACAAAGGGATTGTCCCTGTGGTATTGTTTGTTTGTTTGTTTGTTTACATTCTTTTAACCATCCATCCATCCATCCATCACTAAATTAACACATTCATCCTTTGATCCACTGTGCACTAGCTCGTTTATTATTGAACAATGAACTTCAAGGAGCATCACCTTCATCTCAAGGAACAGCCCTCCACATTATGATGATGTCAATTCTAGGAGGATGTAAGGACATGATGAAAGTGTGTGTGTGTGGGGGGGGGTGTATGAGGGGGTAAGTGTTCAATCAGCCAATGATGCCAACACACTATTAATAACTGCGCTTAATCAATCTGTCAGGATAAGGGGGGGGGGCTGGAGTAAAATAAACAAAATATTTGGGTGTTGCCTGCCCAACCTGTGTAGCCTACGTCCCGCTGCCTTCTGTTAATGGTTGTTGTCTGTGCCTTGCCTCCTTACTGCGGTAGGTAGCGATCCCTGAGCTCACCATGACATTGTAGCCACTGATGAGTGAGAACACAGGGAAAGGCTGAGCACAGTGGCACATTATGCCCTTTTTTACGGCCTTTTCAGCGAAGATATACAACCTTTAGTCATGGGAAAGTCAGATGCTTTCCTGTCTCCCGGCTACGTTTGGCGTTAGTCAAGGCTTCAGCTAATTAGTCATCTTTTAATGAAAACGTACAACTGCTGCTGCTGCTGCTGCTGCTGGGCTTATATTTCCAGACGCCACTTGTTTGTGCAGACGTTAGCCCTTGCTGCGCTACCTACATTAGAGTACCTCTTTAATTATAGCTGTATTAATCCATATATTACTGTTGACATGGCTCGGGGCTGAGGTCCCATGAAAGCTCAAATGGCGTGTTAGGGTGGAGTGTCGATCGTCACAAGGAGCCCCGGTTACACCCTGACATATGAGCAATTGCTTCACTTAACTCTAGTTCATTGCCGAATAGGGTGCTTGACATTTATAACATTTCTTTTTTAATAAAGAGACTGGAAAGTCCATCATTCTCCTTTTTCTTTTTTTTTCACTGTGACAAAATGAAGCATGATGGGTAGACAGTAAAAACCATATTTCACAGTGGTTGAAGGTTTCTGGGGGTGGTAATAGAGCAGTGGTAGCTCCAACTTAGGGTCATTATCTTGCGGTTAGAAGGTAGCCAGCTCCCAGACCAGCTGGGGATATCTGGGATAGGTTAAGTGAGTTAGACAGGGTCTCCCCCCCTCTTCAATAACTAACATCAAGATGCCCTTGAGAAAGGCCCCTAACTACCCCAGGAGAGCCGCTCAGAGCCAAAACCCTCAACCACTGTGTAGATCCCAGGTGTGGCTCTTCTCCAAGGCCACTGCCATAAATAAAAGTTTGCTTTTTGCCTATTTGCTGGTGGATGGCTGGACGGACAGCCAGACAGATCAAGATAGATAGATAGATAGATAGATAGATAGATAGATAGATAGATAGATAGATAGATAGATAGATAGATAGATAGATAGATAGATAGATAGATAGATAGATAGATAGATAGATAGATAGATAGATAGATAGATAGATAGATAGATAGATAGATATGGATGGATGAATGGATGGATGGATGCACAAGTATTTCATGACTGGTGTTCATGACCGGTACTCACCAAATGTTGTCCGTTCTGAGGACAACCCACAGCAACTTTTGTATTTTATTTTTTTATGTCTTGCACAAACACAACAATTTAGACCCAGATAGTGCACATGTTTATGAATGATCAGCTGCAAATATTGGTCATTTTGAGAACATGTACTCTCTGCAATTGCTTAAACGGTGCAAACATACAAACAAACGCACAGCATCGCATACACGGGCCTCCTGTTGTCTCCAGGACACCATATTCAGGAGTTAATTCTGCCCATTCGTAGTTTTCAGCACTAAGAAGTAGAAAAGGCTGAATGTCGGTGGTAGCAGGTGGCTGATAATGATGGAGGCGTGCGTCAGAGGTTTGCTGCCTGTGGAGATGTGTGTACTTTCTGTGTTGCTCTCATGGTGAACACGGAAGAGTTGGACATACTGAATGGCAAACCTAGCTGCAGTGATACGAGTGCAAGACTTCTTGCCGTTTATCAATGTCCTCTGTCTCGATCTCTTCCTCCTCAGCTCCTACCACACACTGAATGTTTGTGTGTCCCACTGGGCCGTATTAACGTCGTGCAGGGGAATTTCGGTGGATGACATGTACTTCGACATCCATCAGACGTACTTCTCCCTGTGTGACACCGTCCAGGATCCCCCGCTTTTCTCCCTCCTCATGCTCATAGTGCCAGGCATCGTTGTCGTGCTCTTCCTGCCCTTTCTTTGCAACTGCCTCACTACTGGGAATAAAGAGATGCCTGGCACTCTGGGACTCTAACGCACTGAGCTCAGTTCTGAAGACATACCACACACACACACACACACACACACACACACACACACACACACACACACACACACACACACACACACACACACACACACACACACACACACACACACTTTTTTTTAAGGTGAATGTGTATAACATACTATCCCTAAACAGGAAGTGCTCAGGGGACACATGGCATCACCGCACATGTTATAAGCTTCTGTTTGTATGTAATTATCGATGAACCGGACATTTCATTCTGGAGCAGAAGGCTCCTTTTGCAACTATATTTTCAACTTGGCATATCCTAGTCACCTTGATTGAGTCGCAAATTATTCCTGGCATGTCTTCAAGCCTGCTCGGTGTGCCAAACAAGTGGGGATAACCCCGGCAGGACACAACACCAAGTTCAAGACAATCCAGATAAAATCAGGTATATTTACCTGTCGTTGAAAGTATATTTAAAGTATACTAAACTGACTCTCAAACACTTGCCTGTGATTGTATAAACTGTCAGGGAATATTAGTTACCTACATGGAAAATCACACCCACCTGGTATGTAACCTTAACAAACAAATATAATGTTTAAATACTATTTTTCCCTTGTCTGGTACACAAGGCTCCCTTACCACAAACTCATATGGGCACGTGCAGTTTACATCAAACAGCGTCTGAAAAATATGTGCTGTAATTTCAATTGTACTTTTGCTTTTGGAATGAAAACAGAGCCACGGTATATATTTGAAACACATAATAAATATTTATTCCAGACAAAAAAAATAATTTGTTTTACAGTTCTTTGAAAACCTCTTTACAGCCATAACAAGATGGACCAGCTAATTCAAGTATCCACATAATCAAACTATGGGTCAGTATTGCTAACGCTAAATCATCTCGTGACGCATGTGAAGTGGCGGGTCGTCTCCGGACGACAGATCAGACCAGCGCCGCGTCACCAAAACAGCCGTGACATCACTTCCAGGATAACAAGGAACTCTTTGAGGACGCTTCCGGGGAACCGTTATTTCAGAGTGGGCCTCGAGTACCGCACATGTGGAAATACTGTGCTCTTGTGAAAGACATCATCCCCCGGTGACACTCCGGTCTTTTCGCCAAGAGAACACGTAAGTGTCCTTTAATGACAATCTGGCTATACAGATGGCAATGCAATTCTGTTCCGCTGTATTGGATTTCATTCACAACGAGGGAGGTCACTTGTGAAGATGACACTTTTACACCAAGAAAGACAAGTTATTAGCATGTCTGTCATACCCCAAAAAGTAATATCCACTATTATTGTCCTGCTATAATCGCTCAAAAAATATCGCAATACCGATATTCCCATTGTGGATAAACAAACCTAGAGTAGGGTTATAACACATTTACTAATTGCATATATATATATATATATATATATATATATATATATATATATATATATATATATGCATATCTGATTGTCTACATTTTTCTTCTTCTAGATACGGGCCTCTACAATCAAACATATTACACGTATTTGTGTCCTAGACATCCAAGAGCCCCAGACGCCTTCGATCGAACCAATAACATCGAGAAAACAGAGGTTAAAAAATAACAAGAGCAGAGTCCTCGATTTTGAGTGGGTGGTCTGCCCTGCTAGCATGGTGGTATCCGGCGACGAAATGTGGTTGAACTCAGACCACTGACATGGCAGGGCTTTTCAAAAGTAAAAAAAAAAATCAACCCTATTTTTCTTTTAATCTCGCACGCTTCGATGTCTCGCGTCCAGACAGGAGAAAGTGGCTGCACTATATCTGGTATTATCTTAAATAATAGCCACACTTCCAGCCCCCCCCCCCCCTCACACACACTTTAAAAAGTGAAAGGATGTTTGACTTACTGTGTGCCCCCTCCCCCCCTATCCACACATACTCCCATACCACTTCTTGTCATAATAGGCCCACGTGGATGTGTTGGGCCTCAACACTCCTGCACACTTGTATTCTCAGACAACAATGACCTTTGACCCTTTGCGAGGTCGCTTTTCCTTTTTTCACTAGTTTGGGTCAGCACAATTCTGCTTGCAAAACGTTGCCGTACGCCCGGTGAGGGAGAGGAGGTAGGACAGGTACAGTACCAAGGGGGGCGCCACAACTAAAAATAGAAATGGTGTGACTGAACACCGAATCGACTCAAGTTGACTCAGATCCTCCGGGACCCAGTTTCTGTTGCCCGTCATTATTCTGGAGTGGAACCGGCGAGTCTCTTACGACGAGTCAATGGAAAGAGCTGATGTGGCACCACAAGTTGGAAATGGGCGAAATGGTTACCTATTCGACAGCTCGTTTTTTGAGAGATTTCCGCTACAAGCAAAGGTCCACATTTTGTGAAGCGAGCAAGTGAGACACACTTTGAACTCCATCTGCCCTTCAATGACCTCCTACCATGTCTGTTGTTTCATATTTTGACATTGGTAGCGCGATAACATTGTGATGTTATGATGTAACTCCTGGAAGGTACATTTGGCAAAGTCAATTCATCAGTTCAGGTTGTCCTCTATCTTGGCCAGATCTCGAGGAGACTTCCTAGTAGCCATGCTTAGGCTGATTGGTTATGACCTCTTCACTGCAGGTGGATTCCCCCACCCCCCCGTTTTTCTCCCCAGTTGTACTTGGCCAATCACCCCACTCTTCAGAGCCATCTCGGTCACTACTCCACCTCCTCTGCTGATCCAGGGAGGGCTGCAGACTACCACATGCCTCCTCCGATACATGTGGAGTCGCCAGCCACTTCTTTTCACCTGACAGTGAGGAGTTTCACCAGGGGGATGCAACGCGTGGGAGGATCACGCTATTCCCCCCAATTCCCCCCCCCCGAACAGGCACCCTTACCAACCAGAGGTGCTAGTGCAGCGGCCAAGACACATACCCACATCTGGCCTCCCACCCACAGACACGGCCAATTGTGTCTGTAGGGACGCCAGACCAAGCCGGAGGTAACACGGGGATTCGAACCGGTGATCCTCCTGTTGGTGGGCAACAGAATAGACCGCCATGCTACCCGGACGCCCCTCGGAGCATCGGTTTGAGGCGCTGCTTAAACCTCTTCCCACTGACTTCTCATCGATTGGTGTTGCTTCAAAATTTGCCGTCACACTGGGTGTGGACACAAAGCAAGACACCGCAGGCTGGGCACGGTCAGCAAACCACTTACAGTCAACAATGCCACAAACTTGGTGAGGCCAAGGAGAATGACGAAAACCGACCCTGGTCTTCACAGACAGACTTTTACACACTGATTTCAGAACTGCAGTCCTACTCCATGTCCAGCAACATTTGAAGGAGGTTAACAAAGACACATTGGCTTCAACAGAAACTGTAATAAAGCACTGGCATAAAGCATGTCCAGTTACCACTTTTGTGTGTGTGTGTGTGTGTGTGTTGGGGGGGGTATATGACTGAAATCAAGTTTGAAGCCGTTGTAGGCCTGTGGTTTACATCAAGGTGCAATTTGAAAATGCTTGACATTTATAGCCCTACGCTGGAAGGCTGCATACACGCAGAAAGAAAGAAAGAACAAACTCATAAAGTAAACACATTAATTTCGCAGTAAAAATCCAAACATTTGTCACGTAGGGAACCGAACGCACAACTCACAACTTTTGTTTTTTTCTGTAAGTGAATAAATTTAGTCTCATCACTTGACCTCATTTCTCCGACGGTACGACATGCATGCCTGGATTTTAGGCCACATATTTTTTACAGCGCTTCCTAAGAGCGTTAAGTGTTGAATTCCCATGACCGTTTTATGTACACAAAGGGGACAACAAACTGAAGGTTGGGGAGCAATATTTACAGTTCATAGGTCAGTTTCCCCTGAGACAGAGTCTGTGTGCATGTCTCATGATGTAGGACATGGGCAACTGAAAGGTACTGTATACCACACACACACACACACACACACACACACACACACACACACACACACACACACACACACACCCACACACATAAGCTAACTCACCATTGAGGGGAAGTATTAGTTGTTCTAGCCATTTTAGAACATCATAGTAAGGTCTTTTAAACATCTTTAAATGTGCCGTTTGTACCGCAAGTCTGTGTTCTGTATATATATCTATATTTGTCTTTGTAGTTATAGCATGTTTTGCTGTCAAATACAGTACAATAGAGGACATAATGCATGTTGGCTCTAGTTTATTATGTGTGCCAGGAGCACTGACTGTGACCTTTTTCTGGGCACCGAAAAAAAAAAACCCTCTTCAGCTGATGTACAATACATCCTCATATTTCCACAAGATGTCCTCCAGATGAGCTCCATCACACCACATACACTGTAAACGGCTGATGCACTATGGCAAGTACAGTGTTTCTGACGTGAACTTATAGGTTTGCATGCGAAGTAATTTTTTTGGGCTGGTACTGTTCGCTAGTTACAGTAAAACACTTGATTTTGTGCGTCAATAGCTGCTCCGTGAGCACTGTTGCAGACACACACACACACACACAGCATATAATGAAAAGAACAAATGAACAGCTCGCACACTGCAGGGCTCCAATTTTCACTTATTTATTGCAGCAACACCACTGTGACGTTTCGAGCGCCACTGCTCTTCATCAGCCTTCATCAGCGTCTGGCGCGGGCTGATGAAGAGCAGCGGTGCTCGAAACGAAGGCTGATGAAGAGCAGCGGCGCTCGAAATGTGAACCGAAATAGATGATAATTAGAGCCCCGCGGTGTGCGAGCTGTTGATTTGTTCTTTTCATTGTGTGCTCGTTTTCGGCTCAGCGTCGGCCCTTTCTCGGTTTGGGTGTGCGTGTAGTCCTCCACTCCAGATAAACAGCCTATCATGTTTCATCTGAAAACACAAAAAAAAAAACACAACAATTAAATGATTCACTTTTAGCAGCAAGCAACATGCTTGGGAAGAACAAATAAACAAAACAAGTTAGTTTATCTATTTTTTTTATCTTCTTTTGACCTCTACCCTCGCTCTGTTCATCTTACGTAGTGGTCTGTCACATCATCCGCTATCCTGTTTTCTTCATTACTGACCGTAGCTGAATTAAACGAGCAACACCGCACCTTCCTGACATTTTAACCACACTTTAAAATGAGTCTTACATCCGGGAAACATTCATGGAATGTCCTTCCAGAGTTTAGTCATGAGTCCGCGTTGGGAATGTTTGCTGAAGCCCCAATCCAACTTGTTGGCCACGCTCTAATCTCGCTGGCTTGTTGTGTGCAAGTAAAATGAATTTTTGAAGCCATCCATGGAGGATTCACAGAAACCCCTCAACCACATGTGAAACTGCAGCAACAAGGTCCCACCTGACATTTTTAGATAAAAACTAGGTGGATGCGTAACGCGGTTCGGGATAGAGATCTCAATGCCAGGTCGAAGATAACATCCCCTGAAAAGTGTATCTTCACGTGTGAGAAAATGTCAACCAAAAAGGCCAAGTTATTTCACCATATGGGATGTGAAAACTAAAATGCTTACCATTTCAAAACTGCTCTTAACACAGACAGGACCGTGTAATTCCCAGCTCACAAATTAACTTTGCAATGCATCATTCATAAATCTCGCCAACACTCAACCTTTCCCCATGGTGCTATGGGAACATTTTCAGTGCTTAAGTGTTTGCTTAGTTGCTATGTTTTTTCCAGTCAAGCATGTTACAAATATAATTGACCCTGGAGAAAAATGCACAAGGCTACTGAGAGCTTACAGAGAAAAAAAAATGTATGAGAAGAGACAGATTTCTTCTTGGACGTGCACTTTTGCACTCTTTTCTTCATCCTAAGTCGCAGCTTGGCAGTGCTCTCCTTCACAAAAGCCCCCCTGGTGACTAACATCATGAAGACTCTGGCACTGAAACAATTCATTCTTGAGGTCACAAAAAAAAAAGACATAAAGCAAGGTAGCAAAATAAGGTTGCGACCCTCTCTCTCAAGCAAATTGTCTCACAGCGAAGGTCATGAGCAGGGGTTCAGCGGACAGTCACGTTGGGCGTAAAACACCAAAGTAAACAAGGTACAGCAAAGCAGCGCCCCTGAAAAAGGTCTACCAGTTCTCCAATGAATTTTGGCTTCAAGGGAAGACCACATTTAGAGCGGCGGCCTCGTGCCAGGGAGCTCGGTTGGCAGCTATCAAGGTGAACTTTCGCCCAGTGTAAGTGCTCTTCACTAAAGAAGTCTGCACAGAAAAGCAGAGGATGGTTTAACTCCTTGCTCACACAGTATAGGCAGTGGCTGAGGTGTAAAGAATTACAGGCAGGTAAAATTGAACAGGTGGTGGATTTCATTTGGTGGGGTTGGCCACCCACCAGCGTCGGGGTCAATTCACATTCCCGAGAATCTAAAATTAAACTGCAAACATGAGGTAAACTTCACTATTAATTATTTCTCTATAGGGGTGGCTGTACTGATGTGTACCCGAAGCAACAAAATATTTTCCAGTTCAGATTTTTTTTTATGGCAATCTACTTCATGGATTGACGGGAATGAAAGTGAATTGAACCCGTCTTTGGCCCTCGCTTGCAGAAACCCGGACAAACTCATATACACTGACAACCGACCCACTTTAACCCAGAGGTCACCATCATCATTGCACCGATGCCCAGAACCTGTGGAAAGTTTCGCGGGGAAAGGGACTAAATAGGGGATAAAGTGTTCACTTGATCTCAGGTTTGTATTCAGACATGGTTCTCCATGCCATATAGGTTGGGGTAGGGTGCTCGAGTTGGAAGGAGAGCTGTTTCTTGGCCTCTTACAGGACATCTTCAGAGAGGTTAAAACACTTAGCATAACATCAGGTTTGAAACGTCTAACAACTTGGGTGAATAAAGGTAAGAGGTGATTATCCAGGTGCATTTTTTATATATAATGTACAAATACTATTTAGCTTGCCCCGCCTCTGTATTTCATGGCTACACAGAGAAACTTGGGTTTCCGGAGAGGGGGGGGGCACTGTATCCGATTGGTTGGCGCTGAAGGACAAAGTCTTTTTGGCTGTGTCCAATTTTTAAACCAGCATGTGAATCTCGTTGTACTCGTCTCGACCGTCTTCGTCAAAGTTGGGAGAATCCTCGTCGCAATCGAGCTGTGAATAGAAAAATCACTTTATATTATGTGCAGTCATTTTTTTTCTGCTGATGTTCACATTCTTTATAACCTGTCACGCATGTGTGGCTGATACTGTTGTCTACAGCGACTCACAGTAAGCTTTAGTTTCTAGATTTGTAATACTGCAGGTAATTAGAAGTAAGGAGGGCAAGGGTCAAGGTCACATGGTATAGAGAGCAGATGTATAAAATATTCCTGTTTCTGTGGAACAATAGTGTTTGATAGAGAACAATCCCTCCTCTGTTGCTCTCCCTGAGGTTTATACCCATTTTTTCTCCCTGTTAAAGGTTTTTTTTTAGGGAGTTGTTCCTTATCCGATGCGAGGGTCTAAGGACAGGATGTTGTATTGCTGTAAAGCCCACTGAGGTAAATTTATAATTTGTGATGGGATAAATAAAATTAACTTGCTAGGAAGAGAAAAAAAGAGTCAGGTAGAACACCCCCCCCTTCTTTCAATCTCCTTTCCATCTTTCTAGTTTCCTCCTCGACATACAAAATCATGTTCCTGTGTATCTTGAAAGCGATGGAGGAAGTTAGCGAGAGAGATATTACATGGGGGGCGGGTGGGGTGAGTGGAGGTTGTTCTGACCATCTGTCTAAGAAAACATAAAGTCCAGCTGTAAGGAGGGCTGTGTGGTTTTCATATTTCCCTGTGTAAGCCACTTAGCCAAATATATATCTGTATGGAATTTCAAAATATTTGGATGAGAAAGCCTTTCCTGATCCTATAAGAGGAAATCCGCTCAAAGGACATCCAGCGGTGAATTTCATTTTTATTGCATTCTTGTCAAGATAACAGGATGTATGTATTTGCCTGATGTGTAATTCGGTGTAAACTATACATCCTGAGGCTGTGTCTGATCAGGTGGTAATAGTCCAGGAATCCTGGGAATCTGGGGAATGTTGCCCACTACTCAACCTACCGCCTGGAGCTCACGTTCCTCGAAGATCCTGGAGAGGATGAGGCGGCGTAGTGGCACGGTCATGATGAGGATGAAGGGGAAAGCCAGGGAGGCCACAGTAGACTTCACTACCCACAGAGCCACGATACACACCAGCTGGACGGCAGTAAACATGTTCATACGCCATGTCTTTACCTGAGGTGGGACGCACAGGCAGACAGACAGACACACACACACACACCCACACACCAAAAGAAAAGAAACACACAAATACACACGCATATATGAGAATGATTTCATAAGTACAAGGCAATAACATATGTTCAATAAATACATGCACACCTAAACACACACACACACACACACACACTATGTTAGAACACTGTAGACACACGATGCAAAGTTGATTGCCTACTAAAGTTTGTATGTTTTCGTCTCCATCTAGTGGGAGATGACTGTACTTTAATTTTTTTTAACATTACAGTCATTCATCAACCGTGCACCAAGTCTCAATCAGCATTTCTTTTTTCAATAAAATTGAATTTGTATTCTTGAAATGTGCAAAATTGCCTGCTTAGTGTTTACAAGAATCGGTTATGTCAACCGACAAAAACAAAAAAAAAAAAAAAACCCAGGGCTGTAACTAATGATTATTTTTTTATCACCAATTAATCTGTATTTTTTTTATCAAGGTCAATCAATAATTTCATTCATAAAATTTCAAAGATACGGATACATGTCCTTCTTCAGTTCCAAGATTCTGAAGTGATGTCTTAAAACTATGATGTACTGTAAAATTATACCGTCTGAACAGAAGCCAAAAAAACCCCAAAAACCTTAGCATTCATTTTACAATGAACTGAAGAAAAGCAAGTAAATGTTAGCATTTTACCAGATATATTTAACAAATGTTTGGTATTTTTAATCCATTACCAAAATCATAATCAATTAATTTGCTGTTGAACGACTGATCAATTGACTGGTCATTTCAGCACTATCCGAAACTCATTATGTTGACCAATATGAAAGGATATATTAAACCACTTATGCTTACTAGTTGTAAATTAAGACAATTAAGGGGGGAAATGACAACAAAAATGGTTCCTCTCACCATCTCACTTTCAGATAGTCCCAGATTCTCAGATGCCCGTTTCTTACTACCTTTCTAATGGTGGTGCTGTCAAGTGTGGAGAAGTTGCCCTGATTACCTTGGTGACATAGATGTGGTCAGGGTGGTGCTTGGCAGGTGTGACCATGAGAGTGATACGCTCATAAAGCTGGATGCCCGTCAGAGAGGTGACGCCCATGTAGAGGAAGATGCCAAAGAGCACAGCCAACGGGATGAGGCGGAGCATGTCCGTCATCACAATGGACAGACCTGTGTGTGTGTGGGGGGGGAGCAGTCGAGGATAAAAGTTCACAAACAGCAGGTAAATTTAGCAGCAATATCCGACACTGCACGCAGGTGTGAGCCGGTTTACTGGTGAGGAGCGCATTGATCTCTGTGATTTAAAAACAATGTGAAACGAAAATTGACTTTTTTTTTTTTACCTTGTTAAGCTCAATTAATTCCCCAGTTGTATTATGTTCTTTTTCAACAACTTTTGCCCCCCCCCCAAAAAAAAATCACAAAAATTACATCAAAATCGAATCAACTTGACTTCTTCTAATCCAGCCGTGTTTTTTTGTGATTCCTCACCAAATCCAAGCAGGCAGGCGAGCAAGGATTAAGCCGATAATATCATAAAATATTTTACACAATCTAATCAAATCACATCCCTGTTTTGCCCCACCTTAACATCCTCTTACATTTGGAAATATGTCAGATTATGAAGAGATACGCTCCAAATGCTGTTTTACATCGTCATGTAGAGAATATCTGTCATTACTTACTATATCAGACAGAATTCAAATGAAAAGTGACTTTTGGGTTGTTACTTTACCGAAGTAACCAGCTTCCTTTATGTATATGTCAATTATTCTTATTATTCATATCTTTTGATTTGAAAGCTCTGCCAGATTAATGACAATGCATCTGAAAGATTCATTTTAGTGTTAATCTCCTTCAGTTGAAAACCATTGCACCGGCAACCCCGTAAAACGGCCTTCCTTCTTACCGACGAGCACAGCCACGATCAACCCAGTCACCCTCTGCTCCTTGACCTCCTGGATCACCGGCTTTTCGCCAGGTGCTGTGGCCTTGCTCATGACTGTGAGCGCATTGACGTGTGTGACTGAGCGCACGGTGGCAGCAGTTAGCCACGGCAGGCCGAAGAGGGGGCAGATGGCACCAAGGGTGACGATAAGTAGCAGGTCCAGGTGGAAACCCGAGCCCTTCACCAGGCGACGCTCCTTTTTACTGACGATAAGCCTGGGAGGTTAAATGGCAGGGAGGGATTTTGAATGAAGAAAAGACACATTAAACCAGTTAACTTTAGGTTTAACTAGCCCACATTCACATAAACTGCCCCCAGGATATGGTGAAGGATTGATCTTTTTCGGGTATCCCAAAAATATAGTGCCTCTACCTCAGCTGGAGGCCATTCCACCACGTAAAATCACTCAGGCTAAACCATACCTTCTTACAAAAGGGGAACATGCTGCAAAATATGGTGCAGGAACAGCCAGTCATAAGAAGGAGACAAAGTAAAGCTATGGGGATTGTGTCTTATATGGCAGCTATGGTATATAGAGATGGTAATGAAACCTAAGTAGAAACATGCTGTGTAACTACTCAGCCTCCTCCTGAGCACCGGCCCCCAACAGGGCCATCCAGATGAAAGGTACAAAAATATGTTGTCTTATGCACTCCAAAAGGCCATCATTTGGCACAAAATGGCCATTTGGAGACTACAAATGGGCATCTCAGAGATCCATACCTATCCATAATAAAAACAACATGAGATGCTTATATTTTAGTAGTATATAATCAAATTTTGGAAAGGTAACTGGTAAGACTTATAGCAAGACTTATAGCTCCATTGAGTCATAGGCTGAAGAGACAAAGCCACTCACTTTCCAGTTTAGGCAAAGATAAACAAACTACACAGGGTTACCTTTCTGGAGAGACCATGATTATGCATATCTTCAAAAGTGATTAAGCGCTACAGCCATTTTAGTGTAGGTACATATCATTCACTTTTACAGTAAGGTAACGGTATATTTTTGGTATTTATTTGGTACAGGTGTGGTTATGTTACATGATGAAAAACAATGAATAGCTGTTTCTTTAAGGGGAGAGTGTGTGTGCGGAGCTAGTTGGAAAGAGGAGAGGTTTTCGAGACCTTGGGGTGAGCAGTAGAGACACTTTGTTTTTATTTAGATTCCTTATTCTTCTGTAGTGTGCCTTTAACACAGCCCAGTGATTTCTCACAAAAACTATTTTTACAACCACAGGGGGCATTTTATTAATTTGTTAACAGCATGTTATGTGCCTACTTAATTATATAATACCTTAAATGCTATTATAGTAGTAATTTGTAAAACTTGTATGGATGAATGACTTTATGCACTGATAATTAAATTCCCCAAAGAAACAATCAATTAAAAATGGCTGTATCTGTTTGAACTGCTACACATCGTTTACAAGCACACAGCATTCCCACTGTAGATCATGACTTATCATACTCACGAGGTGATCTGGGTCTCCATGAAAATGAGGATGAAGACAAGAAGAGCGGGAACAATAGACGCCCCCATCATCCAGGTGGGAAAGGGGTGCTTGTCTCCAAAGGGACTGATGAACCACCCTCTCTTGTCAGGGGATGTGACAGAAAAACCCGACGGCACATTGAGTTTCTAAAGTCAGCAAGACAGGGCGTGAACACACACACACACACACACACACACACACACACACACACACACACACGTACCCTGAAGTCTAAAACAGTAACTTTGTTGAGGAACAAGTTGTATTTTTTTTAAAAATAATTTTTACCTAAAAAGTACCCTTACTTTTCTAAAACCTGGTCACCTGATGGCAATCGTAACATTAAGTGACATCTGTTCTCTCACCTGTGTGTAAGTATCAGGAATGGAGTAATCCACCAATACTGAGCATAATATTGAGATTGGGATGCCAAAGTCACCAATAACTCTTCTGGCCTGGAGGAGATTAAGCAACAAAATACAAAATTCTTCAGAAACAAAGTTGAGAAAAGAAGGATTTCAGGGGGAAAGAAAGAGAAATCTGTAGGGAAGCAATCCAGGACCACAAAAACTCATCAATCAGTCAAATTTGACCCCTTGCATGACCAGCTACGGGTCAAACCTTGGCGCTCTTCTTACTTGTCTATCAGAAAAATAATTTAGACGAAGAAAAAAATGAAAGAAAAACCTTGTGAACTCCTAGCACAGTCATCAGCAAAATCAGCCTTAAAGAAATCACGAAAAGCTAATCTCTTCAAGAGTGTGAGACGACCCAGAAATCAAAGTACCTCTGCTATCAAAGCCTTCAGTTATCTGCTCTGAAAAAAACCCCAAAAAAAACAAAACAAACCTAGGGGAGATGACATCATCCGTTCTAACTTAAATGATGCCCAAAAGCATGTCACCCACGGTGAGTGGAGGTTTACTAAGAGTTTCGTTGTAGCGAGGTACATACCTTGCCGCCTAAGAACCGGCTGTTTCTGAACTTCCTAAGGAAGAAAGCCACAAAGAAAGTTCCCATCATGAGGACCAGAGACAGCAGAGCAGTGTTGGGCTGGTTGTGGAGGTGGCCGTCGCCAGCTGGGATTTCATCTGTATGACTTAAGAGATGGTTAAGATGTGGGGCTCCTGGTGTGGATGGGGCAGTGGGGTAGCTTGCCATTAGTGGATGTTCATGGAAGACCTTAAAACCAAAATGATTTTATCTTCAAATGGATCAAAACTGGCTGAGTAGCTAGTTAGAGGTGAGAACAAGGAGATTAATAACAGTACTTGACAGTACTTCCACAAAATTATCAACTGTAATAATAATAATAATAAAAATAACAACAATATAAATTGACTGACACAACTTTAATGGCTATGAAGTCACATTACAGAAAATCAGCTTTAATTTCAGGTTAATTTTATTCATATTCAAAATGCACACAGGCCTTGTTTTCCTCGTCTATATTTTCAGGTTGTTGAAAAGGTATTTCTCTTAAAACATGCTTGGGCATGGATTATCAACAGAAAAAAAAGGCCATTTGCTAACAGCTTGTCCTCTAGCATGGCTACCTTGATGAGCTTGGAGAAGGTCTCATAGATGAAGATGAGGGAGATGAGGAAGGCAAAGATCTCCTGGGTGAAGGGAGAGATGTAACGAACCAGGAAGCTGCCCTCTGCTGCCACGATAACCAAGACGATGAAGATAAGCCAAAAACCAATCCACACCCGGCCAGTCAGATACTCAAAACCCTGGGCCTGGCAGAACTGAGTAACACGGCACCGAGAAAAGTTAACAGCGTATGATTAGAAGGGCTCACATGGGAAACCATGCATTTCTTTTACGACAGACTACAACTGGAATCTTTTTGGGGATTTATCATCTGCTGTTTTTGGATCAAAACACTGCAAATAGTGCCCAAATAGTCTTTTTTGTGTGTTTGGGGTGATAAAAAAAAAAACTTCTTTTCAGATTAATCCTTCTCATTACAAGATAAGGTCTCGGAAAAGTTTACGTGGCTGCTTTGAGTCATACAACATCATGCAAAGGATAACTTTAAATCATAGAAAAACATGACCAGCACAAAAAACTCGAGTCAGTTGGACGTTGAGATGCAGCAGTGATAAATATGACTAAATTTATCGGTGTCCTGTTCAGGCACCTTGTAGTAGGCTTCCTCAAACACCAGCAATGGGCCAGAGAAGCCTATAATCAGAAGAGGTTGTCCAGCAAGCAGAGAAAATATAACGCCGAGAGTGGCTGTGGAAACGATAAGCTCAGATACTCCCATCATGCCTTCTGTTTTCTCCCCTGTAACACACACACATACACACAGGTAAATATCAAAGAAAACATATTATATTTTTTAAAAGAAGGATTAAAGAAATGCAAAAAGTACAAAAAAAAAACACGACATTCCTTATGCTGTTTAAAATTCCCTTTGTACTGTACTAACACTGATGGCACAGGAAATAAACACATACCCAGAAGGCCTCCAAAGGTTATGGTTGGTGACAGTGCTGCAAAATAGATAAAGATGACCGCAGCGACACACTGCATGTCCACAGCGTCCTTAATGTCACTGACATAGCGCGGGTAGCGGCGGCGAATGTCATGAATCAGGCCCCCGAATGGGATCCCCGAGCGCTTCAAAGGGTCCACCTCCTGGTCTCCCTCCTCCTGCTCCTCTGGACTCACTTCTAGTGGTCAGTTGCAGAGTATACACATTAATGTTAATTTATCATACTGAAGGAGAGCTTGGATGAACTGTAAATCCATCCAACAACCTCTTGCTGCACCAATAATTTCATTACTGAGAAGAAAAGAACGTTTAATTACAACAATAACACTAATAATGAATTTTATGATGGCCGTATAATTATTATGGATAAAAATTCTCCAAGAAACAAAAAACAAAGCTACTTCTTACCCTTTACTATGCTATGAAACAGATTTTTGGCATTGATTGTACTAGCACGTCTATCTATCTATCTATCTATCTATCTATCTGATGAATCTTTCAAATTTAAAATTTTACTTGTTTTTTTTTCCCCAAAGACTTGGCAGAGAACCTTTATTGTCCTGCTCTGTTCCAGGTGAGAAGGAGTGATGCTTCTTGAGTTCTCTTTCCTTCCTCTTGCGTAACATCTGCTTCTGGAAGTCGGCCACCGTCTTCAGCAGGTCCTTCCCTTCCACATCGGATGGTGGGATGACAATGCTGCAGTCCAGGAACTCGTTGATCCCATTCAGGAGATCCTGTCTGTCGTCAGCAAAATAGGCCACCTCGTGGAAGTTCTAGTGCAAAACAATAAGTAGATGTAAGCACTGTGCTCCTAACTGAGGGTCCTTAAAACAAAGGGCAATATATTAAACAACTGATTAGGAACAGTATTTGATAGGGGTGAAAGGTTATATGAATGTTCATTGTGTCTGATGAGTATTTTGAGAAAAATAAGAGTTCTTAAATCATGACATTTTAAAATCTCATGATTCACTATTCGGGAGAAATTCATGTAATAAAAAAGGTTGACTGTGTCATCTAAAATTTATTGGAAAACCCGAAATTCTGATCCAAAACAAGAAATGTCTGCCAACACTGCTCGCTGAGCCTAAAATATACCACTGAATAATGTAACGCCAGTCTCTAAAAAAAGATCAGAAAGGTCAGCATGAACGAAGAACCCCACTTGGGACAGCTATTGGGAGTTATCTGAGGTTGCTTGTTTACAGAAGAGTTATTCTGTTAATAGTTGATAACTAGAAGACATTTTGAAATTCAAAGCAGCAAACAACAGGTGAACATTTTTTTTGTTTTTGTTTTCAAAATGGACATACAAGCTATTTGAATGAAATATGCAGCCCTTCATCTTCATTGGCTCTTGTCTACCTTGTCTGACATGAGGGTTGAGAAGGAGCGTCCAATCTCGTGGTAGTCCATGTTGGACTGAGTGGGTCCCAGCAGGACAAAAATGAAGCGAACGGGCACGGGGACCTCCAGCACTGACTCCAGCAGCACTGCCTCATTCAGCCTGACAAAGGCCATGGCCGGCTGCTCCAGAAACTCAACACATCCTAAGAGAAGGAGAATGGCCACCAATTTACTTAGTAAATCAAATTATAGCACGACTGTTCGCTTACAACTGTACACCGCAACAGTCAGGTCCGGCAACAGGATTTATTTAGACTGCACTTTGGCTTTTGTGGGAATCATCATCATATGTTTACTGGTGTATAAAAGAAGAGGAGGGTTTTTATTACTGCATGTACTATGTTATGTAAAGAGTAAAAGGTCAAAAAAGGGATGTCATCCCCTTTAATCCAAAACCAGGACCTTTCATTTCTGCGCGTCCATTCATTTCAGAACTGATCCAGCAAGATCACTATCAGTGGCCGTGATGAACAAACACGTTGGTTCTTTGCTGGCAGTATTTTTGATTTGTATACAAAAGACGCACTTTCATATAATTAAAATTGACTTGACTTGACTTTAGTGGATGCTCAATCAAGATGCAAACAATTACAAGAGAATTCTTGAGTGAAGCCTGTTGTATTGTGTTATGATACAACATAAAAATGCATTAACATTGTAAATATATTTTAGGGCCTAGTGTTGAGAAACACTGGTGCTATGAAATCTATAAAAACAAAGAATTATAATGACGGATTACCACTTTTATTGTTTTGAGTGGGCGTAAAGCTGGCCAAGTTTAACATAAACCGCATTTTGATTCCAGCGTTTAGGATTCCAGCGTTTAAGCCTGACTAAACTAAATAAAATCGCTGTATGTTGGTGATAAAAAACACAACGCGGCTGCTATTTTGTGAAAAATTATGATGGAACATTGGCAGTCAATGGAAATGATATCACACTTGATATCATGCAGCCTTATCTTCATCATTCATGACAGAGTCCCAAACAATGCGAGGCTAATTACTGCTCCCTTAGCTGTGACACTTTTTTGGAAAACAGTTTGTTATTGTACTTATTGTGAAACCATTTTGCTAATTCTATAACTGCTGTTTTTAATAAAAAGAGATAGAGAATAATAATTAATTCCTCCCACTAATCTGTTCACTATTCGCCAATATATCCCTGCACTTACCAACTAATACGATGACGGCTTCAGCATCTTTGGGAATCTTGGCCAAGAGTTTCATGGATCTGGCTGCAGCTGGATGGCTCTCAGGAGGCAGCGGGTGGAGGGATTTCTTGGAGAAGAACAGTGCAAGATTAGCAACAATATGGTTCTGGCAGGCATAATTTGACACTATAGCACGGGACCATAAATGTGGAATTAAGTTTAAAGTGGAAATAACAATCTATTTAAGAACTCCACTATATTATTCTTATGCCCCTGCACAGTTTAGTCTTCGATTGTGATGATGGATTACTCTCTCCCAAAGTTAGAATTGGATTTTTAAAGGGGCTGTTTTAAATTTGCCAACAACTCAAGCCATGGGGAACATTAACTTTTCACAGTTAATGCATCAAGAAGTTTTAACTAGGAGCACCTGAAAGTTGACTAAGAATATAATCCAGCACATGTGGCACAGGGAGTCTTGCTCTCTTTCTGACTTTAAGCACTACCTACACTATAGCGTGACCTCATAGGGAAGTGTTTTAAAGCACAATGCAAAAGCTTCAAATCAAGCGTTTACTCTAATCATGTTGAGGTCTACTCTTACTCCTGATTCTAAGAACTTAATGCAAACCACAAACTAGAGAGCTGAAGTGCAACATCGCTTTTATCTCCACCCATTTAGCAAGCTGAGTTTCATTATCCCGGTGGACTCTTGTCAAAAATATTAAATCAGTTTTCTTTGGTCTCATGAAATTGTTTTTACCTCGCCTTACTGTCGAAAAATACATCCTCAGGCTACCAAGACACAGACATCATATGTCAGGCCTCTATCATTAAACTTTCAAAACAGAGATGGAGTGTACAGGAAGTGCACTGACTGAGTAAAGAGAGCTAGGTAAGTAAAATGGAAAAGAAAACTCACAAACAAGCTAACGAACACGTCTTGTTTTGGGTCATACTCCGGTCCTTTGTTATCGTGGTGCTCCTCGTGTTCTTCAGCCACCGCCGGCAGACTGGTGTCCTGGACATGGTTGTGGTTGTAGCTGCCATGGAGACTGGCGGAGGAGTGATGGCGGTGGAAACGATGTTTGAGGTCACTCGGATGGCTGAGAGAGAGCAAGGGTTAAAAATGGGAGATGTCTTAGAATCACGAAATCTGACTCAGATTAGCAAGTAAAAAAGAAAAAAAGATTATACAGTAATAATGGAAAAAAGTCTTGACATGCTAAATCCATAATTTAAAAAATTCAAAATTCGACTCGCCCCATTCCTTAGACTTTCTCACTGAAAGTTGTGGACTTCTGTTATTTGGAAGCCATTTGTTCTCTCCATGCAGAACCCATGCTGAAGTTTAGAGCCATGAAAACATAAACCACCCTATTGGTGGGCTGCAAACATTAAAAGGTGGTTCAGAGACATGTTGAAAATCAGCAGGCAGTGCCAGAACATTGTGGGTTCAATGTTTGATCATAAAAATATCAATATATGACATATAATGATTTGAAAGTTAGAAGGCTGTGGGACATTTTGGTATAAAAGAAAAGCGGTTTTCCACAGCATGAATATTTTTGTTGTATTCATTCAAGATGTTTAACTTTTTAATGTGCAGTGATGAACATGGTCCATAGATAATGAATTATAATACTTCTCAAGTATTATAAATCATTCCACTTCTCTAGCAAAAGTACTCAAAAGGCAATTTCAAGGAAATCTACACAGACTCAGAAAATTTTATATCATTGCATAAAATACAGGACACCAGTTACACAATAAGGAGACCAAGCTATTTGCATTGACAATGGTTGTTTTTGTCCCTCTTAAAGGAAAGCAGAGATATTCTGTGTGTCAGTAATAAAGGCCTTCAGCACCTCCTCATCACACCAATGCTAAGTCCAATCGTGACATCACCTCACCAATTAGGTCCGCATGGTCCAATAAGATGGCGTCCATGCTGGAAACGACAGTGACCCAAAACAAAGGAACGAGGTGTGACACCGAAGTGAATTGTGCTCAAAAAGCATCCAGAGGATCTTTAAAGAGGAGTAAGCGATGAGCAAGATTTCTAACAGTGCCTCAAAGTATTTCTTTCCACATCATAAATTTCATATGTTGGAATGGCTTATTACAGACTCTTTTTCCCATGGACTCAGTCGGTTACATATTGGGAAATGATGTGGAAAGACTGTGAAAGACGGGATGTGCACATGAGGGCCTGTTTCTGACTGTGTTGGCTGGTTGTCATATTTCTTGTGTATTTGCATGTGAGTGAGAAGGAGCTAGATATATAGATAGACAGATAGACAGATAGACAGATAGACAGATAGATAGATAGATAGATAGATAGATAGATAGATAGATAGATAGATAGATAGATAGATAGATAGATAGATAGATAAGTTGACTGATTGATTGACTGATTGACTGATTGACTGACTGATGGATTGATTGGATTGTGCTGCTACAAAATTTTAGTTTACGTTTTAGTCAGTGCACTATGACAGCATCAAAGCCCACAAAACAAACTTGCAAAACGTGAAGTGTTAGTAATTCTCTTTTTAGTGATTTATTACTGCAGTGCAAACCATTAAGGTACCACCACACAATTACAATATGGCAATATTATTGATATTGGACAAACCAATAGAATACCATTCTGGCTTCACAGAGTTGGGGTCGCAGACAGAAGACTGGAAAAGTACTTTAGGAGTGCTGTGTACAAAGACAGGGAGATAAGTGAGATTGTTGAAAAATGTGTATGTCTATGGATGCATGTGTGTATGTCTACAGATATGTGGGTATGTATTTGCATGTGTCATGCCCACTTTGTAATCATGTCACCCAAAACATGATAGAAAAAACATTAGCCTTACGTACAATACAAACACTACAACAATTTAAGACTAATGATATATCTTCCAAATGTGGACAATATCCAAATTGATCATCACCATTAAATGGTGTATTCAAAGGGGACTACCATATGGACACTGACTAATCATAAATCCCAACAGACAATATTTCACTGTAATGACACTGTTTAATTGACAAGTCTGGCTGAGCCCTTGTCCTTTAAAATTAATTTGACAGCTGACTTAACAGTTTTCCTGACAATTAACTCACTCTCTCATAACTCACTCTCTCATTATGTAACTTGTAAAAAAAATCTATCACGTGCTTTGTCCATGGCCAGATGTGTTAGGTCAGTTTAGCTGGCATGGTCATGCCATAATCAATCAATATGGGTTGTTGAGATGAGAGAGCTGAGCAAAATGAAAACATGTCTCATAATTACATCCACATGCTCATCTTTATTTGATCACACATTTACCAATATACAGAATGTGACGTGTGGTAACCATCCCTTGCATTTTTAGGGCAACTACATTAGTAAAAACCTGGCAAGAGATAGTAGTGGAAACAGATGGGTAAGAGTAGTTTTATTGTTGATGTTATCAAGTAGGAACATCTTTTCACAGGCTGTTTTTCGAATTAGACCCCACATGTCTAAAAAGACTCAACAGTGTGTTTAATGTCCCAGAACCAATTCCCTCAACAGCAACTTCCCGCAATGTTCAAACCTACCATCACCGACTGTGCACAACAATAACATTATCCCAACGTTACGTTACACCTACATTAAATTACTTACACCTTGCCCCAAACATCGCACTCAATACTTTTCAGCCATATGATCAGTGTTCCGCTTACTGTAATATTATTACTTTCCCCAGTAATGGGTAGTGTAAAGAATTACAATTTCCAAAACAGTAATTATATTGCAGTTATTAATCCAAGTAAGCTGTGCTACTGCGTTGCAAGAACGTGATTTGTTTTTTGTCCTAGGTAGGCTATCTTATAATGATGCGTACACATGGCAGGTCATGCTGGCTACTAGCCAAAATGCTAGATGAAGGATAGAGGATGAGGGAGAGGGAGGGAGACATACTTTCAACAGCTGGAAGTATTGTCATTATTTTGAGTTTCTCTTTGTCAAAGATGCAAAGAATATTGTCGTAAGTTGTAAACTCTGGATAACACAGGGGAGAACAATACTGATCACGAAGGATCCCCACAAGGGTACAACACCTTCAAACTACTGACCTGCCTCTCCACAACATGGAAGATCCTGTCAGGCATCATAGCAGCTAAGCTGAATAGGCACAATGCAATACATGAGCGAAACTCAGAAAGGAATTGGGAAGAACACCAGAGGTTCAAAGCACCAGCTACTGGTGATAGAGCAGTCACCCAAGTCCTCTAAGACCAGACAGACAAACCTGAGCACATCCTGGATTGACAACAAGAAACCCTACGATTCAATGCCCCACATCTGGTTACTGGAGTGCTTGGCACTATACAAAGCCAACAGGGCACTAATAGTCATCATCAAGAACTTAATGCTGCAGTGAAAAACAACACTAGAGGACAACTCAAAGACAAGCACACAGGTAACCATCAAATGTGGCATATACCAAGGTGATGGACTATCATCGCTGCTGTTCTGCGTAGACCTGAATCCCCTCAGTCAGATCATCACAAAGAGTGGCTATGGATACAGGTTCAGAAGTGGAGTTACCATCAGCCACCTTCTATACATGGATGACATCAAGCTGTATGCCAGGAATGAGAGTGACATTGACTCATTGATCCACCTCACCAGGATCTACAGTGATGACATTGGGATGTCATTCAGACCGGGCAAGTGTGGTCGAATAGTGGCATAAAGAGGAAAGGTGGTGCACATTGAAGGGGTTGAATTACCAGATGGCAGAACAACAGACATACAGGACAGTTACAAGTACCTGGGTATTCCACAGGCAAATGGAAACCATGAGGAGGCAGCAAGGAGGTCAAGCTACAGCCAAATACCTCCAGTGAGTGAGGCAGGTTCTGAGAAGCCAGCACAATGGGAAGAATAAGATACAAGCCAACAACACATATGCCCTATCAGTCATCAGATACCCAGTTGGAATAATAAACTGGCCAAAGGAGGAGATAAAGGCCACAGATATCAGGACAAGGAAACTCCTCACAATGCATGGAGGGGTCCACCCGAAGTCCAGCTGCCAGAGACTGTGCGATAAGCGAAAAGATGGGGGCCGAGGGTTACTGAGTGTCAGGGCCACTATCCAGGATGAAACAAGGAATATCCATGAGTACATCAGAAAGAGGGCCCCCCGGGACAAAGTGCTGAGTGAGTACCTCAGGCAGCAGAAGACAGAGTGCAGAGGAAGAAGAGGAGATATCATGGAAGGTCAAGTCCCTCCATGACTACCATTGACAGATAGAAGATGTAGCTGATAGAGAAATCCTACCAGTGGCTAGAAAAGGCTGGACTGAAGGACAGCACAGAGGCTCTGATCATAGCAGCATAAGAACAGGAACTCAGGACCAGATCGATTGAAGCAGGGGTCTACCACACCAGACAAGACCCAAGATGCAGGCTGTGCAAAGATGCCCCAGAGACAGTCCAGCACTTAGTAGCAGGGTGTAAAATGCTAGCTGGGAAAGTACACACTGAAAGGCATAACCAAGTGGCTGGGATAATGTACAGGAATATCTGTACTGAATAGACTGGAAGTCCCCAAGTCCAAATGGGTGATACTGCCAAAGGTGATTGAGAATGGTGGAGCTAAGATCATGTGGGACTTCAAGTTCCAGACTGAAAAGCAGGTGCTGGCTAACCAACCCGACATTGTGGGGGTCGACAAGGCACAGAAGACAGCAGTAGTGATTGATATAGCAATTCCGAGTGACGGCAACATCAGGAAGAAAGAGCATGAGAAGCTAGAGAAATACCAAGGGCTGAGGGAAGAACTAGATCGGATGTGGAAGGTGAAATCCACAGTAGTCCCAGTGGTAATAGGAGCATTAGGGGCTGTGACCCCCAAACCGGGAGAGTGGTTCCAGCAGATTCCAGGAACAACTTCTGAGGTCTCTGTCCAGAAGAGACCCCCAAACCCTCTGCCTGCAGCAGCACAGCACCAGCCCCAACGTTGCAGGTGTTGATATTCCGCTCCTCATTAGCTGAGCACTTATAACACCATTGACGGTTTCAGAAAAAAACGCTATATATATATATATATATATATATATATATATATATATATATATATATATATATATATACACCGTTTGTAATACACACACACACACACACACACACACACACACACACACACACACACACACACACACACACACATATATATATGTATATGCTAGGAATTTTGGGGTAATATTCAATGCTAACCCCAGTTTCGATAATCAAATCAAACACGTTGTTCGGTCATGCTTTCTCCAGCTCAAGGTAATCTCTAAAATTAAGTAATTTTTATCAATTGCCAATCTGCAAACAGTCGTAAATGCTTTTATCTATTCTTGGCTTGATTATTGCAATGCACTTTACTCGGGTATCAGCAAGGGCTCCCTCCACTGTCTGCATTTGGTACAAAATGCTGCTGCTTGGCTCATTATCGGGACAAAAAAGCATGACCAGATCACTCCTGTGCTTGCCTCCCTACACTGGCTCCCTGTTATATTTCGGATTGATTTTAAATCTTTATTGCTCACTTTTAAGGCCTTAAACGGCCTTGCTCCTACTTAATTTCCAATTTGACCTGGTACATGCCCTCTTGACCATTACGATCCGCAGATGGAGCCCTGCTGGTTATTCCCAGGTCTCGGTTTGTAAAAAATGGTGTTCGGGCTTTTGCTGTTAGAGCCCCCACACTATGGAACTCTTCATGTCAAAGTAAGACGAACCAAGGACATGATGCTGTGTTGCTGTAAAGCCCTTTGAGGCAAATTTGTAATTTGTGATATCTACTCCTGTATTTTCACAATGTGTGTCTGGTGTGTGTCTGTGTGGGAGTCTATAAACGGCCAAACTAAAGCACTTGGGGCCTTGATTCTTTTTGGAAGTTATTGGGGATGATCAGGGGCACCTATAAAAAAATAGCAGAACATTAAAAATATGCATAATGTGCGGAATAAAATATGTGGAATCCCTTCATAATTCTGAGCAGTTCAACAAGATGGCGGGCTCTGGCTACGTCACGCCTCGGCTCTTTCCGCCGTTCGCACAAACCTCGCGTTCTTAACGGCTTGCTGGATGGCGGTCGGAGACAGCGAGCAGCGTTGGAAATACAAAGCGTCCGTGAAATAAGCCACAACGTCACAGTCACATTTGCATGGGTCGAGCACGGGCGTATATGGCGGCCGTCACGTGAAGTGAACTCAATAAAGTTTTCTGTTTTTGAATGTAAATCAGCGCGTGCGGGCGGTTCGGGTTTTGGCGGGTCTGACGAACAATACAGTTGTCCGCTGTTGCGCGCGTGGAAGTGTCCGAGTGTCTTATCTGATGAATCAGATTTAAAGGCCCAAACATACTCGGGCGGAGCTGACTCCACGAGGAATGTCCGCAGTCATTTGGGCTTCCATAGTCTAGCGCACTTCCGCGTTGTAGTTTCCTGTAAAGCCGTCCGTGAAACACTACATTACCCACAATGCTTGCGTGTTGTTTACACTTCTGTCATGGCGTCCGACACTGACGACGAGGAAGACATGCTCTTGCCTGCTGGCTCTACAAGACAATAAACTGAAGAGATGGTGGTATGTATCCTCTCTGTGACGTGTCGTACAGGTGTGGGTACTTTCGCACCTTCTGCTCATATATTTTCGGAATGTGTGTGTGTGTGGTGTTAAGTGTGTGTGTGTTAGTGTAGATAGCGGGACCGAAAACTAAAGCATTCATGATCCTAATTTCTTTTGGAGGTGGTAGGTATTGTTCCAGAGAGGACCAGAAAAATAGCAGAAAATTCAAATATAATTATAATAATCATGCATAATTATGCAAAATATGCATTTTTCTAAAAATGGCTAAAAACCACTTCTCGGCATTTCAGATGATTCTGAGCCTTTGGGGGGAGGGTTAGGGGCAGGGGGAAGGCGGTTAGCTGGCAGGATGAAGAGGAGGGAGATTTAGACGGGTGGATAGCTAATAAACATCATGATCACCGCAACTTGGTTGCGGGTCACTTACTAGTTGGGCTATACAAATAAAATTGACTTGACTTAAAACCTTTCTTTTTATGAAAGCGTTTACAAATATTTTACATTTGTTTTTATTTATACTGTTTTTATTTTTACTCTTATTTTTGTAACTGTTTTGATTAACACATTGCTTTCTTACCTTTTGTGCTAATTTTATGGTTTTATTTGTTAGTGCTTTTTGTTTTATTTTCTTTCATTTTTTGTGTAATTTTTAACAATGTTATCCTGTTCCATGAAGCCCTTTGTAACCTTGTTTAGAAAAGTGCTATATAAAGTTTATTATTATGTGAATTTTGTTTCGGACTTTGGGGTATATACAATTTACATATATAAAAATACATATATAAAAGATATAATCCAGTGAGTCAAGTAAATACTTTATGAGACAGTACAAGCCTGTTTCATGCCATAAGCAATCATCAGCTGTCAATAAAGCTACACGGGAAAGGACATACCATTTACTGCCTCGTCATGCACATCACATGAACAATGTCCAATGGAGAAGGGAGAGGTGCAACGTTCAAAAATTCATTCAAAAACACATGACCGCTAACGGTCCAATGGAGGGGGGGTTGTCTATTGGCATCTATTGGCATGGTTTATTTATAATTACAAAATTGGTGCATGCGCCCTCGAAAGAAAATGCCAGACGAAAGGAGTTTTCTACCAAGCTATGGTAATGAGAAATGTACTGTCTCATAAAGAATTTACTTGACTCACTGGATTATTTTGCTCCTTATTTGTTGAGCATTTTCCCTACCGTTGTGTGTTTCTTTTAACAAAGTTATATACAAGACATATAATATATAAAAATAATCTCTTATTTTCTTTCCTTTTCTCTCTTCTTTCATTTTCAGTGTATAAATCTAAAGGGATCTGTACGAAATAATGAATTTAAAAAGGGTAGGTGTAATAAGCTAAGGCTTCAGCCTACATCTTTTCGGTCAGTGCAAACTTGCTTTGGTTTGTCAGTGCTTCGAATGTAATGACTCCACCTGCTGCCCAATGACTGCTGGAATAGGCTCCAGCATCCCCGCGACCCTGACAGCAGGATAAGTGGTTCAGATAATGGATGGCTGGATATGTATTTGAATTGTGTAAGTTGAAAATGACCCAACTAAACTAAACACTAAGCCTATATCCTTTGATTATAAAACCAAGCAGAATAACCTTAGATAGTGTGACATATAGATAATGTATTTAAAAATGTAATAGATAGAGAACGGGTGAGTGGATTGCTTATAAATGATATAAGTGACCACCTACCAGTCTTTGCTATTCTTCAGAAGGATCTTAAATTCAAAGCTGATATTAATGCCCACAAACTGGTATGACACAGGAAGCCATCAATGCATTTAAGGAAGACTTAATGAAACAAGACTGGAAAGACGTTTATGTTTAAGATCTAGACAAAGCCTATAATGCATTCCTGGCAACATTAATAGAACTTTGAAATAAATTGCCCGTTAAAAAAACCCCAGAGGGAAGCATAAATATGTGGCTAAACCATGGATTACTGAGGGGTTGCAGAATGTATGCGAGAAGAAAAATACACTCTACAGGGAATACCTAAAATGTAGAACAAAGGAAAATGAAAACAAATAGAGATATAAAAATAAATTGATAAGCATTATGTGATGTAACAAGAAGGCGTATCATAGCAAATTGTTGGAGGAAAATAGAATATTCAGGGAACATGGAAAATGCTCAACAGCATAATCAGAAAGATCTCAGGATGATCTTTAGAGATCTTATAGATCTCAAGATGGTGCTGCAGACAGCAGCCTTGGCTCTGCGCTCTCTAGTACTTTTTTTCTGTTTTTTTTTTAAAATTTGTTTAGTTTCCAGCTCTCACTCTGATCACATTCAGCAGGGAAGAACTTTTAAACCTTTGACTATCCACTGGTCAAACTTTACCATTTTTCATTGAACCAGAAAGTTTTAGTGCTTTTAGTTGGAGGAGCAGCAGCTCTGCATGGGCTGACAACAGGACAAGCGAGCCAGAGCACTCGTTAAACTGCGACAGCGGGGATTTCAAACTTTTCTCCTGTCAATCCACCTGTTGAATCTTCACTCTCTGGCCAACAAGATGGACAAACTGCTGCTCCTCAACAGACCATACATGGACTTTTCCAGATCTGCCATCCTGTGCCTCACTGAAATTTGGATTGCTGAGCATATTCTGGACAGCTCAATCCATCTGCTGCACTTTCCAACTCCTTCAAGCAGACCGTGAAACGGAGCTAATGGAGAAAAAACAGGGAGACAGAATCTTTTTCTATATAAACAAAGGTTGGTGTACGGACATCACAGTGTTGAAGAAATCATGCAGCTCTCACTTAAAGACCATTTTCACTGACTGTAAACCGTTTTATTTACTGCGGGAGTTTTCATTATTTATTCTAGCTGGTGTCTATATTCCACCCCAGGCCTGTGATAAGTGAGGCATTACAACACCTGGCTGACCAGATAATAAATATGGAGTACAAACACCCAGACTCCCTCCTCATTATCCTTGGGGATTTTAACAGGGCAAACCTCAGCCACAAACTGCCAAAATACAGACAACATGTTAAGTGTCCCGCCAGGGACAAAAACACACTGGAACATTGCTACACAATATTAAAGGACACCTATCGCTCTGTCCCCCACGCAGCCTTGGGACTCATCAATTTCTGGCTCATATTTTCCCAACCTACAGGCAGAAACTAAAATCTGCAAAGCCTGTGGTTAAAACTATGAGGATATGGACCAACGAGTCAAAACTGGAGCCTCAGGCCTGCTTTGACTACACTGATTGGCGTGTTTTTGAGGCTATATCTACAGAACTGGACAAACTTACCCACACTGTGACATCTTACATCAGCTTTCGTGAGGACAAGTGTGTGCCCACCAAAACTTTCTGCATCTTCAATAAAACCTGGTTCAAAGCAAAACTAAGGCAGCTTCATTAGGCCAAGGAGGAGGCATACAGGAGTGGAGGTAGGATCCTGTACAAGGTCAGACACACACTGACAAACAAGATCAGAGTGGCCAAAAACGGCTACACCGAAAAACAGGTTTTCAGCTAACAATCCTGTGTCTGTGTGGAGAGGCCTGCAGGACATCACCAACTACAAGAAATAATCCCCCCACACTGCAGAGAACCATCAACTGGCTGAAAACCTGAACATGTTTTACAGCAGGCTTGATAAGCCCATTCTCACACCCACCCTTCACTCTCTTTGGCCACATCACACAACCAACGCCACCCCCTGCTGGCCCCTCACCCCTCCCACTGACCCCCCACCTGGACTCAGGATCTGTGAAGAAGATGTGTGTCAGCACTTCCAGAGACAGAAGATCAGGGAGGCACCAAGCCTGGATGGCGTATCGCCCTCCTGCCTGAAAGTCTGTGCTGACCGGCTGGCCTCCGTCTTCACACTGATCTTCAACAGATCACTAGAGCTGTTTGAAGTCCCCTCCTGCTTCAAAAGCTCGACTATCATCCCGGTCCCCAAAAAACCCTGTATCTCAGGATTAAATGACTACAGGCCCTTTACTGTGACATCTGTGGACATGATGGCCCTACTGTTGGCCCTACTGAAGGACATCACAGGCCCCCTAATGGACCCCCTGCAGTTTGCCCACTGGGCAAACAGGTCAGTGGATGATGCAGTCATCATAGGACTGAACTACATCTTACAACACATCGACTCCCCAGAGACACACCCAAGGGTTTTGTTTGTGGACTTTAGCTCAGCATTCAACACCATCATCACAGACATTCTCCACTCCAAACTCCCCGAGCTCACTGTGCCAGCCCCCACCTGTCAGTGGATCAAAATCATCCTGACAGACAGGAGACAGCAGGTGAGGCTGGGGAAAATTACATCCAGCACCCGGACAATCAGCACTGGCACCCCCCAGGGATGTGTGCTATCTCCTCTGCTCGTCTCCCTATACACAAATGACTGCATCTCAGGAGACCCATCTGTTAATCTCTTGAAGTTTGCAGACGACACAACCATCATTGGCCTCATCTGGGATGCTGACGAGTCTGCATACAGATGGGAGGTTGAACAGCTGGCTCTCTAGTGCAGTCATATCAACCTGGAGCTGAACACACTCAAAACAATGGAGATGAGGAGCCCCCCAACACCCCCCCCACACACACACACACACACCATACTCAACAGCACTGTGTCTGCTGTGGACACCTTCAGGTTTCTGGGATCCACAGTCTCCCAGGACCTAAGGTAGGCATCTAACACAGACACAATCATCAAAAAGGCCCAGCAGAGGATATACTTTCTCTGTCAGCTCAGGAAGTTCAACATGCTTCAGGAACCGCTCATTCAGTTCTACACTAAAATAATCCAGTTTGTTCTCTGCACATCCATCACTGTCTGGTTTGGATAGGCCACCAAACAGGACAGGAACATACTACAATGGACAGTCAGGACTGCAGAGAAAATCATTGATGCCAACCTGCCCTCCATTCAGGACTTATACATCTCCAGAGTCAGGAAACAGGCAGGCAACATCACTGCAGATCCATCATACCCTGGTCACAACCTGTTCCAACGCCTACCCTCTGGTAGGTGCTACAGAGCACTGTACACCAAAGCAACCAGACACAAGAAGTTTCTTTCCGAAGGATGTCACTCTGATGAACACTTAACATTGTCATAATAAATCTAAGTATGCTGTATATACTGTATATTGTATGTATACATGCATACTCTGTCATGTCCACCTACATCATGTATATAAGTAACCGTTTACTTATGAAGAAGCTAGAAAGATGTGGTATTAAAAGGGCAACATATTTCTGGGTGAGAAGCTACCTTGAGAACAGATATCAGAATGTTCAAGTCAATAATTTTGATTCAGAACGTAGGAAGGTCATCTGTGAGGTTCCACAAGGCTCAGTGCTGGGTCCAAAACTCTTTATACCCAACATAAATTATATTTGTAAGTGTCAGAATTGTTAAATTTTGTTATATTTGCTGATGACACAAATTTATTTTGCTCAGATAAAAATTTGAAGCAACTTTTGGATACAGTTGAAGGGGAATTGGAAGCCCTAATGAAGTGGTGTGATATGAATAAATTGTCACTAAATCCAAGTAAAACAAAATTTATTGTGTTTCGAAATCATAAAATCAATTCTGAAGAAACTGTTGTGATTAATGATGTAGAAATTGAAAGAGTGTATGAAAACAAATTCCTGGGAGTGGTAATAGACCATAAACTCTGTTTGAAACCTCACATAAATGATATCAAATCAAAACTGTCTATTGCAATACTGCACCAAACTAAGGACATCATGAATCACAACTCGCTATCTGCTCACTCATAGTTCCATTAATTGAATAATGTGTATGTATGGGGATATGTTTACAAAACGAGCAAAACTTCTATCTTTATCAAGGATGTGGATGTGCATACCCTTGATAGCGAGGAACGCTGGTTTGAATGGCGAGTCAAAGAGGCCATCTATGTTAAGAGGGAACGACCATCCCTGAACCGGGGGGGGGGGGCTAAGAGTACATCTGTTGCCATCTTACAATGCTTCGATTGCAAACATTCCCAAATCCTCTGTGAACAGACACATGGCCATTGAAACTCTACTTAATGGTCACACCCATATTTGCAGATGAAATGGTCGTTGGTTTCGGTTGTTATGCAACTGTATTGTTTATAAGGGGTGGGGATACCTGCAGTCAGTTTAGACTAGACTGAAGACGTCATTTATGCCCCTTTTCCACTACATGTTACTGGCTCAACTCGACTCGATTCGACTCGCAAAGTGTTGTTTTCCATTACCGTAACAGGACCTCCTCAGTGTAGCTGGTCTGCATTGATTTTGGTACCCACTCCAGTTTTTTTGGAACCTTGACAAAGGTGGTACCAGAAAAGCGGTAACAGTTACTAAAATGCCAGTACTTTCCAGTAATGGAAAACGAAAAAGTTGAGCCGAGTTGAGCCAGTACCATGTAGTGGAAAAGGGGCATTAGTTGAGTGATGAAACCTATTTGTCAATAAACGTGTCCAGCTGAACTGAATCAACCTTCTTTGGCACACAAGATTATTGGAAGAGAACTTTGGTCAATACACATTCCTTTTCATCACTGGAGGGAAGTCTGTGTTATCTAACCTATGTTTGAGCAGCAGAGCACGGAGTACACTGGGTCGGTCCTCAGCTCTGATCTGGTCAGAGATGATCATAGTTTCCACCACTAGATGGGCGATGCCAGGCAGTGAATTTTGCTCCAGGTCCAGCAGGATGGCACCTAAAGAAAGAGGGGGAAAAAACATTGGTGGGACTGGATACTCCAAATAGTGGAGATGCATTTGCACGTTGTGTCTAGGTGCTTGGTTAAATTATTGAAAAAAAAAAGTTTAAATTTATATACTATTTGCTGCTTTTTTTCTTCTCTCTCTTTTTTTGTAATAACAAAATCAATGTTTTCTATCTAAAAAGGAACTTTAAGTTGGATGTTCCACAAAACTTTTGATCAAAATAGTTTGATCGCTTTGTTTCTCTGTGTCTTTCTGTAGCTTATTTGGATGCTTTAGCTAACCGAAAGTATCTGTTTTGGTCCTCTTTTTTTTCTAGTTTATTATTGTGTATACATAAAAGTAAATTTATGTTGAATGCCTGATGTAGCCTGTTGGTTACAGGGACTGCCCTGTAACTGAGGTTCTTAAGTTCATCCCATCAAAAATGCCTGTTGGTTAGAGGGACTGCCCTGTAACTGAGGTTCTTAAGTTCATCCCATCAAAAATGTGCCCTGTCATAGTGTCATTGAGCAAGACACTAAACCCAAATCAACCCTCTCCTTCTGAGTCATTCTGTATAACAGTTATTTGTAATGGTGCAATGCTGGCATGCAAAGTGTGATTCCACAAGTGCGTAGGAGACCTTTACCGTGTGTGATGGTGCGACGAAGCTCAAGCAAGCTGCGGAAGGACAGCGAGGCCACATGTGGTTTTCCCCAGCGATCTGTCTCCTCCTCCACATCCTCCTCAAATTTGATCCAACGGGCACGCTCCTTCCAACGCATCTCATGGTCCTTCTCTACAATCAGTTCATTCAGCTCCACAAACACCTAAATGTGAAGTAGTGACCTTAGTTGTAAAAGGCGATATGTGATTTTTATGTTGTTGTTTTAATAGTGAATGTTAAGGCGTAGCTGATGAGTATGTTGGAAAGTTAGGTTTTCTGAAGGCATTCTGGTTCTGAGTAGCTTTGTGGGTACAAAACTAAAATTGTCAGGGTGGGAGGTTAGAGAGCAGAAGCCAGCCAGACCGAAAGTGTATGCACACATGGAATTGCAAGGTGATTTAAATAAAAATGTATCGAATAACAAATGTTGACTCAATATGAGCAACATATATAACTATCTATACACATTAAAATCTGTAGCGATTCCTCTGCGTTTCCCTTCTCACCCGTTAACTTAAACAGGAAAAGCAGGCCATATTCTTGGTAGAATCTCTCCAAACGTTTGGCATCAGTAAACACAACCTCCAATAAATGAGTTCTGGGGGCAATTCTTGGACAGCTATTTTTCCTGAAAACATGATATACTGATAGAAATAAATACATCATCAATGGAGATCGCTAATTCAATGAAAGTCTAGAATGCTGTTTAAAGGGGCCAACTAATCCGATAATTTTGTGGTTTGGATCCAACTGGAAGTATAAATGAGTGGTTTGGATAGCAATTTCTTCAGATTTTAACATGAAGCTGACTCGGAGCAATAAATTGACATCAGCGCTTTTGTGGTTCTTGGGGACTCTATTGAACCTGCGTAGCAATCTTCCAGTTATCTTTCTTTCAGTGACTCACTTTCAAGTCAACCAGTAAAAGAGTTCTTGAGCTAAAGTCTACTCCAAGACTTTAAGAGAAACTTTGTCCAAATAGTGATCACTACGTTGAGTGACTTGATGCCTGTTGCTCACCATCTATGACACAAAGACTGAGGATAAGACAACCGACAAGAACAATCCAGCATAATGAATGTGACCACAAAAAAATAAACAGAAAATTGCAAATAATCAAAAAGTGATTGGGAAATTGTGTTGGAAAACCAGTCCTGGAACTTAACTGAAAAAAAAATCAAAGTGAACTGAAAAGAATCACCATGAACTACTAACATGAATGGAGTTATTATGGAAAACATAACACAATATGGTGGTATGTTATTGTGATGATCAGATAAAATTAATAGATTTGTGTGACTGTAAACATTTCCAAAAGTATAGCCAGCTGTTTGGACTGAGACAATGGTGCACGTGTAAACCACATCTAGTGGCTTGCTTTCAGGTCATAGTTTATGGCTGATTTTCCTACAGGAACAGAACTTGTCATCAATTTTGAGAGTGATCAGGTGAGACAATTTGAACCACAGGGTTCAAATTGTCTGACCTGATGGCTACTGAAGCTTGCACATGACCGACCTCATGAGTTTTCTTATCTGCTGCCCTCTTCTTCTTCTTCAGGCTGGACAGCGGTGTGGAGCTGTTGCTCGTCCGTGACAACTGGCATCGGGATGACTTCTTCACCAGGTGGCGCCTCACCCCGGGGTTGTCCTCAAATCTGTGACCTGAACCACGCAACCACTGGTATTAGCAATACAAGAGCCAAAACTGCTCAGGCCTTGCAGGCCCTCATTTTTAGATTTCATATTGTACAAAACTGCGAGTCATTACGGAACCAGTGACATAAGTTATCTTCAGGAGATCATGAGCTTATTTTTTATAAAACATTGAGATAGGATATGTAGTCTACATTTGGAAAACCATGAATCAAACTTGTCTTTTTAAGTTTCCCTCTGACAGAAAAAGAACATCCGATAATAGCAGGCAAAAGGCTCTAAACGAGAATCAATGTCTGCCATGGGAAACAGACAAAGGTCATTATTTGAGGGAGGCGGTTTTGCCCCCAGACATTTGTAAGTTCAAAAGCAGTTATTTAATTTGCAACCTCCTCTGCCTGCAAACCATATTTTATTCAATTTCACATAATGAAGAGGTCTTGCCAATATAGGAAGGACCTGGCCATGATTTGCTGTGTGAAACAGCAACTGGGGTGCATGGGTTCTGGCTTTATAAGGACAAAGAGACTGGGAAACCCAAGGGAGAAGGCTAACCACCCATGTGGAAAAGTTTTATAAGGATGCTAGAGGGTTTCTTGTAATACATTATTTGGAAATAACAATTATAATTTGGAAAATTATAAGTTATGCATTGCTGGTTTTACGGGGTCAGTTCAGGTAAGGTATGTTATTGTGTCATAAGCTGAAATCAAATTGACATCATAAGACAGGCAAAAACATATATAGCATGAAAAATCTATTAAACATTTAACAGAGTTTGTTAAAACACTGCAATAGCCATATATTCCATAGTGTGCTATGTGCATTATATCATCTATCAATATCATATCTATCAATATCATACACATCCCAGTGTCTTTTTGCACGTTTGTACATGCACGCATGTTTACTTTTATTTGCATGATTGTGCTGGACAATGTCATAGTATCATTGTGGAGCTTCATTTAGGGCAAGGGAGTTTCAGTAAAACCAGCATGAACAGCAATAAATGTTCTGACATCCTGCTGCGTCATGCCATCCTCAGGGGAACAGAGGAAGGCCGAAGGCCTGGTGAATTAGGAGGCTGTTTTTCAGTTTGTGGAGACTCCCTGAGGGAAAGCTCTAAAGGCTGTCTTCGTACGTATACACAACTCCAGTTGATTTGGGCAAGCTGGTCCTTCTTACCACAGGGCTGACAGGGCAAATAAAGTCTAGGAGAAAAGAGGACTTAATTTTGTTCTTGGTACATTGCTCTTGTACTTGGCCTTGTGGACGACCCTGCATTTCGCTAATCTTTAATGCTCGGGGGAAGTAATTCTCATCATTCCTCATGCTCACGGTACATAGATCCTTTGCTTACAAGGGGAAGTGAACCCAAAAGAGAAATCTGGCTCCCTTTTTTTTTTTTAAAGATTATCTCTGACATGTTAGGCAAGAGAACCGTCACCGTAAGCGTCTCTCCCAGAGGTGTAGGGAGCTGAAGGGAGCCAAGATTCCTCTGATGGTGTCCCCAGGAGCCAAATCTTAGAACTGCTGCATTTACATTGAATGGGACACTTGCTGGGTGGATGTGGTGACTACACCCTACATAAGAATCACAAAGGCACATGTGGATTACAAAGGATGTAATTATATTGAGCACAAACAACTTGGTAAAGGTTCAGATCTCAAGATTATCTATCTATCTATCTATCTATCTATCTATCTATCTATCTATCTATCTATCTATCTATATGTCTATCAATTCCATCCATCCATCCATCTATCTCTCTCTCACATGCAAATTACAGAAAATAGAGCAGACAGCCAACACTGTCAGTAACAGGCCCTAATGTACACATCCCATCTTTAATATCCATCCAGCTATTGATGTATGAATCATGACATGCCATAATGTTGAATATATGCTAAATTCAACAGAAATATACATATCTAATAGGAATATATTGAATTACTTGAGTACAGTTCTTTATCCCAGTAAAAACACAACTGCACTTTCACAGCTCTCTGACTTCTCTCTGGGCCACTTTTAGTCCCAAATGGAAAAGAAAGCGTTTGGCTACACTCTGTGATGGGGATTTGTAATGGCAACATAAGCTGCCACAGCCAATGCTCTTGATTATCCTCTTGGGTCAATGATAAGACACATATGCTTTTGATTTTATCTATTCTAAAAAGACCAAACAAACCGATGGCTCCAGAGCGGGCTAACATCTCATTTGATGATGCTGATCCACGTGCAATACAATAAAGTAATAAATGCCATGAATGGTTCCGAATAATCCCATCCAATTCATGTCGTTTGGTGATCTTCTTGCATGCCACATAGTATTCTGTATCTATTTTTCAGATTTTTTTTTTGTCTTTGTGCCTGTTCTTTTGGCCTAGAATGAAGGCAAGACACATACAAGTCCAATTTGAAACACATTTTTGGGACAATCATTTAAAATTCATATTTCCCATGGGCCAAACCAAATGCTCTCTGGAAGTCCTACTTAACCTTTTGGACTTGGGGTGACACTTCTGTTAATGTTCTACTAATGTGATGAACTGTAGTCAATTGTTTCAGGAGGGCAATATATGGGGTCCTCAGTCTACTGCCATATTTTATTCTGTTTAACAAACAAAGCAGTCTTGCTAATAAGAAGGACCTGGCTATGATTTGCTGTATGAAAGAGACAGTGGGGTGCATGGGCTCTGGAGTTAAAGAGATAAAGACATTGTAAATGCCAAAGGAAAAGGCTAACCTCCCATGTGGAGAACTTTTAAGAGAACGCTTGTGGGATTCCTGTAATCAATTATCTGGAAATGACAAGCTACAGAGTAGGTTTTAGCTGATAAATTCTTGTAATGTATGGGAGTGTATTAGCCATTAATGAAAATGACATAATAAGAGTTAAAACGCATTCATGCAATACTTGCTATGTAAAACAGATTTACAAAACACAAGCATAGCATAAAAAACATAAAACTTCATATAAATCATATTACTGTGTTCTACAATAGAGAAAACAGCCCTTATTAAAAAAATTGGTTGACTGATATGTGTACACCACTGCAGTTGTAATGTATTGCACAGTAAAATTTCCAGCGCATTATAGTTTAACACAATTTGCAACACCTAATGTGAACCCGCCTCAAAAGAACTTCTCATTAAGTAAGCAAAGGTAATTCATTACAATTACTAGAAGAGTGCACTCAGTAGAGTGCAGACCTCCACCAGGTGTATCTCTCCTTCTCTGGTGCTCAGACTTAGGTGAAGGACCAGCTGAGGAGTTAGCACTCGATTGCGGTATAAAACGCGTTTTTCAAAAGTTTTGCATCACCATAACCACGAGAGGTCCTTGATCATAGTCATAACTGTGCACAAAAATGACGGGCACAGTAGTATGCAAGCGGACAGATACACGCATATATGGTCAGAAAAAGCAATGTTTTTCCTGCCATCATAAGACTTTTCCACAGCGCCCAATTCGATTGAATGGGAAATATGGAGAAAAAAAAGTTTTAAATATGCAGCGCTCAAGCTAAAAAAATCTCTCATCTCATCATCAGCTGCTTCTCTGGGGTTGGGTTGCAGTGGCAGCAAGCTAAGTAGAGCACTCCAGATGTCCCTCTCCCCAGCAATGCCCTCCAGCTCCTCCTGGGGGATCCCAAGGCGTTCCCAGGCCAGATTGGAAATGTAGCTCCTCCAACGAGTTCTGGGTCTACCCCAGGGGCTCCTCCCAGTTGGATGTGCCCGGAAAACCTCAAAAGGAAGGCACCCAGCAGGCATCCTAATCAGATGCCTGAACCACCTCAACTGGCTCCTTTTGACGCGAAGGAGCAGCGGCTCTACTTCGAGCTCCCTCCGGATGGCCAAGCTCCTTACCCTATATCTAAGGCTGAGCCCAGACACCATACGGAGGAAACTCATTTCAGCCGCTTGTATCCGCGATCTCAGTAAAAAAATCTACCAAATAAAAAACATTTTGCCTGTCAGTCTGTAGATGCACAGCCTCCTAAGGTGGACCCTCGCACAAATGCAACCAAATCTAATATGAACTTGCACTTTCCAAAAAAGAAAAGCTTTGCTATGTGACCATTTTGGTCTAACCCTAGCCTAGTCTTTATTTTCATAGTATAATAAAGCTGGGTAAACTGTTTACGCTTGCACATGTGTGACTCGCATCTACAGTTGACTCAGATCGGGCAGCGACAAGAATATTGTACACTTCCTGTTTTGAATGCAACCTAAAGGAAGTTGTTCCTTTATAACGTTCACATTTTTTGGATTATTAAAATTCTTTCAATAACTTTTGATCATGTCGCTGCCCAATCCGAGTCAACCGTGAATATGAGCCACACACGGGTGCATGACCGACTTGATCGAGCGAGCTAGAGAGTGAATGAAGAGAGGGAGCAGCAGTAGTGAGAACAAATGTTTTTCAAAGGTTTTGAATCACCGGTTATTGATCAAATAGTCATGACTGTGCAAAAAACCAAAACAAAACATTTATGCTGATATGATAGGTCCGGTAGTATGAGACATTAGCCGTGGACAGATAAACACACACACACACACACACACACACACACACACACACACACACACACACACACACACACACACACACACAAAATGGGGTGTTGCCACTGCTCTGAGCTGTCCTGTGAGTCTTCCAGTTGTAACTTCTTTGTGCGTCTGATGTCCCGTCATGATTTGACAAACGTTCCTATGGACACGTTTCTTTCTAGAGATAGCATTGTATTCAAGACCCCCCAACTCTAACATGATATTAAGCCTGTGTACCCATGCTGGCCTAGAATCAAATCTCATTAAAGTAATCTCTCCTGCTTCAGCTGTGGTTGATGATCTAGTCAGCCTCTCTGTTGGACACCCTCTTTATAGATAAAAATCCTTTATAGCAAATGTAGCCCATCGTTGTTCATGGACAGTTGGACACTGCATATACATGCACTTGGCTTGGCAGTAAAGTCAAATCAACAAAATATTTCATTATGAAGGAGCTTTACCTAATTAGGTAAAGCCCCTTGATCACCCCTCATCACATTGTCAGAGCTGGTTGGTAGCGTATTGTTCTGTAACACATCATAGTAATAAGATTATCATTTCTTATAATGGCAAGTGTATTGGATTACTGTTTCTCTTTTAGTAAAATCACAAGTGTTAGGGTTAACATACATATGTGCTGCCATTATCCATTCCTTTATTTATTCATTTATTTATTTTTTGGATTTTTTTCCTCCTTTTTCTCCCCGATTGTATCCGGCCAATTACCCTACTCTTCAGCTGTCCCAGTCACTGCTCCACCCCGTCTGCTGATCTGAGGAGGGCTGCAGACTACCACATGCCTCCTCCCATACATGTGGAGCTGCCAGCCGCTTCTTTTCACCTGACAGTGAGGAGTTTCGCCACGGGGATGTAGTGCATGGGAGGATCATGCTATTCACCCCAGTTCCCCCTCTCCCCTGAACAGGCACCCCGACCGACCAGAGGAGGTGCTAGTGTAGCGACCAGGACACATACCCACATCCGGCTTCCCACCTGCAGTCACGGCCAATTGTGTCTGTAGGGACGCCTGACCAAGCCGGAGGTAACACGAGGATTCAAACCAGTGATCCCTGTGTTGGTAGGCAACGGAATAAACCACCACGCTACCCGGAAGCCCCCTATTATTCACTCCTTTAAGAAAGAATCAAAACTGAATTAGTCATATTTTGTCACTCCCTCATTCAGTTCACAAAGGCATTGTCTGAGTTAAAGTCTGAGAAGAAGTGAAGCGTTGTATGCAGCCTTGCAGTAATATGTTCAACAACATCAAAACCTGTGAGAGGCCACTTTTTAAAAGTGTGATGTATATGTATTAGGTGAGATACCACTTTTCTGAGTAAAGAGCCCATCATTTCACGCAGTACAGAATAACGAACTACCAGTGACACTTTTCACAGCATCCATTTTCATTATAGACCTGGTGCCTAAATCACAGCGCTCCCAAAGACAGCTAGATAAAATGAGAGCACAAATATCCATCAATTGTCAATGAAATGCAGTTCCATTCCCGTTAGAGCTGGGCCTGAAACCAAATGGGGCACACCAAATCAATAGGAAAGCAGTCAACAACAGCAGTACTGCATTGTCAATTCACTCAATACCGTGCTGAACATGGTTGTGTATGCAACCATGGCCTAGCCGAAGACTGCCGTTAATTAAGCTAGCAGTAGGCCACGCAATCAATGAAAACAAGTGAACTCCTCGTGACTGATTGTGAGAGTTAGAACCATCCAAAAATAGTGTAGAGTGCTTTTCCACGTGATGTTATACAATGATTTAACTCAATGGCAAAAAAAGGATGATAATAAAAATGTGGATTAAACATTTGTCTTCATGAGTGCACCAAAGGATGGAAAGTTTGATGTGATTTTGGACCATAGGTCATAAACCTTAAGAAATCAACAATTGTAAAAGTTGTTTTAAAACTCCCTAATAAGGAAATAAAATGAACCTGAACTAGCAAAATCATTCGAGAGCCTTAAACAGCTCTGACCATCTTCTGAGAAAAAATAAGTAAATGTCATTATGACATGTTTGGGCTGCTTGGGAAAAGTATTTACATAGAGACTTCTTCATCCCCATCCATTCCATCCATCCATTATCCAAGCCACTTATCCTACATAGGGTCATGGGATGCTGGAGCCTATCCCAGCAGTCATTGAGCGGCAGGCAGGGAGACACCCTGAACAGGCTGCCAGTCCATCACAGGGCCGACACATTCACACCTAGGGACAATTTAGTGTGGCCGACTCACCTGACCTACATGTCTTTGGACTGTGGGAGGAAACCGGAGCACCTGGAGGAAACCCTCGCAGACACAGGGAGAACATGCAAACTTCACACAGAGGATGACCAGGGATGACCCCCAAGGTTGGACAACCCCGGGGTTCGAACCCAGGACCTTCTTGCTGTGAGGCGACCGCGCTAACCACTGCACCACCGTGCTGCACTTTTCATACCCTGCTTACTAAATTGACTAAAACTGTCCAATGAAAATGCTTTACTTAAAAAAAACTATATATATATATATATATATATATATATATATATATATATATATATATATAGAGAGGGAGGAAAAAAGTTTTAATACATAGCAGCATATATATATCGTCACTCACTGTAGTCAATGCTAAATGGCATGAACATGGCAGCATGGCCAGGGTTAGGGGCTTGATCTGACTGGGGCCACAGATGCTAAAACTATATCCACTCTTGGTATTTTAAGGTGATCCAGATAAAAGCTTTCGCCAAATGCAAACTAATATAGCTATTTATCAAGTTTTTTAGAAAGTTCTTCTCACAAAAAAACTGAAAGTAGGAACTACGACTGAATAACTAGTAATCCATTTCCAAACTGTGACATGAGTTCTTCATATCAGCTCTGTATGTCCTCTTCTCCTCACAATGATGCCATGCCAGTGCACTCCCAGTTCACCAGTGGTTAAATATTGCTGGCTGCCAGAGAGAGAGCATGGATACTTACGAATGGGCTCCAGCGGTGACCCCAGCTGAGTGTGGATTGATTCAAGCAAATCATAGTCGTCAAAATCCAAAACAAACTCTTCAAAGTCCTCAAACCCATCCATGTTGAGCAAGGAGCCGCGGTGCATAGTGTCATGCAGGTAATGTTTTGGTGAGCCCAAACCCTTCTGTACACTGAGCTGATGCTCTGGTTTACCGTGTTCTGTACCATACTCCTTATCACAGGCTCCGTGTTCCTGGTCCTCTAGTCCCCCTGCGTCTGTCATCTCCTTTGGCGGTGCCTCCTCCTCCCCACCCCTCTCAATGCGGACACACTGCTCATCCAGGGTTCCCAACTGTTGAACGCTGTTGCTTGCCCCAGATATTGCTCTGCAGGGCCAGTTGGTACTCAAGGAGATTCCCCCACCTATATCAGTTAGGTCGCAGCTCAACACCAGCTACATGCAGTCTAGACTGGCGACGTTGCTGGAAAGCAAAGCTCTAAAATGAAACCTGACACGTCAGACAGATACCCTTGATGGTCTTCAAGTAATTCACTTCCGATAACCAGGAATGTTCCTTTCAGTCAACTAAGTTAAAAGTTATAAGTATGCCACAAGATCATAAAGTACAAAGAGACTGCTAATGTCCCCAAAATACAAAGGAAAAAACTGAAGCAACGCCCTCAGGCAGAGGCCTCCTGCTAGATCCACGACAAGAAAAGCGGAGAAAAAGCAACAACAATTGCCTTGGCTGTCACTCCAAAAGGAAATATTGATACAGGGTGATGTACTTTTTTTTTCGACCAGTTACTGAGTTGAATGGCAACTCCACCCTTTTCCATGATGCCTGCAATCTATTGATCCTATAGCTGCCAGAAAAGGGAGAGAAGATGGTTCAGCGCAGAAAGCTTGCTGCCATTGGTTCCCATGGTGCCATCACCACTTCCTGACCTGATGATGTGCAGGAGAGTAAGGGTCAGTGGCTAAAGTTATCGACTTCTTCTGAACTGCAAAGAGAACATACACACGGGGGGCCCATATGCACAGCGCATAGATAAATGTATATGAACACTTACCTTTCCTCATTCCACACACACACACACACACACACACAGCCAGTATAGAAACTGAATCTTTGTAAATAGTGAACAGGCATCAGCTGCATTGTTCTGCTTGGTCAGATGTGATAGTGCTAAATTTCAGATCACACTCTACTGTTCCCATCCGAGGTCGCCATGGAAACCATACTCCCCCAGTGGCGCCAAAATGTCACTTGTACACAACAGGTACATACATTGATATGAGCTTAGCAGGATCTTCCTTTGACCATGCTTGCTTTAATTCTCTCTCTCTCACACACTCTCTCTAGTTTAAGCAATACACACCAAAACACATAATTTTTTCTCGAAATGTAAAATTGACTAATAAAAGGCGAATGTGTTTTCTTCTCTAAGATTATCCTCTTTTCATACTCTAACAAAAGAGCTAAGATTTCCATAACTGATACTGTGGCTAACATGGACGTTTTCGACACATTAATATAGAACTCTTGAATCTTTAATGGGGTGAAAGTAATTTCTGCCAGCCAAACAAACTGCTAAAATGCTTCAAGACACAATGTGAGACATACCCTTGGTTCAATAAAATGAAGGTGAGATTACATAGATCTGTTTTACATAGTTTACACAGCATCCCGAGCCCATTATTAGCTGTGTTGTAACAAAAAGTCGAATTTGTTGACTATCAAAACACAGCAATAAAGCAAGAAAAATGAATGTACTCTTTGTGCATAACTGGACCAATTCCGCCTTTCAGATTTTTGCCCCACGTCCAAAAACAAATTTTGTTTTGCTGCAAGTGAATGGATGGAGCACTGATTCGTCAATGTGGAGTAGAGACAGGGAATTTTATATAGGTTGCCTGCCAGAGTTGGGCATCAGCCCCTACAAATCCGATAAGTTGTTGTGAGAGAGACTGTGAATGCCCTATTTTTGTTTCCAGATGGTTCCTGGGCAGTCAATGATTGCTCTGCTCTGTAAAAGCAGGAAAGGCCAGGGGCAGGGTCGCTGATGAAGGAGAATCGACCGCAACCTCTGTGTTAATTACTGCACCCGGATGCCACAATGGATACTTTCCCTTTGCCAAATACGACCCTTTCCCTTGCCATCTCTCTCTCTCCATATATATATATATATATATATATATATATATATATATATATATATATCAGCTGGAAAAGTTTTGCTGTTTAGGTTTATAGTTGTGATTTCAATGTAATTTTTTTTTGCCATATACTATCCCAGTTTTCATCTAATTCCCTGGTATTTTTACACCACAAACTTCCTATTAATTTTATTTTTTTCTTATTTTAACTAATTTCAGAATTTGTTAATTAACAGTTTAATCTTCTTTCTGTATAAAGAAGAGTGAAACGGTACAACAGAGTTGAAGAGGCCAGGCTAATGGCAAAACAAACAGAGAACACCAATCTGAAATCTCCACTACTGACAGCTCACTGCCAGGGCCCTGCCCACATTACCCCCCCCACACACACACACGCACACAGACAAAGCTCAATGGACATACTGGATCTTGAGTCAAGTGCACTGTTTCTAACTTGCAGAAGCCAGATGGGAATGCAAGCAAGGTCTTCCTGAGACTTTAACCAGTGTCCTCTGTCCACTGATCTCCTGTCATCGCTCCTCCTAATGCACCCTCTTTGTTCAAGTAGATTACTTTGCCATCTTCCCAAAAATACACCACAACAGCTACTCGTTGTTCTTTAGGCAACCAATGTCCGAGCCACTAGTTCCTGTCACCAAGACTATCTACTACTACAACAACAACTACTACTACTACTACTACTACCTATGAAAATAATAATAATAATAATAATAATAATGAAAATAATTTTAGGCGAGGCAATGTAATGATCTCCAGTTGAATAAATGAATAGTAAGCTAAAACATTGATATGGGCATTCCCTGTACATTATTTGGATTGGTCTTTTCATGAAGGTGAGCATTCTTCAGGGATAGTAACAATAATAATTAAGTGACATGATTTACAGCTACACACACACATAAGGTCAAACATAGAAATGTCATTCCAGCATCACAACTGCATATGACAGATATCCCTGCGGTGCTAACCCCCAACCCTTACCTGCATTGTGGACACCAATAACATGGACCCTCTACATACGTTTTAACAATTAGTATAAGAAACAGCCAGCAGGGGGAGGTAATTGGTAGACAAATGTGTAGTATCTCAAAATGCCAACAGAAGTTGCTACACTTTATTTTTTCATTACCATGGCAAGGAAGGCAATTAGTAAACGAGCATTTTTCTCTCATCACCGTCTGAACTTACTGGACAAGTGCCATATACCTTGTGCAAACATAACATTAATGCTTTCCAAGGCTCCCAATTGGAGAGCTTTGCAAAATACTGTTTACTGTAATCTTGGGAGACAGTTATAAATTGGGTACACATTTACTGAATCTCTTAAAATAACAAATTTGTTGTCATTATTCAAATTGCATTAATACCTTAATACCCATCCTTCTGACACTCCAAACATGTTAAAAATGCAATTCATTGTATTGAAACACAGTTCAAACATTTGTTTCTGTGAATTTTTGGACATTTAAATTACCAATATCATACAAATTCCATCAGCTATCTGTTACTTTAATAGTGTAAGTTTATATTCATCTTGTTTGTTGATGGTATTAGGTCCCTTCCTAGTACACCAACTGGGAAAGTATCTGGAGCATAGCATCCAATTCAGGCAAACTCAGCATGTCAGGCGGAAAGGATGCCGATGATGCTGATGATGCCTTTTCTTAACGGTATGGTGCCAAAGGCTTTGAGCCTCACAATTTCATCAAATCAGAGCAGAATGCTGATGTAGATGAGGACTTCATCGAGGATTTTACTGTTACCACACATAGTATTTCTTTCACTGATTTTACTGTAACTGTTGGTCTAATCTATCTTCTCCTCTACTCCTTTCCCTTCTCTCTCAGTTTCTCTAACCCCCCCCCAGTCTCTTTCCCACCTACTCACTCATTTCTCCATTCAAAACAAAAAGCATTGCTTCTAACTCCATACTCCATGCCTACAAACGGTCTCTCCCAAAACTGCCGTGATGTAAAGATGGGGAGGGAAAACAGAGATGCACAATCAAGTGTCTGCAGGAGGGAGCATGTGACTTTAATGTGCTTTACTTTTAGATTCTATCTGATCTTGTGAAAGATTAGGGTAATCCTAATCTTTTTCATGTTTTGTTGCCAAGCATCTCTTGTCAGATCGCTCTTTTTTTTCCCGAAGTAAATTTTTCGAGGAAGAGTCACAAAAGTTGGTTAGTGGCATTTTGAAAGCGTTATTCCAAAAGTGTCACTTTCAGAGCTACCCCATTTACTGTTTTAGCATTTTACGTGCTGCTTACATTTATCATCTTGTATCTTTGTATGTTTGAAATTCTGTTTCGTAAGTGCTCTTTGAATACGTTATTATTACTTTAACCTTAACTGTTCAGGGTTCCCATTATTTTTAGAAAATAATTTCATGGGACTTTTCAAAGACATTTTCCATGACAGCTGTTGCTCATGGAAAGTTCATTATGAATGACAAGTGGAAGCCTCACTACAACCTCTATAGATGGATGAATGGACTGACTGACTGCCGTATGTCATATATTGTCATATATTGTTGTATGTTGTACTGATTGTAAAGTGCTTTGGCACTACCTTGTGATTTTGGGCTATACACAAAAATTTGACTTGACACACATATGCAAAAACCATTTATATATAATCATTTGATCATCATTCGATCACAGTTTTACTGACGTATATCTCCATTTTCTAATGTTACATTTCTCTCTGAGTGGAGAATGAAGACTTTGGACTTGGGGTACTTTCATGGGGGTGCAACATTATGACGTTTAACACCGCAGCTTACCAAAACACCAATAATGTCTAAATGGACAGTGTCATTTTCATTGCACATCACCCCCAAACTTCAAGCACTGATGTGCAATCTCGTTTGCTAAAAATATGCCTAAAATATATGATCTCAGCAAAAAAATATACTTGAAATATGCACTCTTCAAGGGTAAAAATACAATTCTATAACCTAACTACAATTACCAGTACTACTACTACAACTTTCGGCTGCTCCCGTTAGGGGTCGCCACAGCGGATCATCCGTTTCCATTTCTTCCTGTTCTCTGCATCTTCCTGTCACGCCAGCCACTTGCATGTCCTCCCTCACCACATCCATAAACCTCCTCTTTGGCCTTCCTCTTTTCCTCTCCCCTGACAGCTCCATATTCAGCATCCTTCTCCCAATATACATGTCCTCTCTACACATGTCCAAGCCATCTCAATCTTGCCTCTCTTGCTTTGTCTCCAAACCGTCCAGCCTGAGATGTCCTTCTAATGTACTCGTTCCCAATCCTGCCCTTCTTCATCACTCCCAATGAAAATCTTAGCATCTTCAACTCTGCCACCTCCAGCTCCTCCTCCTGTCTTTGTCAGTGCCACTGTCTCCAAACCATATAACATAGCTGGTCTCACAACCATCTTGTAAACCTTCCCTTTAACTCTTGCTGGTACCCTTCTGTTGCAAATCACTCCTGACACTCTTCTCTACCCTGCCTGCACTCTCTTCTTCACCTGTCTTCCACACTCTCCATTACTTTGAACAGTTGACCCCAAGTATTTAAACTCATATGCCTTCATCACCTCTACTCCTTGCATCTGCACCATTCCACTGTCCTCCTCCAAAAATAGATGATGGCACAAAAACAGAATCGCCTGGATAAGTTAGTTTGACATTACATGTCAAACTACCAACGGTAACCTTGTCAACTATATTTGCAATCATTGTTTTGAAAATGTGAGTGAGCTTGGGCATGATCTTCCCTTACTTTTCATGTCATCCAGGTCAGCGCTAGCCAGCATCTGGGCCTCGGCCTCATCCGTTGGCACCTGCTGGTAGACAGCCGTCTCCAGGGCCGTCATGCTGCCGATACAGATCCGCTCTCGCAGGTCGTAGCTGCTTCGCTGCGCCCCTGCTAGCCGATGGTGGACAGGCTTCCTCCGGAACCAGCCGCAGGTAGTGGTCACACTTGACGGGTCTGATCCCTGAAGCACACTGCGGACGGGTAAAGAAAACTGATGTTAATTAGAGTTTTCAGATTTTTACATACAACGAGGATGAATGTGTTCAACATCATTCTCAGTTCCCACTGTTTCCTTGTGTGTGTAATTGATGTTAACTACATCACCAGTTGCTATGAAATGAACAATGTGGTTTTGTTAAATGTCTAAATTATAAATGATGTAACAGATTCCACTACCGTCTGGACACACAAACAAATTTAATGACGATTACAGACATGATTTGGTCATCCCATTACAACTGTTTGGTGCGGTTTTCAGGGGCAGTCACAGCTGAAACAGGTTTAATTTTTTAGGCTTTGAACCTGGACAAGTTTTGACATACCTGTCATGTAAGATAGTTCCCTATGTAACTGTCATTAGACATAACCAATAAGGGGGGCGTCTGGGTAGCGTCGCAGTCTATTCCGTTGCCTACCAACACAGGGAATGCTGGTTCGAATCCCCGTTACCTCTGGCTTGGTTGGGCATCTCTACGTACAGACACAATTGGTCATGTCTGCAGGTGGGAAGCCGGATGTGGGTATGTGTCCTGGCACCTCCTCTGGTCGGTCGGGGCGCCTGATCGGGGGGTAAGGGGAACTGGGGGGAATAGCGTGATCCTCCCATGCGCTATGTCTCCCCTGGCAAAACTCCTCACTGTCAGGTGAAAAGAAGAAGCGGCTGGCGACTCCACATGTATTGGAGGAGGCATGTGGTAGTCTGCAGCCCCCCCCCCCCATGGATTGGCAGGGGGGGTGGAGCAGTAACCGGGATGGCTCGGAAGAGTGGGGTAATTGGCCGGATACAATTGGGGAGAAAAAGGTGGGGTACAGAAAAAAAAAAAGACATGACCAATAATCATTAAGAAATAAGCACAGGAGCAGGAAAAAATAATAACTCAATAAGCGAGATAAATTTTTTTTAATGTAAATTTCATTATTTCTTATGTTTTCATACCGTTTCATGATATGGTGTTCTATATTGCTACATTGAAATGTATTATCTATATGAAATGTGCTATGCTTATGTGCATTTGATTGTAAATTTGCGCTCTTTAATGAATACGATTGAAAAAAAAATCCGTATCTCTGTGTTTAGACAGCATGAGTGTGTTTTCGCAGCATTACGGTACTTTATGATTTCAGTCTCCATTCCCCATCCAGTATGTGCTCCTCTACAATGCAGGAAAGTAAAGATCCGACAATGTGAATACCCATTGTTAAGTGTGTGGTTTCCATTTTTTTTTATTGTTTTGTTTCAGCATGGTTGTCTGCTCCTAGCTTAACATACAGCATGACTATGCAGTCATGACTCAGTTATGACTTGTTTCAGTTGCCTCTTTGGCTGCATTGCCCTCTCCAAACCAACAGAGGGCTTCATAACACAGCATCAGCCATGGGTCTCCACAGCCGGCGTCCACCAGGCCTTGGCTGTGTTCACTTAAAAGCCACAACATAACATTGTATGACACTGGCATAATGCTGTTTCGACCCCACTGGTATAAAAACCTAAAATTGAATCAAGTGCTCTTTCCCAGCAAGGCTTTAGGAGAGACAAATACCTGGACCACCACATGGTCCCTGTTCTCCCTGGCAGCAAGCGGAATTATTCACAGCATTATGCATGTTTATGAGCCAGATGGGTCATATAATATCTGGGAAGCAGCTGAAGCAGTTAGTGCACAGCAAAACCTTTGAGAACTCCACAATGCAAATGTTTGATTTATTCTGAAGCACAGAAAGTTGAATCAGTTCATCTGGACACAACGTTTATTGAGAGAAACGTTTTAGCAGTCATCTAACTGACTTCTTCAGTCTCAACTGACTGCAGGTATCTCCACCCTTATAAACAATACAGTGGCATAATGACCGAAACCAACGATCGGTTTCATATGCAAATTACTGTGACCATTAACTAGAGTTACAATGGCCATGTGTACTATTCACAGAGGATTGGGGAATGTTTGCAATCAGAGCACTGTAAGATGGTGACGGATCTACTCTTAGCCCCCCCCCCCCATTACAGGGATGGTCGTTCCCTCTTCTTTGACTCCCCATTCAAACCAGCGTTCCTCTCCATCAAGGATGTGCACATCCTCATACTTGAGAGAGTGGCCACTGGCCTGTAGATGTAGTGTAGCTCTCCTGTGTTGTGCCATCCTCTTGGCCAGCGTCTGTTTAGTGTCCCCGATGTACAAGTCACGGCATCTTCCTGGCACTCAACAGCGTACACTATATTGCTCCGTTTGTGCCGGGGGAACCGATCCTTGGGGTGGACCAATTTCTGGCACAGCGTGTTTTGGGGTTTGAAAGCAACTGGGACGTAGTGTTTGGTTTGGAAAATACACATCTCAACTTTTCCGACACACCCGCCACATACGGAATCACGACTGATTTGCGCTTAGACAGCTGTTGTCCTTCTCCTCTCTTCGATTGGCTGGTGCACTGTTTGGCCGTCTTCCTGGCTCTGACAAACGCCCATATATATATATATATATATATATATATATATATATATATATATATATATATATATATATATATATATATATATATGACTGAGATAAAACATCTCAAGACTCCTCGAGATGAGATTATAGGAAAACTTATGTGTATGGGAAAGGGCATCTGCCCATTGTAATGTCACATGAATTTTAGCAAAACAGATGTGTCCGGTGAAAAGTGCTCTGCTGTTGTTTGCTCTGTCTGTGAATTCGTTATGTGTTTCTTTGCATTGCACAGCCGTTGATGATCTTGTTTTGTTTAGAGTGATTTTTTGAGTAAAAATATATGGTGTTTAATGTGTTATTTGTCTTGATTTTGCAGCTCATCTTCGGAAAGTGTCAGGTCATATCTACAGTAAATTTATAGAAATCACAATATATATCCTGGAATATCAATCCGGCTAGCTCACCCAAATAAGATTAATTCAATATTCAGGACAGCTATAATGTAATGTTTTCTCCTCGTGTCTTTTGAAATGTATTAAGTTGGCCTAGTCATATCGACAATAGGTATAGTCTAAACAAATATATACTTAACAATATGAATATGGCTTCTTTTCAATGAAATCAAGTATTGTAGTGGAACAACAACACATCTTTGTAACTCGGGAAAATTACCCAACTGACATCTCTGTCCAAGCATAGCAGCCGCCTTATTTGTCTAATCTTCCTAAGCAACTGTATGAGGAAACTCCACAAACATAGAGTAACAGGATCTGTGCCATTTAATTCCATTTCTTCATTTGTGAGTGGAATTACATTACCCAATCCTGTGATTTTATGTCCTTGTAGACAAATGCAATCATTGGAGGGAACAGGACGTTCTAAGATACAAGAAGAACCCACCTGTTTCTTGCATCGACCTCTCCATCCTCCTCTTCGCTACCAAGGACAGCACTTCTCACAACCTCCGTCCCCTCCACCATCATCAGAGTGGGGGTGTCTCTCTCTGATCTTGAATGTACCTCATTTTCCATGCAGAAGGTGGTGACAGGAAGGGCTTCCCCCGAGTCCTCTTGGCTCCCCAAACTAAACTGAGAGGAAGAGGAAGTTCAGAAGAGGAGAAGAAGTTGGTAATATTAGTTAAATCTACGGTATGTAAAGCTATGACAGAGACATTTTCTCACTACAGTTTCTGTCCAAACCAAATCTGCTAAACAAAACTGCAATTTCCTTTTGTCATCTGTACTGGAAGGTTTTAGCTGAGCACCCTTGTTCCTTTTAAACAATAAATCAAGAAACATATTAAAGCTAAAATCCGTGAAACAAACACGGTGTAGCGCCAATTGTGGCTTGTGTGCTGTCACTTCAGCAGTAAACAGTTCCCACCCTTGTAAAAATGTCTTCCTCGCACAAAATCTAACACAGGCAATCTAATGTATTACAAACTACATTAAAAAATATGGAAACACTTGTGCTGTAATATGGAATTGAATATAAAATTGGTAGATTACCTGTTCGACAGAGACATCACGACTTCGCTGTCACATTTCAATCGCTTTTTCCTGTTTGAGGAGGAACGTGTTTGCTGTTGCACCAGTGTTAGTCCTACCCTGACTTAACGTCAACAGCAGTATATGAAGACTGTCTCCAACCATGCCAGTTAGTATTATGTAACCTGACTCTATGGTCCAGATGGAACTACTCACTAAAGGAGAAAAACCCCGGATTTCAGCATTAATTCACATCTGAGGAGAGTTTAAGGAGTTGAGGAGTGTGACATTTAAAGAAAACAACAACCTTCATTTCTTGCCACTTTTGAAATATCTGTGACCAGCTACGATGCCTACTGTTCAAGTGTTGAGCATTTTCTAATCGGAAAACAAGAAAACGAAAACAAGCAACAACAAAAAAAAGGGGCCAAAATGACCACCAGCCAAGTCCCTTCTTTGAGTCTGATTTCCTCTGCATTTGAAAATGTAAAAAACTTCTTCTGTTGTATATACCCAAATTTTGAGGTTTAGTCACAGTAATCTGGGTGTTAGAGATTACAGTTGGAGATTGCAGTATGCCAGATCCTAATTAATCAAGTCAGCTGTATGCTGATCCAAGCTACAGTTCCAATTGTGTCATATTATATCAATTTTAGCCCACAGCTACTCACTGTATGGCTTGGTTTCTCTATTTACTCGGGCGTCACTCAAGTCTCTCTCTTGTGTTACATGCACACACCCACAGATGTCCACAAACACACACACACACACACACACACACACACACACACACACACACACACACACACACCCACACGCTTGTTTAGTTGGTGCTTAGCATCACTCCTATGTCAGCTATTTTTGGTTTTTATCAGAGGAATCACCTTACACAGGTCCGCCAAGACCATTCTATAGCAGTAGCCCACACACAGGAAACAGGTATTTCTTGCCTCAGAGTGTGGGACCAAATAACACCAGCATTTGCTGAGCTTCCACAGATGAGCCAGTCACCAAAACCAGCATGGTGCAAAGTCCATGCCAACAAATCCAAACATCTGTCTTATGTTACCTGTGGTTGGTCGCTGATCAACCCTGTGGGTGTGGCCGCCACGCCCTGTCCCTCTGTCTCAGACTCCGCCTCTTCCTCGTCTACCTCATGGATGGTGGGTGTCACTTCGGAAGGGGGTACGGAAGTCTTTTTTTTCTTCCGTTTCTTCCTCCGCTGACGGTCCATGCTGTGCACCCTCTTGCGTAGGCGCTGTGGCGGGGGCAGATGGGTGGACAAGGGGTGGTGTGTGTGGTGAAATGTGTGTCTATGATCTGTGGAAAAGAGGAGGAATGTTAAAGATGATGACTCATATTGAATTTGGGAGGTATGAATGCAGAATCACGTTACTATCTGATGCCCTGTTGTCTTTGTACCAAGTTGTTTCAAAGTTGCTGCTATCTCTCTGTGCAGGTATCACTAAAGCACTATTTGAAATGGCTTAGTATCGGACTTGTATAGTTCCTCCAAATTACAACATATGTAAACGCCTGGATGAAAATGCCATTATCCAAATCTTTTTACAAGTTAAAAGTTAAGAACAGAACCCCCATTGCATTGATGGTACCGGAGACAGAACGGACTTATTGCAATTTAGCTTAACTGCCGCCAAGAGATAAATCCCATCAATGAGAAATCTTATTTTATTTCTCACATGGGTCTCTTCAGTGTGGTGGTGGTTGATGATGACACATTTTCTGGATCAAAAATCTCCAGTGCTACCTCAATAACAGACTCCACATCTGACAGCAGGGTATAACATAATACGGCAAGCAAGAAAAAAAAAGCAATATTAAAAAGTTGTTTGTTTAATAACGATCAATGATGCAATTGATCGTGTCCCATGACCCAAACAAGCATTATTTTCTGTTGTTCTCATGTAAAGATAATACAAGTCACAAGGGAATGAAAGGCCGAGTAAGACTTTATTACTGAATACACAAAGCTAGAAAAAACTCAAAATCAACCGACTCTTCCCTGTTAAAGGAACATGTTTTTCTATGTGGCTATGAATCCCAGAACCCGCTCTTGTCTGAGGTTTTAGCATATAATGATAACAAATAAGAGGAAGCACATTTCTAAGGCCCAGGCTTTAGAGTGCATTAAATAAAATATGAGATGAAATAAATGTCTCAGCTGATGCTAATCCCAGGTGCTCTTCACGGTGTACTGGGTTAATTATCCTATTAAGCACTCGAGGGTAAAGAATAAACAAAAGCTTTACGTTTCAATTAACTTGCTCTAATTGGGGAAAGCAATACTTATAAACATCAGAGGACAACAGTTTTAACCTTTAGAGGCCCTTTTCGATTACAAAATGTGGTGTGCTCTGAAACAATACAATTCTTTCAATATATTCTGCGATGGTGGGATTAATTATTCCACCCTGAATTCGCTCATATGGCAGCTCAAAGTATTACACATCTTACTGGAAGTACTGGTCTTACTAGAAGTAAAAGTCTGGTGCATTTGTATCAACATGCGTTCAGTACTGTAGCTATATACATACAATGGGTATGTGCCCATCAAGAATAACGCAAAGTCAACACATAAGCAAATGTGGTTGGCTAGATAGATACTTATCCAACGAGGGGGTATTTGTTTTCACCTTTTGTACAGAGCTTCACATACAGTAAATACATGTACACATATAAAGCACACCACATGACATACATAGGGGACAGGGAGAAAACAATACATTAACACAAGAGTTTAGAGGTTCAGTGAGTTTAGGACTTTAATGGCAGAAGGAACAAAGCTCCTTTTAAAGCGGTCCATCTCCAGGTGAGGGACCTGTTCCTGCAACCACATGGAAGCAATGTGAAGAACGGGTTAAGGGATGAGTGGGGTGGTTAGTGCTCTGCGTGTCATGGCTTTGCTATTAACCCAAGTGGTTAGTGCTAAATGTCACAGTATGAGAATTTAACACATTCATTAATTGGATGGTGGCGTGTGTAGACGCAGTGACCTCACTCGGTCCAAACAACTTGGTGTTTTTAGCGGATTGTGAAGACAGCTGGAAAGATCATAGGAACTGCTCTCCCATCCATCCAGGCCATCTATGACGCACGGTGCACCCGGAAGGCTCTCAGCATCGTGAAGGACCCCCCCCCCCACCCTTCTCACATCCACTTCACCCTCCTACCCTCTGGCAGGAGGTACCGGAGCATCCGGTGCCTCCACCAGACTACGCAATAGTTTCATTCCTCAGGCTGTGAGGTTCCTCAACAGCCTGGACACTTAGACCTTCAACAAAATGACTTTTTGACCTTCTTACTCACTGTCCGTGTCAGGTGTGCTTGTGATGTTTAGGTCTGTGAAGTAATTTTTGTTTTTAATGCACTTTGTTTTTAATATTTATTGTGTGTTATTTGTTTTTATGTGACACTGTGGTCCTTGTGAAACAAAATTTCATTCCCTTGTATGTATGAGACATGCATAGAGGCAATGACAAATAAAAGCGGTCTAAGTCTGATTTGTGTTAACCTAGAGAAAGGGAGAAAGAGAAACAGGATTACAGTGGTAACTAATATCAATTAGATGATCTTGCACAGTGCATCCAAAATCAGGGTTAGGTTAAGGTCTGATAGGTTGGGGGCGGCCGTCCCACCCCCAACCTATCAGACCTCAATAGCAAAGCCATGACACGCAGAGCACCAACCATAACTCAGGATCCCACTCACCACCCCAAAACCCATTCTTCACATTGCTTTCATCTGGTCTCAGGTACATGTCCCTCACCTGGAGAAAGGCTACTTAAAAAGGAGCTTTGTTCTGACTGCCATTGAAGTTCTAAACTCACTGAACCTCTAAACTCTTGTGTTAATGTATTGCTGTCTCCCTGTTCTCTATGCATGTCATGAGGTATGTATAGTATATTTTAGATTTTTTTTTTGACATACTTTATTGATCCCCGTGGGAAAATTACACTCTGCATTTAACCCATCCTAGCTGTGTAGCTAGGAGCAGTGGGCAACCGCCGTGCAGCACCCAGAGACCAACTCCAGTTCGTCTTGCCATGTCTTGGTCAGGGGCACAGACAGGAGTATTAACCCTAACATGCATGTCTTTTCGATGGTGGGGTCAACCAGAGCACCCTTAGAAAACCCACCGCAGACACGGGGAGAACATGTAAACTCCACACAGAGAATGACCTGGGATGACTCCCAAGGTTGGACAACCCCGGGGTTCGGACCCAGGACCTTCTTGCTGTGAGGCAACAGTGCTAACCACTGGGCCACCATGCCGCCCAACATGTACATACATGTGTACATGTATTTACTGTATGTGAGGCTCTGTACAAAAGGTCAAGTCAAGTCAATTTTATTTGTATAGCCCAATATCACAAATTACAAATTTGCCTCAAGGGGCTTTACAGCAATACAACATCCTGTCCTTAGACCCTCACATTGGATAAGGAACAACTCCCTGAAAAAAAAAAACATTTAACAGAGAAAAAAACAGGAAGAAACCTCAGGGAGAGCCGCAGAGGAAGAATCTCTCTCCCAAGATGGAGAACGTGCAATGGATGTAGTGTTTACACAATTTACACAATACAGCATTGAAAGGTGAAAACAATTATCATTTTGTAATGACAATACAGTATCTAGCTATCTACGTATATAGTGGCAAAGTTATTGATCACTGAGTGACGAATACAATGCTAAATTCACATGAAAAAAAGTCATTTAAAATTGTGAGATCAGGGAAACTTAAATGATAATGGATATATCAAATAAATGGCAAGTAATGGGGATGATGACAGTCTGTAAACTGGATTAAATCCTTTAACTGCACATCCCAAAGATATTTCAAGTAAATTTATCTAAATGTAAATGCATAATGATTTTGTTTAATAAAGTTAATCTGCGCTCAATGAAAATTTAGGATTTGGGATTTTGCAGGAATCCTTCCCATCACTGCCTTGAGCTAAGTATTCTAGGGTACACTTATTAACTAACAATAGGTATGTATTATCTAATCTAACTTGATTTTTATGTAGCAGCCAGACTCACACTCAAAGTCCTTCTCACTGTAGTGTCGGCCCATCCTCGCTCCACTCGTGGAGGCCGAATCACTAATGATGTCTCCAAACCGCTCCACAGAGAGCGCCTTCTCCCAGCTCTCCTCTTCCCCCTCCTCCTCTTCCTCCTGCTCCTCCATCGATCCCTCATCCCCCTCCTCTTCCACCTTCACCTGGAGAAAGAGTGAAAGAATTAAATATGGTAGCATGATAACATTGAAGGACCTGACCCACATGGGTACTGTTCCTTTTGAAATAATCCCAAGAAGTATAGTGGTGTGACCAGAGGAGAAAAGATGGTTAGAAAATTGGTCCGTGGAACCACCTGTTTGCCTGGCAGGCCAGAATCAACTCCAACTCAGCCATTTTATTATCTCAGTAAAAAAGAAAGGAAAAATACTAGTGGGCAGCCTGCCTACTTTCCTTTTGGAAGAGGGCAGAGAAAGTCTGATGAAAGTGATACTAATCTAATTCTGATTTGTGAGACACTTTCTAACCTTGCCTTTGAAAAGTGCTGGAGAAATAAAGATTTGTAATCACAACTATAAGATTAGTTGTGGGGTATGACAGTGGGAAGAAAACAGAAGCAGAAATAGAGAGAAAGTAATAGAGGCATAGAGAGAAAGAGGAAGTTGTCATGATTGGAGGGATGGGCAACATGATCCAGACCAATACTCTTTGCTAAGGACCTTGATTTGTAGACTCAGGTGTGTAACTGCTTGGTTGGAACAAAGAAATGCGCCCACACCGGCCCTTTGTGGGTCATGTTGCCCATCCCTGCATCAAGTAATACCGGCAATAGTGCCATAGAACAAACAGTAAAATCCTGTCTTTTAAATTGTTAGCAAATCTAAGAGAAACCATAAGCCATACATTATTCACAATTATGCATCAGACATCGAACTAACATATAATAAAACGGTGGCATCTCTTGATATAAAGAGTCCCACAATGTTCAGTGGGAAACGTCCCACTAAACGTTGTGTACAGATGAACTGATTCAGTTTTCTGGGATTTCCTTACCTGGATTATTGAGCATTAGTCAAGACATGAAAACAGTGTGGGCACTTGACTTAATAATCTTCATGTTTGATTAGTTATAGAGACGGTCTACGCTGTGGAATGGCGTACAGTTGATCAAAGAAGAGTCCGTTAGATATTTTCCTTTCCCATAACATCTTGGGCTTTAGTTTCCGGGTCATACGCCCATTTCACGCCGCGGCCATCTTGGATTTTTTTAAAAACCAAGCGGTGGGAATTTAGCCACGCCCCCTTCTTACTTCATTGAAAACACTGCTGGAAGCAACATGTCGTACTGCTGTGTACCATCCTAAATTCAACTGACACATTAAGATGCCATATGGCTAAATGTTTACTCCTCCTGCTATTATTGCAACAGGCATTATGTACATGTAGGCCTACTGTATGCATTGAGCTGCAGAGGTTGCACCATGTACAGCCAGTTAAATAATACTGGGGTGTAGTGGTTATGGGGCTACATAATTCCCCTTATTGAGCTAGTAGGAACGTTAGTTTACAGCTGATGTTTCCTCGGTTCGGGTTTACAGTGACACACTTCCGCTGCGCGGATTTTTTGTTGTTGTAATGGTGGAAGGAATAAATGGTGCACGTTGTGTAGCCAAAAGAGAACGTTGTCACGACTCCTGCTTGAGCTCCTCTACACTGGTGACCCCGACGTTTGTCTCTTGGTAGTTATCAGAGACAATCTTTCGAACGAACATGGTTGACGAAATCAACGCGGTTTCTCTCAAATTGCCAGAGTTCTGGGAGTCATCGGCGACGACATGGTTCGCCCAGGCGGAAGCGCAGTTTGCTATCCGCAAAATAAGGGATGATGCTACTAAATACTACTACGTGGTATCGGCGCTCGGGTGTTCGACTGCAACTAGAGTGGTGAGTCTCCTTACAAATCCTCCGGCGCCAGACAAATACAAGGGGCTCAAAGATCACCTCTTGAAGATTTTTGAGCTTTCCGACGCCGAGAGGGCCCACCGTCTCTTTTCTCTGCAAGGCTTGGGTGACAGCAAGCCATCCGAGCTCAGGGACAAAATGCTGAATCTGCTGGGACCGGCGCACACACCTGATTTCCTCATGTACAACTATTTGGGAGACAACTGCCTGCTCAGGTGCGGACCGCTTTGGCTAACACCAGCATCACCGATTGCCGCAAGCTAGCTGAAGAAGCTGACAAGTTCTTCCTGGCCAGCCAACAGCAGCACTGCGCGTCCGCGCTCACCCCTGCCCATCCCCACACGCCACCACCTGGTGACTCCACGGTGGTCGCCGCGGCAACCCCGGTCGGCGACAGGAGCCCGGCCTGTGCTTTTACCATGCAAAGTTCGGGGCCAAGGCGAAAAAGTGCACCTCCCCGTGCAATTTCAGCTCGTCGGGAAACGCCAAGGCCGGCGCTCACTAGTGGCCATGGGCGTCGGCGTGGAGGACAACAGGCTACTTTTCCTGCGAGACTCCATCTCGGGGCGGCGTTTCCTATGCGACACTGGGGCGCAGAGGAGTGTCATCTACGACCAAACATGGAGTTGAGCACCACATCGTCACCACCGGCCCGCCGGTGCACGCCCGAGCTCGGCGCCTCGACCCGACCAAGCTCTCTGTCGCCAAGGCGGAGTTTGAGAACATGGAGCGCCTCGGCATCATCCGTCGCTCCAGCAGCCCGTGGGCTTCACCCCTTCACATAGTGCCTAAGCCTGGCGGTGGGTAGCGTCCATGTGGTGACTACCGTCGGCTCAATGACGCAACAACACCGGACCGCTACCCGGTCCCTCATATCCAAGATTTCTCCGCCCACCTGGCTGGGAAAGTGATCTTTTCCAAGGTGGACCTCGTCCGTGGATACCACCAGGTGCCCGTCCATCCCGCTGTTGTCCCCAAAACGGCTGTGACAACTCCGTTCGGACTGTTAGAGTTCCTGCGCATGCCGTTTGGGCTTAAGAACGCCGCGCAGTCCTTCCAACGCCTCATGGACTCAGTGTTGCGGGACCTGCCTTTCCTCTTTGTGTACCTGGATGACATCCTGGTCGCTAGCACCTCCGTGTCCGAGCACTTGTCCCACCTCAGAGCCCTTTTCGAGAGACTCAGCCTGCACGGGTTGATAGTTAACCCGGCCAAATGCCAGTTTGGTCTGAGCACCATCGACTTCCTGGGCCACCGGGTCACCAAGGACGGGGCGGCCCCCCTTCCATCTAAGGTGGAGGCCGTCGCAGACTTTCCACGCCCACACACGGCCCAGTCCCTCCGGGAGTTCATTGGCATGGTGTCCTTCTACCACCGGTTTATCCCCCGGGCTGCCGATCTCCTCCGCCCTCTATATGAGGCTCTGAAGGGCACAGCCCCCTCACACGCTGTGGACTGGTCTGCAGAGAGGTACATGGCTTTTAAGGATGTGAAGGCTGCCCTGGCTGACACGGCGATGCTGGCACACCCTGTGTCTGGAGCGCCCATGCCATCACGACGGATGCTTCAGACTACGCTGTCGGCGCGGTTTACGAGCAGTGGGTGAGCGGTGCGTGGCAGCCGCTTGCCTTCTTCAGCCGGCAGTTGAACCTGGGAGAGCGCAAATACAGCACCTTTGATCGTGAGCTGCTTTGCCTTTTCCTCGCTGTTAGGCACTTTTGTTTCCTACTGGAGGGCCGTCAGTTCACGGCTTTCGTCGATCACAAACCGCTGGTGTTCGCGGTGGCCAAGGTGGCAGAGCCGTGGTCAGCCCGCCAGCAGCGACAGTTGGCCTACATCTCAGAGTTTACCACCAACGTGAGGCATGTCGCTGGGAAGTCCAACCCAGTCGCTGACTGTCTCTCCCGGGCCATCGCTGGTGCCGCCCATTTGGGACTCGACTACAGCCAGATGGCGGCTGACCAGGCCACCGACCCAGGAGTGCAGGCATGCAGGACCGCCGACACAGGGCTGCAGTTGGAGGATGTGGCTTTCGACGACGCCGGCGCCACGCTCCTGTGCGACGTCTCTACGGGTCAGCCCCGACCAGTCGTTCCGACTGCTTGGAGGCGACGGGTCTTCGACGCAGTCCATGGGCTGTCTCACCCTGGCAGAAAGCCTTCACAGAGGTTGGTGGCGGCAAGGTTTGTCTGGCATGGACTCAAAAAGGATGTGAGGGACTGGGCTGACACCTGTGTGGAGTGCCAACACTCCAAAGTGCTCCGGCACGTCAAAGCGCCCCTGATACCTTTCACGGTACCTGAGAGGAGGTTCGACCACGTGAATGTGGACCTGGTGGGCCCCCTACCCCCCTCCCGTGGTTTCACATACCTGCTCACCATGGTCGACAGGACCACGCGATGGCCAGAGGCCGTCCCGCTTTCATCCACGACAGCGCCTGAGGTTGCCCGAGCGTTCATCGGAACCTGGGTCTATCCAGGTTCTTTTATAATCTTTGGTGGAGACTTTAATGTTGTATTTGATAATTGCATGGATAGGTGGCCTTCTAGGGGTTTAGACTTCTCTAACTCACATGTAAAGTTGTTTGCACAAAGATTTGATTTATTAGATTCATGGAGGGATTCTCATCCAGCTCAAAGAGCATACACATGGTGCAATAAGACACAAACCAGTCACTCACGGATTGATTATTGGCATATTTCAAAAGACTTGAAAGAAGTTAAAACTGACATTTTTCCTACGCCTCTTTGTCATCGTCTTCTGATGCTAAAGCGTCATATTGGAAGCTTAACAATACTATCCTTGAGCATAAGGAAGTAGTTACTGAAGTTCATAGTTTAATAAGGCTTCACTGGAGCAAAGCTCGGGCTGAAAATATGTTTTGTGGGAGCTTTTGAAATATGAACTTGGCAAATTTTTTCGTAAATATAGCATTTGTTTGGCAAAGAAAAGAAGGGCTGACGAGAATGAAACAATACATAAGATTACATCTTTAACATCCAAACCAAAAGAGGCTCTCAACGACTATGATAAGGCAGAACTAATTGACTTGCAGCATAGGTTGGATGAGATTTATAAGCGCAAAGCTGAAGGAGCATTTGTTAGGTCTCGCAAAAAGTGGCTTGAAGAAGGAGAGCAAAACTCTGCATATTTTTTCAGACTCGAGAAACACCAATCCACCATTAACTCTATTCTACAACTAAATATTAATGGGACAATTTCTAATGATAAGAATACCATAGCAAAGTATTGTGCTGATTTTTATAGTAAACTATACTCTTCCAGTTATTGCCCTCAAGCTGCTTCTGATTTTTTTAACTCCATAGATAATATTACTCAGCTGAGTGAGGCTGACAGTGAACTCTGTGATAGGTCAATTTCTCTGAATGAGGTCACAGATGCTATAAAGTGTCTAAAAGTTAATAAGTCTCCTGGTACAGATGGCCTTACTGCCGAACTTTATAAGCAGTTCTCTGACAGCTTAGCCCCATTTCTTGTGGAAGTCTTTAAGGAAAGTATTGATAGGGGTGCGCTCCCTCCCACTTTATCTCAAGGTCTAATCACCCTTTTTCCCAAACCTAGAAAGGACCCCTTATTCTTAGATAATTGGCGACCAATTTCCTTATTGAACAACGATTACAAGATACTAGCGCTGATTCTTGCAAATAGAGTAAAACCTGTTTTAGATACTGTTATTGATGAGTGTCAGTCCGGGTTTATGCAGAATCGTCATATTTCAAATAACATAAGACTAATCTTAGATATAATAGACTACCCAGAATTTGTGCAGGATGAGAGTTTTATTCTTCTTTTGGATTTTTATAAGGCCTTTGACTCCTTAGAACATGATTTTATTATTACTGCTTTGAAGAAATTTGGTTTTTGTCAATCCTTTTGCAATGCAGTTCATACTTTATATTTCAATAGTAATAGTTCCATAAAACTTGTTAGTGGTACTTCCCCAAGATTTCCTTTGAAACGTGGAGTGAGGCAGGGGTGCCCCCTTTCAGTGTATCTGTTTCTTCTTTCTGTACAACTCCTTAATTTACATATTAAACTTAGTTCATTAAAGGGTATGGTCGTAGCTGACAGAGAAATACTTGTAAGTCAACTGGCAGATGACACGGCTCTCTTTCTCAGAGATGCCTCGCAAGTTTCTGTCGCTATCAACAGTATCCAGTCCTTCTCGAAAGCCTCTGGACTTTTCCTTAATCTTAATAAATGTGAACTTTTGCCTGTTAAAGACTGTTTGGCGACCTCAATTCATGGGATTCCTGTGAAAGACTCGGTATTCAAATCACTAAAGATAGGCAATCCAGAAGCTCTGTAAACTTCAGCCCTATTATAGAAAAGTCCCAAAAAATCTTTAATCACTGGCTGCAGAGAGACTTGTCTCTAAGGGGTAGAGTTCTGCTTTCGAAGGCAGAAGGAATATCTCGTCTAACCTATGCTGCTCAGTCCTTACATGTCGATAACACAATCTGCAAATCAATTGATAAAATGTTAAACAATTTTTTATGGAAAAACAAAACCCACTATTTACGAAAATCTGTTACTTTAAGCGCATATGACAAAGGTGGTTTGAATTTTATTGATTTTGGTGCACTCAACAATACCTTCAAGATAAACTGGATAAAAAAATATTTGAAAAATCCCACATCTATCTGGAATTTCATTTCACATCATGTGTTCTCAAACTTAGGCGGCCTTAATTTCCTGCTGCTATGTAATTATAGCATTCCAAAAATACCTCTGAAACTTTCTCACTTCCATCAACAGGTCCTTTTAGCGTGGGCATTGATATACAAACACAATTTCTCTCCACAGAATTGTTTCATCTGGAACAACTGTAATATTGTTTATAAGAACAAAACATTGTTTTTGGACAGATGGTTTAACAATGGTCTTGTTTTAGTTGGTCAATTGTTCAAAAAAGATGGGCTGCTATATAATTACTCTGAATTTCTAATGAGATATAATGTACCAGTAATGCCTAGAGAATTTTCGGTGGTATTTGATGCTATCCCTTCTGGTTTGTGCATGTTATTCAGGTCCTCTGGCAGCTCTCCTCTCATATCATTCAACCCTCCTGATGTGTCACAGTCTCCTCTTGGTACTGTCTGCTTCTCATCATGTAAACTTTTGAACTCCAAAATAAGAGCCATGTTTCAGGATAGCCTAGTTTCCGTCCCACCAGCCACATTTTTTTGGAATAACTTTGTGAATGATGTTGAATGGAAGAAAGTTTGGTCGTTACCACAAAGATTTTTTTAACAAACAAAGTCAAAGAGATTTCATTTAAATTGCTACACAAATTCTACCCTGCAAAACAATATTTATCAAAGTTTAAAAATGATATAGATATTGAATGTTCTTTTTGCCAAATGCATCCTGAAACGTGTCCACTTATTCTGGTCATGTCAGTTCACTTATAAATTCTGGAGAGACTTCCACAAGTTTATCGCTGATTTTGTCTTTTCTGATTTTCACCTTTACTATAAGAATGTTTTTTTGGTTTTCATAATTTTAATCACAAAGATGGTGATGCATTCTTTTTTATAAATATGCTTTTATTTTTAGCCAAGTTTCATATACATAAATGTAAATTCTCCAACAGAAAGCCTGAACTCTTTGCACTTAAAAAAGAAGTTGAACAATATTTAAGGACAATCTCTACTTCAAAAAACACAAAAGCTTTAAAAACTATCAACATTTGCAAATCTCTGAATATGTTTACATAAAATATGATCTCGCCTTTATTTATTTTTTTCTGTTATTTTTATTTATTTTTTATAATTTGCTTTTCTCTTTTGTGTCTTTATTGTTTTTTATCTTCAATCTATTTTTTTGTGGTGTCTCGTGTGTCTCTTTTGCTCTGTTTGAATGTATTTGAAGTATCAATAAAGTAAGGAAAAAAACATCGGAACCTGGGTCGTCCGCTTTGGCACCCCATCTGACCTCTCCTCGGACAGAGGGCCGCAATTCACGTCAGCGCTCTGGGAGGAGATCGCCGCGGGTTTAGGGGTGAGGCTCCCTCGCACCACAGCGTATCACCCTCAGGCGAATGGATTGGTCGAGAGGTTCCATCGCTCGATGAAGGCCGCATTGCGGGCTACCCTCAAGGACGACCGCTGGGTCGACAAACTGCCTTGGGTCATGCTTGGGCTCAGGACGGCTGCCAAGGAGGCCCTCCAGTCCTCATCCGCCGAACTGGTCTACGGACAGCCACTTCGGGTCCCGGGGGATTTCCTTCCCACCGCCACAGCTCCCTGGTCCGCCAGATGCCAACGGACTGCGCTGCAGGAGGAAGCCAGGGCTTTTGCACCGGTCCCCACTTCTCAGCATGGCGGCTCTCAGTCCTATGTCCCCACGGAGCTGCGGTCGGCGGAGTATGTTTTCATCCGTCACGACGCGCACCGCGGTCCCCTGCAGCCACCCTACGACGGCCCATTTCGGGTACGGGACACTGGAGATAAGCACTTTGTGGTGGAGGTTGGCAGCAGGCTGGAGCGGGTTTCTGTGGACCGCCTCAAGCCTGCTCACCTGGACTTAGACCGCCCTGTTGGTCTTGCCCCCCTCCCCCGGCGAGCCGCCCCCCGCTTCCCTAGCCCCTCCCTTTCCCCGGTCCAGCTGTGAGGACTCTGCTGCTTTGCCTGCGGTTAACCAGCCCCCAGCTCCTGTTCAGCGGAGCCGTTGGGGCAGAGAGATCCGCCCCCCTCGCCACACTGACTTTTCGTATTAAGGCGAATTCTCGGGGGACGTGTGTAGTGGTTATGGGGCTACATAATTCCCCTTATTGAGCTAGTAGCAATGTTAGTTTACAGCTGCTGTTTCCTCGGTTCGGGTTTACAGTGACACACTTCCGCTGCGCGAGTTTTTTGTTGTTGTTGTAATAGTGGAAGGAATAAATGGTGCACGTTGTGTAGCCGAAAGAGAAAGTTGTCACGACTCCTGCTTGAGCTCCTCTACACGTGTGACCAGTTTCACTGACTAAAACATTAGAAGGGAGACAGAAGTTTGACGTTGAAAAATGTTTGCTCCTGTTTGTAGTCGCATTGGTGACTTAATAGCAGAAGAAGATGAAAAGGAACATGAAGAGGAACATGAGGGAGATAGGTGAGTTGTTACTGTCAGTACAATACAATTTTTCAAACATGTAGATTACTGCATTGTATAATATGTATGTATATTCACTAATCTTTCAATAGTGGATAGCTCTGTTCTGACACATCATCTTGATAACAGGAAAATGTGTGGATTTATATTGCTTCCCACATGTATGACATATCCTCATGTGTCCAGTGAGGTTTGGGCGACTCTACCTGATAATGACTACGACGTGAAGCCCCTTTCTGTGGAAGACCAGCTTGACAAGTAAAGAAACGCATCGCTTTCCTGGAGGACGAAAATAAAAAGCTGAGAAGTGAGCGTTTTGGTCTAGAACGCTTCCAGTGTGCGCCCAATCTGATCAGGTTTTACACTGGTTTTAAGGATTACCACACCCTCAAAGCACTCTTCCTAGCTTTACAGCCTACTGCAGAGTCCATGGTGCGATGGACTCAAACGCAAAGGAACAGCCATAACCTAGAACACATTTCTGTGTCTGGCTTCCATGCAGAGCATTTATCGCTGATTGGTCAATTTTTCCTGTTCTTGTGCCGTGTGAGGCAGGGCTTTTTTGCTCTGGATTTATCTGTACGATTCAATGTGTCGCCGGCCACAGTCAACAGGAACTGTACGACGCAGGCCAACTATTTGCTCTTTATGTTAGGGACTGCTGTGTACGTAAGAGGAGGGGCACGCAACTATACGTTTTAGCGCGGTTCTGTACTGGGGCATTCTGGGGATTGTCCGGGTCGGGGCCTGGAGGCAGATGGCTGAATAAAGCGCGTTATTAATCGCGACTCCCTTGCCTGTTGTTTATGTACATGACATGGTGTCAGAAGATCTTCGAATCCACTTACCTCAATAATCGGGATCGGAGTTGGTCCGGTGAGACGAGGAATGGCAACATTTAATCCCCCCGAGGAATTTGATTTCACTCAACCGGCGGCATGGCCGATTTGGATTCAGAGGTTTCCCCGGTTTCGACTAGCAGCCAAGCTAAATGCGGAGGATGGTGAGATCCAAGTCAATTCCTTGATATACGCAATGGGGAAAGATGCAGAAGCTATTTTTAATTCATTTACGTTCGAAGAGGCTTCTCACGCTAACGATTATGACAGGGTGGTCAGTAAATTCAACGAGCATTTCGTACCACGGAGAAATGTAATCCACGAACGTGCATGTTTTCACCAGCGCTCGCAGAGAGCTGGAGAGACTGTCGAGGCCTTTGTGGGGAGTTTATATGAGTTGGCAGAACACTGCGAGTTCGGGGCATTAAAGGAAGAGCATATTCGTGATAGAGTTGTGATCGGAGTTGCTGACCGAGACATGTCACAGAAGCGGGAATGCCCTGCACGCAACAGGCGTTGCAGGAAATGCGACAAGCTGGGACATTTTGCTGCCGTATGCAAAACCAGAGACGTGAGGGAGGTCGTTTACCAGGATGATGCGTATGAGGGCGAAGCGGAAAGTGAAAGCCACCCCTACTTCCTCGGTTACATAGAGGGGATGGATTTTGAGAAAAAGTGGCAAGTGGAGTTACCGATCTGCGGCAAGTTGGTTAATTTTAAAATCGATACGGGGGCGGACGTCACTACCATGTCACAGACTGCATATAGGTCACTGCCTGAACGGCCACAGCTGGTTAAAACATCAATCGACCTGAGAAGCCCAGGGGGAGCACTGCAGTGTGCGGGGAAATTTGTGGCGTGCACGGAGAGACGGGGGAAGATGCAGAAAATTGGGATTTTTGTGATAAAAGGGCCAAATGCCAACAATCTATTGCGTCGCAGAGCTGCATGTGAAATGGGCCTAGTTTTTAGAACAGATCAGGTTAGCGAAGATGTTTTCGGGGACATTGGATTGCTTAATTGTGAACCTGTCATGATTGAGCTTAAGCCCAATATACAGCCTTATGCCCTCAGCACGCCACGCAGGGTCCCTTTCCCTCTCATGCCAAAGGTGGACGACGAGCTGCAACGCATGCAGTCCTTGGGGATCATCACAGAAGTGACCGAGCCCACACAGTGGTGCGCACCCATGGTGCCCGTAGTCAAAAAGAACGGCAAGATACGGATCTGTGTGGACCTAAAGCGGTTAAACCAGGCAAATGGAGCTGCCGAAAGGGCCGTCGGGACGGCCAAAAGAATTTTGCGGCAGCCTGACCCTCACCTAGCGCTGATGTGCTACCGCGCCACACCAATTGCTGCCACAGGTGCGAGCCCCGCGCAGCTCATGACCAGCCGCCAGATCCGGACCAACATGCCTGTGCTGGAGAGGAAACTCCAGCCACAGCTCTTCGACCACAAGGAGGTGGAGAAGAATGACAGAAGGGCAAAAGAGGCTTATAAGTTTTTCTTCGACAGGAGACACTCTGCACGTGCCCTAACAGAACTGCACTCAGGTGAGAGGGTACGAGTCAAACTAGACGGGCAAAAGGGGTGGAACATGCCCGCAGTCGTGGTGAATCCCTCAGGGGAACCACGCTCCTACACGGTGCGTACGGAAGACGGGGCTGTCTTCAGACGGAACCGCAGGCACCTGCAATCCGTGCCTGCCCCTGCAACTGTTGCAACCCAACCAGCCAGAGACAGCAATGACTTGCAGCAGGAACAACTCAGCCCACCGGTCGCCACCTCATCGGGCACTGCCACGGAGCCGGACGTGCCAGCAAGGCCCTCTGGGTTCACCATCACCTCCAGTGGCAGAGTTGTAAAACCCCGAAAGCGGTATGATGTTTAGATACTGAGTGAGCAATGGGGCAGAATAATCCCCACACTCAGTCGAAGGGCTGGGCAGTCTACCCCACCCTTCAGGTTAATTTTTGAATTTTGAAGTGCGTGTCTTCATTGTTAGTTGGTTATAATGTTAATTAGCAAATTGCTAATATGGTATTGCTGTTGCAATGTTTTATAATCTAGCAATGTTATTGTTTCCATTGGAACATACATGTCCTTTAAAAGGAGGGAGATGTGATGAACTACAGTGCCCAGCATGCTGTGTACGTAAGAGGAGGGGCACGCAACTATATGTTTTAGCGCGGTTCTGTACTGGGGCATTCTGGGGATTGTCGGGGACTGGAAGCAGATAGCTGAATAAAGCACGTTATTAATCGCGACTCCCTTGCCTGTCGTTTATGCACATGACAGGGACCCTTCCAATATGGCCTAGTAGAGCAGCAGTAGACGAGCTAATGCCACCAGTATTCAGGGAATTCTACCCCAACACAAGAGGGATACTAGACTGCACAGAGATCCGCATCGAGACAGCTAGTTCGAAGGTTTTGAACACCATGACATACTCCCGTTATAAAAGTAACGCTACACTGAAATCCCTAATTGGGATCACTCCCTCAGGTTCAGTTAGCCTGGTAAGTAATCTATACACAGGATGTATTTCTGATAAGGAGATAACTAAGAGGTCAGGTGTTCTGGACCTCTTAGAGTCAGGTGATGAGGTCATGGCCGATAAGGGCTTCCTTATCAAAGACCTGCTCGATGAAATAGATGTAAAACTTGTCATCCCTGCATTTTTAGGCCCAAGTGGACAGTTTAGCTGTGATGAGCTCACAGACACAGAGTATTGCTGGCTTGAGAATACACGTCGAACGGTCAATAAGACGCATAAAGGAGTACCACATTTTTGATGGAGTCATACCCCTTTCACTAAGTGGGACAGTCAACCAACTGTGGACTGTGTGTGCTCTCCTAACAAATTTTCAGGGACCACTGTTTTAAACCTTTGTTAAATTCAGCTGACAAGAAAATAGTGCACACAAACCTTAGATAGATTGAAACATTTCAGTACAGTCCCATTTTTAGCCCACACCTTGAGATGAGCAATCACTATCTTAGTTTAGTAAACAATTGATGATTTGAGCTGGTAGCGAACTCCAGTTTATTGCTACAACAGAATGACAGTTGACCGAACATATTTTAGTTTAAAATGAACCAACAGTTTTGTTAAAGTTAAAGGACAAAGAATGAAAATATTGTAGATGGGACAATCTAATGTATAAATATTGAATGTACAATATAAAAATGAAATGTACTCGAAAAAGAAAAGATCCAGCTTAGTTTTCATATTGTGGTAAATGACGGTAGGTGCTCGAGGTTGGTAGTCCAAACCATGTTTGCTGCTGGCCCCGGCTGCATTGATTTCCGATTGAGTAAGAAGGGGGCGTGGCTAAATTCACACCACTTGGTTTTTAAAAATCCAAGATGGCCGTGGCGTGAAATGGGCGTATATCGTAGTCGAACCCGCGCTGACGCAAATTCACGGTGTAAATCGGTCTAGGGCGTGGCCAATACAATTTACAACTACAATTTCATGTAGCAGAGGCTCTTATCCAAAGCGACGTACCCCCCCCTAATTTCGGGACATAATGCTCTGGCGGTAATTGGGTGCAACGGGGGTGCAGCTGTAAAAGGGCTTGATTAGAAGGAATAAATGATCGAGGGCCGGCGGTTTTTTTCGAAATCGTTTCGCACAAGCACGATAACGGGAGAGAAGTCACGAATTTTTCTGGACTTTGGACTTGGCGGTTGGCATTTGTGACTGGATCAGAATGGCGACTCAGGTACATAGCTGGTTCGTCCTATATGCGAAATAGGCGGTCGCCTAGGGTCCCGAAAGGGTTAAGATTATTATTATTATTATCTTTTTTTAACAGATAAAAGTCGCCGCATTGCTCAATGTCCAAGAGAAACACTGTGACTGGTGAAATGAGGTATCTGCAAAGATGATTGAATAGTTTCTGGCAAATCACCTAATTTCACCAGTCACCTGACTGTGTGGTGTGGGCTAGATCGTGAACGCAACGGTCATCTCAAATATGTCGGGTGGGCAGTATCCCTCTGGCGCCCAAAAAAGAAAACGTAAAAAAGATGAAGAAAAACAAAAGTAGAGGTATGTATGTCCTTGAATTTCATTATTTAGTTAGTGGTTAGCACAACTGGCTAAGCAGCAACCTTGTTAGCAAGCTAGCCAGCTAGATTTAGCTACCACCCATCATCATCAATATTTACTTAAGTTATAGGTAGTAGCCAAGTGTGCAGTAATAATAGAAGTAACATTAACTTTATGCAGAAATATTGCAAGAAGGGTAATTTATTAAGGAGATCTGGCATTGCTTGCATGAAATCAAGTTATGCTAGAGAAGATTAGCATGGCCCCTGCGCAATGATGACTTGCAGACGGCGGTCCGGACTTTGAAAAGCCCGGCTGCCTACTTTCTGTCCCCTCATGTCTGGCTAGTGCTAGCTAGCTATGTAATTTAGCTGTGATACAGAGAGCAAGGCCAAAGTACCCGTTTGGTTCATAAACTGCAACAGTGATGCACCATTTAACTAGCCAAGCTGCTTTTTTTTTTAACCAGACAGAATGGCGAGTGGTCTTAAAACAGCCCTACAGAACATCTAGATTTTAGGCGATTTTTAGCGGATTGGCGCCAGTCAGTGGATGCTTGTGAAACTACACTCCATTGACTTCCATTCACTCGCGAAAGTTGGCTGAAAGATACATACTGTAGTCCAGAGGTGGAAAAACCCGGTCCAGAAAGTAAAACCCTAACCATGTCTTTACTCCATCCATGTATTAAACCAGCTAATTTGGGAAACTAGTCAGTGCAATCTGATGGTTTAGTACTTGGGTGGAGTAAAGACACAGTTAGGGTTTTTACTTTCTGGACCGGGTTTTTCCACCTCTGCTGTAGTCCTAGAACCAGGCATTGAGGGTAGTGAGTGGGAAGGAAAGGGGCTCAATTCTCCCTATTACAAGGCAGTGTTCCATCAAAACAATTTTTAAACTGTTATTTTAAGATAAAAATGTTACCTAGTGCTTCAGTTTACTCGCCAATGACTAAGTTTACCTGCCATTGGCAAGTAAATAGGGTTAATTTTTAACCTTGGCTTCTGTATTCCTGTTGGAGCTTTGTTGACATTTCTTAGTGGGCCCCCACCCCCAGCTGATGTGACAACCCAGCCATCTCACCAAGTGTCTCCTACTACTGCTGTTGGTGAGTAATGTTTCAAAATACTGTGTTATTTGTGTGACATTGCAGATATCCAGTATGTCCGTTTTAGGTAAAGGTGTTCAGGTTATTATTGATTATCTCATACTGTATGTCTGCTTGAAGATCCTTCTACTCAAAAGGACCCTGGCCCAGGTCCTTCTACTCAAAGGGACCCTGACCCAGGTCCTTCTACTGAAGTTTGTCCTACTACTGCTTGTAAGAGAAAAATAATGTTTCATAGTCTACACTGTGTTATATCATGTCATGTGTGACATTGCAGGACATTTATAGTGTCTTATATGTCTGCTTGTAGGTCCTTCTACTTAAAAGGACCCTGACCCAGGTCCTTCTACTCAAAAGGAACCTGACCCAGGTCCTACTCAAGTTTGTCCTACAACTGCTGGTAAGAGAAAAACAATGTTTCATAGTCTACACCAGCGGTCGGGAACCTATGGCTCGCGAGCCATATATGGCTCTTCCGGTGACGGCATATGGCTCCCAGACAATTTTGAGTTGAAAATTATTTTTTTTTCAAAAAAATCAGTTTGGAACTGATTTTAAAATACTTGTGATATTTCTTAATAATACTGTGTCATTTTAAAGTAAACAGAAATTAGTTTTGAAGATAAATTTCACGGGTCACGGGTCACCCGTGGGTCGGGTCGGGAACCAATGGCTCGCGAGCATGTCCGGGTCATTGTAAAGGTGAAGAAATCAATTTTATCAGATAGCCAACTAGTTTATCCGCTTCAACCCTTGTAACGGAAAAGATGGCGAAAAGAAAAAAAGACGATGATTACCGTGCATTCCAGGCTGCGTGGACAGAGGAATTTGCATTTGTGGAGAGAGCAGGATCTGCGGTATGTCTAATATGCAATGATAAAATTGCATCGATGAAACGGTCAAATATAAAGCGGCACTTCGATACGCACCATGCTTCATTTGCATCGAAATATCCAGCGGGGGACAGCAGGAAAAGGGCATGCGAGGAGCTACAGCGGAGAGTGCAGACGAGTCAGCAGCAACTACATGTGTGGACCAAGCAAGGTGACGGGAATTCCGCTAGCTTTGCGGGGGCTTTGGCAATAGTAAGGAATGGAAAGTCATTCACAGATGGCGAGTATGCCAAAACATTCATGCTTGATGTGGCCAATGAACTGTTTGATGACTTCCCAAATAAAGACAAGATAATCAAACGAATAAAAGACATGCCCCTGTCAGCAAGAACTGTGCACGATCGTAGCATCATGATGGCAAATCAAGTCGAGGAAACACAAATTAAGGACATAAACGCCGGGACATACTTTTCTCTCGCGTTAGATGAGTCAACAGACGTTAGCCATCTATCTCAGTGCAGTATCATTGCCAGGTATGCTGCAGGTGACACACTGCGTGAGGAAAGCTTGGCTGTTTTGCCAATGAAAGGGACAACAAGAGGAGAGGATTTATTCATGTCTTTCATGGAGTTTGCTAAAGAAAAAAAACTACCGATGGATAAACTTATTTCTGTCTGTACTGATGGTGCACCCTGTATGTTGGGGAAGAACAAAGGATTTGTAGCGCTTCTCCGTGAACATGAAAAGAGAGCCATCCTAAGTTTTCATTGCATCCTGCACCAGGAGGCGCTTTGCGCTCAGACGTGTGGCCAGGAGCTTGGCGAGGTGATGTCTCTGGTCATTCGAGTGGTCAACTTTATTGTTGCCCGAGCTTTAAATGATCACCAGTTTAAAGCTCTGTTAGAAGAAGTTGGGAATCATTATCCCGGTCTGCTTTTACACAGCAACGTGCGTTGGTTGTCAAGGGGGAAGGTGCTCAGCCGTTTTGCAGCTTGCCTGAGTGAAATCCGGACTTTTCTTGAAATGAAAGGCGTCAAGCATCCTGAGCTAGACAACACTGACTGGCTCCTGCAGTTTCACTATCTCGTGGACATAACTGGCCATCTGAACCAGCTCAATGTGAAAATGCAAGGTATTGGAAATACAATCTCATCCCTTCAACAAGCAGTGTTTGCATTTGAAAGCAAGCTGGAAGTCTTTCTCAGGGACATTGAAACAGGTCGTCTTCTGCACTTTGAAAGACTGCAACAATTTAGAGATGCATGCTTAGCAAGTGACTCCACTCAACATCTGGATCTCCAGCAGCTAGCTGGCTTTACGTTCAATCTCCTGCAGTCATTCAAAGCACGTTTTGGAGAATTTCGTGCGCGCACTGGTCTTTTCAAGTTCATCACTCATCCACATGAGTGTGCAGTGGACAAAATCGACCTGACATGCATCCCCGGGGTCTCTATCGGAGACTTTGAGCTGGAAGTTGCTGACCTGAAGGCATCAGACATGTGGATGAGTAAGTTCAAGTCACTTAATGGAGAGTTGGAAAGTCTTGCGCGACAGCGAGCAGAGCTGGCGAGGGAACACAAGTGGACAGAAATTAAAAATCTTCAACCTGAAGACCAGCTGATTCTTAAAACTTGGAACGAGCTTCCTGTGACATACCACACAATGCAGCGTGTGAGTATTGCCGTATTGACCATGTTTGGCTCTACATATGCATGTGAACAGTCTTTCTCGCATATGAGGAACATTAAGACCAACCTACGCTCACGTTTAACTGATGGAAGCCTCAACGCCTGCATGAAGCTCAACCTCACCACGTATGAACCAGACTACAAGGCCATCAGCAAAACCATGCAGCACCAGAAGTCGCATTAAAAGTAAGACATATTTAATTTATTATACGTTAAAAATACTATATGGCTCTCAATGAAATATATTTAGAAATATTTGGCTTTTATGGCTCTCCCAGTCAAAAAGGTTCCCGACCCCTGGTCTACACTGTGTTATTTCATGTCATGTGTGACATTGCAGGACATTTATAGTGTCTTATGTCTGATTGAAGGTGCTCCTACTCAGGCTGTACCTGGAACAGACCTCACCCACCCACCTCCTGCCCCAGCTGCCAGCCAAGCTCCACCTTCTGACCCAGCTGACTGGCCCTCTGTCTTATCAGACACAGTAAGAACTGATCTTGTAAGCAGAGGTCCACTACAGCCTAAATCTGACTACACCTTCCCCAAAAGAGAAGATGGCAGAGCATGCCGCCACCACCACTACTTCTTTAGAACAGGGGTCGGGAACCTTTTTGACTGGGAGAGCCATAAAAGCCAAATATTTCTAAATATATTTCATTGAGAGCCATATAGTATTTTTAACGTATAATAAATTAAATATGTCTTACTTTTAATGCGACTTCTGGTGCTGCATGGTTTTGCTGATGGCCTTGTAGTCTGGTTCATACGTGGTGAGGTTGAGCTTCATGCAGGCGTTGAGGCTTCCATCAGTTAAACGTGAGCGTAGGTTGGTCCTAATGTTCCTCATATGCGAGAAAGACTTCACATGCATATGTAGAGCCAAACATGGTCAATACGGCAATACTCACACGCTGCATTGTGTGGTATGTCACAGGAAGCTCGTTCCAAGTTTTAAGAATCAGCTGGTCTTCAGGTTGAAGATTTTTAATTTCTGTCCACTTGTGTTCCCTCGCCAGCTCTGCTCGCTGTCGCGCAAGACTTTCCAACTCTCCATTAAGTGACTTGAACTTACTCATCCACATGTCTGATGCCTTCAGGTCAGCAACTTCCAGCTCAAAGTCTCCGATAGAGACCCCGGGGATGCATGTCAGGTCGATTTTGTCCACTGCACACTCATGTGGATGAGTGATGAACTTGAAAAGACCAGTGCGCGCACGAAATTCTCCAAAACGTGCTTTGAATGACTGCAGGAGATTGAACGTAAAGCCAGCTAGCTGCTGGAGATCCAGATGTTGAGTGGAGTCACTTGCTAAGCATGCATCTCTAAATTGTTGCAGTCTTTCAAAGTGCAGAAGACGACCTGTTTCAATGTCCCTGAGAAAGACTTCCAGCTTGCTTTCAAATGCAAACACTGCTTGTTGAAGGGATGAGATTGTATTTCCAATACCTTGCATTTTCACATTGAGCTGGTTCAGATGGCCAGTTATGTCCACGAGATAGTGAAACTGCAGGAGCCAGTCAGTGTTGTCTAGCTCAGGATGCTTGACGCCTTTCATTTCAAGAAAAGTCCGGATTTCACTCAGGCAAGCTGCAAAACGGCTGAGCACCTTCCCCCTTGACAACCAACGCACGTTGCTGTGTAAAAGCAGACCGGGATAATAATTCCCAACTTCTTCTAACAGAGCTTTAAACTGGCGATCATTTAAAGCTCGGGCAACAATAAAGTTGACCACTCGAATGACCAGAGACATCACCTCGCCAAGCTCCTGGCCACACGTCTGAGCGCAAAGCGCCTCCTGGTGCAGGATGCAATGAAAACTTAGGATGGCTCTCTTTTCATGTTCACGGAGAAGCGCTACAAATCCTTTGTTCTTCCCCAACATACAGGGTGCACCATCAGTACAGACAGAAATAAGTTTATCCATCGGTAGTTTTTTTCTTTAGCAAACTCCATGAAAGACATGAATAAATCCTCTCCTCTTGTTGTCCCTTTCATTGGCAAAACAGCCAAGCTTTCCTCACGCAGTGTGTCACCTGCAGCATACCTGGCAATGATACTGCACTGAGATAGATGGCTAACGTCTGTTGACTCATCTAACGCGAGAGAAAAGTATGTCCCGGCGTTTATGTCCTTAATTTGTGTTTCCTCGACTTGATTTGCCATCATGATGCTACGATCGTGCACAGTTCTTGCTGACAGGGGCATGTCTTTTATTCGTTTGATTATCTTGTCTTTATTTGGGAAGTCATCAAACAGTTCATTGGCCACATCAAGCATGAATGTTTTGGCATACTCGCCATCTGTGAATGACTTTCCATTCCTTACTATTGCCAAAGCCCCCGCAAAGCTAGCGGAATTCCCGTCACCTTGCTTGGTCCACACATGTAGTTGCTGCTGACTCGTCTGCACTCTCCGCTGTAGCTCCTCGCATGCCCTTTTCCTGCTGTCCCCCGCTGGATATTTCGATGCAAATGAAGCATGGTGCGTATCGAAGTGCCGCTTTATATTTGACCGTTTCATCGATGCAATTTTATCATTGCATATTAGACATACCGCAGATCCTGCTCTCTCCACAAATGCAAATTCCTCTGTCCACGCAGCCTGGAATGCACGGTAATCATCGTCTTTTTTTCTTTTCGCCATCTTTTCCGTTACAAGGGTTGAAGCGGATAAACTAGTTGGCTATCTGATAAAATTGATTTCTTCACCTTTACAATGACCCGGACATGCTCGCGAGCCATTGGTTCCCGACCCGACCCACGGGTGACCCGTGACCCGTGAAATTTAACCTCAAAACTAATTTCTGTTTACTTTAAAATGACACAGTATTATTAAGAAATATCACAAGTATTTTAAAATCAGTTCCAAACTGATTTTTTTGAAAAAAAAATAATTTTCAACTCAAAATTGTCTGGGAGCCATATGCCGTCACCGGAAGAGCCATATATGGCTCGCGAGCCATAGGTTCCCGACCGCTGCTTTAGAACATTGGTAAATGGTGAGAAAATGAGTAGAAACTGGTTAACTTATTCCCCCAAAAGCAATGCACTTTTTTGTTTTTGCTGCAAATTGTTTTCTCCAAAAGAGTATAATTTAGTCAAATGGGGGGTAAGTTATTGGAAGAATACACAATCTGTCTTGAAAACCCATGAGAGCTCTCCTGAACACAATACACCAAACATATGGCAGCCTGGATGGAGTTAGAGTTGCGTCTCAAAAAGGGGAAGACTGTAGACGGGCAGGAAATGTTACTACTAGAGGCTGAGAAGAGGTGTTGGAGGGACGCTCTTACTCATTTAGTGGCCATTATCCAATCTCTAGCACAGAGAAACCCTGCTTTAAGAGGATCAAGTGACACATTGTACCAAACAGACAATGGTAACTTTTTGAAAGAGGTGGAACTTCTTGCAAAGTTTGATCCTGTAATATAGCAACGCAACATATTGCAAGGGTGCAAAGTGCAGTTGGATATTATCCACATTACATGGGGAAAACTGTTCAGAATGAACTAATTGCAGCAATGAGTGGCAAAGTAATGGAAGAAATTGTGACCGAAATCAAAGCAGCCAAATACTTCTCAATCATATTAGATTGCACCCCAGATTTAAGCCACAAAGAACAAATGTCTGCAATCATTTAAATGGTCAATTTCAATGACATGCCAGAGATCAAGGAACAGTTCATTGGTTTTCGTGTGGCAGACCAAAGCAATGGTGAAAGTTTGGAAAACCTCATACTCAAAAAGTTAAATGAACGCAACCTCCCATTTGGTGACTGCAGAGGCCAGGCTTACGATAATGGAGGGAACATGTGTGGGAAACACAAGGGCGTACAGGCCAGACTCTTAGAAGTGAATACCCGAGCCTTTTTTGTGCGTTGTGGAGCACATACCCTGAACTTAGTTGTTTCTGATGCAGCCAAAGCCTCCACAGATGCAATCAGTTACTTTGGATACCTCCAAAAGATATATGTCCTTTTTTCAGCAAGTGTTCAGAGATGGGCAGTCCTGAAAAAACATGTCCCGATTAGTGTGAAGTCCTGGGCAGAAACTAGGTGGGAGAGCAGAATCAAAATTGTAGAGTCTGTATGCTATCAGGCTGCAGAGGTAAGGGAGGCCCTCTTGGAGGTGAGGGATAAGGCCACTGATGGAAACATCAGGATTGAAGTTCAGTCTTTGGCAGAAGAGGTGGGCTCATACTGTTTTTCTGTTTGCTCGGTTGTGTGGTATGACATTCTAGCAAAGATCCAGCATGTTGGCAAACTTATGCAGTCATCTGAAATGCAGTTAGATGTAGCTTTTGATCTGGTTGTGAGGGAGGATTTTAAAATAATCCTTAAATTCAGAAAAGATGATGGGCAAGTTCACCTTAGTCCAACAGCATTGTCAAGAGAATTAAAAAATAAGCTAGGAAAGGTGGAAATGGCTAAGATTTTGAGAGATGGAAACCTGTTAATAACATGTAGAATGAAAGAACAGAAAAACAAAGCCTTGGGTATTGAATGTATTTGCAATAAATGATAAGTGAAAGAAGGATTCTCGGTGAAAGTAGAGTGATACGGGGACTGATAATTACTGTGGGTGAAGACTTGGAAAGACTCAAACGGAGTATTTGTGGGGGCAAGGTGAGCAAAATAAAGCGATTGCTGAAAACAATTAATGGCGAAAGAATTGACAGCTTGTCTATGCTTCTGGAGTTTCAGGAGTCTGTAATTCCTGAAAAGGTTAAAATCGGGTATATGAGCTTTCCAGTTAGGCCCTATATCCCACCTCCGCTTCGCTGTTACAAATGCCAGAGATATGGGCATATAGCAGCAGTTTGCAAAGGAAAGCAGAGGCCTCCCAAATGTGGAGGTGAGCACAGAATTGAAGATTGCAAAGATAATGTGCAGGAAAAGTGTTGTAATTGTGGTGGACAACACATGGTAACATATGGTGGTTGTGAAGTCAGAAAGAGGGCTGTGGACATTGGGCAAGTGAAAGTTATTAACAACATAAGCTTTGCAGAAGCAGTGAAGAGGGTACAGGGTCAAAGGAGAAGGGATGAAATTGACAAAATTAATCAACCTTTGAGATCAGAAGTCGGTCAAACAGAGAAAACTAACAGCACTGACAGTGGATAAACTGATTCTGTTCATTGCCTATGTTCTCAACAGTTCTGATCAAGTCAAACACAAAACAGAGAAAATTAAAATAATTGTGAAAGGAGCTGAGAAGTTTTTTTTGGGTATAAAAGATGTATCCTGGGAACATATTAGTAAAAGACTTGAAGCAGATGGAAAGCTGGGAGGGCCAAGTGATAGGACAGTCTAATTATTTTGCAATAGAATGCAAAAAGTTTGATATCGAATGGCCAAGAATTTAAAGGCTTCATTAAAGAATTAAAAAGAAACCAGAAATCATATGTGTTCAGGAAACCTGGATTAAACCAGAATTAGAATTTATTATCAAAGGAGTTTCCGCAGAGATTGGGGGGGAGGGGGGCAACGGAGGAGGGTGTATTATATTTTTGAAGCAAGGGATGCAATATCTAGTTTTGGGGAAAGGAACAGAGTTGGAATATTTGGTAACTGAAGTTTGGACAAGAGAGAGGGAAATGTTAAAATTGTTAACTTTTACAATCCATGTAAGAAGCTATCAATAGAATTAATAGATGAGCTCACTGTACATTTACGAGGGAAAGTGATATGTTGTGGTGATTTTAATGCCCATAGCGCATTGTGGGGAAATGGTAATGATGACAATGGAATGGTGATTGAAGAGTTCACGGAGAATAAAAACCTAGTATGCCTAAATGACGGAAGTGGTACAAGAATTGATATCGGAACAGGCACAGAATCGACATTGGATCTTACACGATTGTCAGATTCATTGGCAGATGTTTGTTCGTGGGAAGTAATTAGAAGACTGTAGGAAGTGACCACTATCCTATAGTGATTGAAGTAGGTTTGAGTTTGGAAGAACGTGATACTGAAGTTTTACAGAAATTGTCTTTTATTGGTGCTGATTGGGAGAAATTTACATATATCAGTGAACATGAAATGCAAAAAAAAAGATATTAATAAAGATATTGTTAGTTGAAATATTTGTTTGTAAAGCTATTCTAGAGGCTGCAAAGAAGTTCATTCAGATGAAGGGAGGTAAGCACCAAAGGAAGATTGTACGGTGGTGGACAAAATAATTTGATAAAGCAATTAAGTCTAGAAATAAAGCTTTTGAAATGTTGAAAAGGAATCACAAGATGCAAGCAAATGTAAGAAGAATCATAAAAAAATGCAAAGAAGGAATTCTGGAGGTCATTTTGTAACTCAGTGGGAAAGGAAACAGAAATCGCTAAAATTTGGAGAATAATAAAAAGAATGAATGGGATCAAAAGAGAATATGGGTATCTAGTATTAAATGATGGTGAAGTAAAAGCAGTGAGAGATGAAGAGAAGGCAGAGATGCTGGGAAAAACTTTTGTTAAAATTCACACTTCCAACAGTATTACTGAAGAAGGGAAAATACAATATCAGAGAATGAAGAGCTATTACAGCTAGAAGAAGACTCCAATGACCTATTCATTTACAAAGACAAAAGTGGACCCCTCTCTCAAGAAAACCAAGATGTCAGCACCAGGAAAAGATCAGATCTGTTATTCAATGATAAATCAACTTAGTGAACCATCAAAGGGTATTTTATTGGATTTATGTAATAAAGTTTGGGAGGGTGGGAAATTGCCACAAAGCTGGAAGGAGGCTTTTAATTCCAGTACGTAAACCAGGAAAGGATTGTGCAAACCCAGAGAATTATAGACCAATTGTTTTAACATCAAACATATGCAAAATAATGGAGAAACGAATGAAAGAAAGGTTAACATATATAGAAATTAAAGGTTATATATCTAAATACCAGAGTGGCTTCAGGAGAGGGAGAAATACCATGGATCCAGCTGTATGTTTAGAACATGAAAACAGAAAAGCACAGATAAACAGAGCAAGTGTAGTGGCTGTCTTTTTTTATATAGAGAAGCCGTACGATATGATGTGGGGGAAGGATTATTAATCAGACTTTGTAAATTAGGTATCAAAGGTAAAATATATAGATGGATTAAGGATTTTTTGCAAGGAAGATGAATACAAGTTAGAATAGGAAAGAAATATTCAGCAAATTGTGTTGTTGAAAATGGAATACCTCAAAGAAGCATAGTAAGCCCTTTATTATTTTCCGTAGTGGTAAATGATGTATTTATGGGAATGGAGAATGAGGTGGGCCTTTCACTTTTTGCAGATGATGGGGCAATTTGGAAGAGGGGAAGAAATGTGGATTTTAGGGATATGGTTTGATGAAATAATTACATGGCTTATACATATTCAGAAAGTAGTGGACAAATGTAAGAAGGTACTAAATGTAATGAGGTGTTTTGTTGGAAGTGAATGGGGGGCAAATAGAACTGCTTTGAAGGCCATATACAGTTGTTTAATTCGGTCAGTATTAGATTATGGTTGTGTGGTGTATGGGTCAGCAGCAAACACTTCTCTAAAGAAATTAGATAAAATACAGTATCAGGCTTTGAGATTATGCACAGGTGCATTTAAAACAACCCCAACAGCAGCATTACAGGTGGAAATGGGAGACATGTCACTAGAAATGAGAAGGATACAGCTATCCTTGAACTAATGGGTTAATTTACAGGGCCATAGTCGGCATTTTGTATGTCTATGCTTAGTACATCTTCGCCTAAAGCCTGGAAACTACCACACAACACCTGTGTCTGTGCTAAGACGTGGTCCGACCAGGTGGAGATGCAGGTGTAATATTTGGTTTTAAACTAGGACTGTGCCACCTGATTTTGACTGACACACCCTCTACTGCGCCCCCACGCCCATATAGTCCATGGGCCAGACGATATTTCGGTACACTCAAGGTGGCAAAACTTACTTATAATTTTTGAAAGGATCCATGTCTGTAGATGATATTTTGGTATGATAACCATTCCTGAGTGGCAGCTGTATCACAGTTATCAGCTCATGAAGTTAACCACCCGCTAAACTAAATTGCATTTTAGACGCTGGTGCATATCCTGGTTTAGCCTCATGGTCAGGACATTTTTCAATGTTCTATAACAGCGGTCGGGAACCTATGGCTCGCGAGCCATATATGGCTCTTCCGGTGACGGCATATGGCTCCCAGACAATTTTGAGTTGAAAATTATTATTTTTTTCAAAAAAATCAGTTTGGAACTGATTTTAAAATACTTGTGATATTTCTTAATAATACTGTGTCATTTTAAAGTAAACAGAAATTAGTTTTGAAGATAAATTTCACGGGTCACGGGTCACCCGTGGGTCGGGTCGGGAACCAATGGCTCGCGAGCATGTCCGGGTCATTGTAAAGGTGAAGAAATCAATTTTATCAGATAGCCAACTAGTTTATCCGCTTCAACCCTTGTAACGGAAAAGATGGCGAAAAGAAAAAAAGACGATGATTACCGTGCATTCCAGGCTGCATGGACAGAGGAATTTGCATTTGTGGAGAGAGCAGGATCTGCGGTATGTCTAATATGCAATGATAAAATTGCATCGATGAAACGGTCAAATATAAAGCGGCACTTCGATACGCACCATGCTTCATTTGCATCGAAATATCCAGCGGGGGACAGCAGGAAAAGGGCATGCGAGGAGCTACAGCGGAGAGTGCAGACGAGTCAGCAGCAACTACGTGTGTGGACCAAGCAAGGTGACGGGAATTCCGCTAGCTTTGCGGGTGCTTTGGCAATAGCAAGGAATGGAAAGTCATTCACAGATGGCGAGTATGCCAAAACATTCATGCTTGATGTGGCCAATGAACTGTTTGATGACTTCCCAAATAAAGACAAGATAATCAAACGAATAAAAGACATGCCCCTGTCAGCAAGAACTGTGCACGATCGTAGCATCATGATGGCAAATCAAGTCGAGGAAACACAAATTAAGGACATAAACGCCGGACATACTTTTCTCTCGCGTTAGATGAGTCAACAGACGTTAGCCATCTATCTCAGTGCAGTATCATTGCCAGGTATGCTGCAGGTGACACACTGCGTGAGGAAAGCTTGGCTGTTTTGCCAATGAAAGGGACAACAAGAGGAGAGGACTTATTCACGTCTTTCATGGAGTTTGCTAAAGAAAAAAAACTACCGATGGATAAACTTATTTCTGTCTGTACTGATGGTGCACCCTGTATGTTGGGGAAGAACAAAGGATTTGTAGCGCTTCTCCGTGAATATGAAAAGAGAGCCATCCTAAGTTTTCATTGCATCCTGCACCAGGAGGCGCTTTGCGCTCAGACGTGTGGCCAGGAGCTTGGCGAGGTGATGTCTCTGGTCATTCGAGTGGTCAACTTTATTGTTGCCCGAGCTTTAAATGATCGCCAGTTTAAAGCTCTGTTAGAAGAAGTTGGGAATTATTATCCCGGTCTGCTTTTACACAGCAACGTGCGTTGGTTGTCAAGGGGGAAGGTGCTCAGCCGTTTTGCAGCTTGCCTGAGTGAAATCCGGACTTTTCTTGAAATGAAAGGCGTCAAGCATCCTGAGCTAGACAACACTGACTGGCTCCTGCAGTTTCACTATCTCGTGGACATAACTGGCCATCTGAACCAGCTCAATGTGAAAATGCAAGGTATTGGAAATACAATCTCATCCCTTCAACAAGCAGTGTTTGCATTTGAAAGCAAGCTGGAAGTCTTTCTCAGGGACATTGAAACAGGTCGTCTTCTGCACTTTGAAAGACTGCAACAATTTAGAGATGCATGCTTAGCAAGTGACTCCACTCAACATCTGGATCTCCAGCAGCTAGCTGGCTTTACGTTCAATCTCCTGCAGTCATTCAAAGCACGTTTTGGAGAATTTCGTGCGCGCACTGGTCTTTTCAAGTTCATCACTCATCCACATGAGTTATCAGTGGACAAAATCGACCTGACATGCATCCCCGGGGTCTCTATCGGAGACTTTGAGCTGGAAGTTGCTGACCTGAAGGCATCAGACATGTGGATGAGTAAGTTCAAGTCCCTTAATGGAGAGTTGGAAAGTCTTGCGCGACAGCGAGCAGAGCTGGCGAGGGAACACAAGTGGACAGAAATTAAAAATCTTCAACCTGAAGACCAGCTGATTCTTAAAACTTGGAACGAGCTTCCTGTGACATACCACACAATGCAGCGTGTGAGTATTGCCGTATTGACCATGTTTGGCTCTACATATGCATGTGAACAGTCTTTCTCGCATATGAGGAACATTAAGACCAACCTACGCTCACGTTTAACTGATGGAAGCCTCAACGCCTGCATGAAGCTCAACCTCACCACGTATGAACCAGACTACAAGGCCATCAGCAAAACCATGCAGCACCAGAAGTCGCATTAAAAGTAAGACATATTTAATTTATTATACGTTAAAAATACTATATGGCTCTCAATGAAATATATTTAGAAATATTTGGCTTTTATGGCTCTCCCAGTCAAAAAGGTTCCCGACCCCTGTTCTATAATATTGTCTTTGGTATCATTTTAAAGGGGACCTTCTTAGCTTTCATTCAAGCCCTGTTGTGGATATTTCTCACAAATATAGAGGTCACTTGAGCTCTTCAACCCGTCAATAACACACATCTTTCTGCAATGTTCGCCTAAACTATATACTTTCTTTTAGCCCTGTGGCATCTAGGAATATCAGGGACACAAAACACAAAAACTGGAATACTCACAGGACTGTAAAGATTCAGAAAATGTATAATATACCCATACTATTTCATTGTGTGAGGTGATTGTGAGCCTTAAATGAGAACTAGACCAAAGCCAGTTAAGGCACAAACTGGTCTCTATACATTTGTTTACATACACAATCAAAATACATGATAAAAAGGAATACCATAGTGAGGTAATGAACTATTTTAATATTTTAAACAACATTGACATTTACATATACTTAGTCAATGATACATGTAATCCCATATCATTAGTGGGTATATGTAATGGTAATGGGTAGGGTAATGGGTATATGTGAATATGGTTACCTTATTGTTATCAAGCTCTGGGTAACCAAGTCCAGAATCAACATCCTGTGCATCAATAGACTACTACCACAGTAATACCATCAGAATCATCACACTGTCATTCATCAAACTGCTCGTTTCTCTCATCATCTGACTCCCCAAGTTCAAAGTCCAGTTCTGGACCATCCTGCTGTTTTTGGTTACTGCAGGTCTGTAACCTGCACATGTCTGTGCATGGAAGTCCATTTGACAGGCACATGCAGCTTGGCATTTTGCATGAATGCACACACTTGCATGTTAGCATTTCCAAGACCACATCTGGTGCAGGTGGGGAGCGCATCCAGTAAATGGCCAGCTTGCCTTCATCGTCTGTCCATCCATACTCAGTAGGGCTTGGCACCACAGGGTTAGCCTGCAGACAGCACTTCCATATTGCTGCCTGATAGTTGGCTCGTTGAACATGCATAGAGATAGTCTCTACATGGTGGCAGCTGGCTGGACTCAACCTCTCCCCTTTTGGTGCAGAAGAGCTGGTAACGCAGTTTGTTCACCTCAGCAGTGCTGCTATTAGCAACATACATCCGACAGGTGAACTGCTCAATTTTCTGGAACAGCTCATCACTCACATTCCATGTCTGTCCCAGTTGACTAAAAGTCTCTTGGCAGGAAGTGTGCTTTCTCACTATCTTCAGGGCATTCAGCTTCCCTCGACCAGCGAATGCACTGACAGTGTCGCAGCCTGTGAAGGCACGTAAGCCAATTAGGCTGTCACAGATGCTGTCTCCAAGTGAACTTGCCAGTTTGGTGATGTCGACAAACCGTGTGCGGTTCTGAGTCCCACACTTCTGGTAGATGGGACAGGTGATGTCCTTCTGGAAGCCAAGACAAAGCACCATGACATCAGTGTCCTCAGCTGTGATGATAACTGACTTTGAGCCCGCATTTGCTGCATGCAATGCATGCAGGAGCAGACGGGTGTCAGCTTCTTCATGTGTGGAGTGCAGTTCTGCTGCTTCCTCACACCCATCTTCTGTCAACTTGTAGCAGGTTTCCTCACAGGTCATGTACAACACCTTGCCATGCAGCATAGCTCTGTATCGTGGGAGTTTCCACTCTTCCACCAGAAACTTGATGAGACTGGTCTTGTTGGAGGAACTGCACAGAAATTTTCTCCACTGCTGGACGTGGTGTCCCCCTGCAAGATTCTTGTACTGGAGAGTGATGTCTCCACCCCGGTTCAGTCGTTCAGCATCTTTGATCGAAGTCTGGTGATAGACATCAAAAACAACATCAATCCTCCCACTCTGTGCTCCCTCATGGAGGACCTGGGTCAAGGCTGACTCTGCCACCTGTGCAAAGGTTTTGTTGTTGCCATTCATTTTTTGGACCAGGCTCATCCCATCAATGATGGAAGTAGATGGGATTGGGATGTCTTCTGCAGGAGATACATTCTTTTCAAGCTCTCTGGCAAGTGCAGCCTTGTTTGTTTTTCGTAAGGACCCATCAGCATTTGCCAGTGCCCATGGTAGTGGGCCCAATGGGTAGGCAAGGACATCCTTCAGATTCACCTTCCTGCTTTCAGCCGCCAGGATCATGTGACTGAAAAGGTTTCTATCTGCCTTCAGAACCACATCCTGTGCTTTCTTTCCATGAGCTTGTTTTGTGCTGACATTGGAGAATGTTTTCAGACTTTGCTCGGTCATCTTGTCGTGGAATTTCACAGGTGGTGGGTCTGCATCTAACCTTGTTTGCTGGAATGCTTGGTAGGCCTCTTCTCCTTTCTCAAGAGCTCTCAAGAGATCTATGGTCACATCAGGTGGAGCCATGTTGCCAGTGGAGAGGCTAACCAAATCAATCTCTTCAGGGGACATAGGATTGAGCCAGTTATTCTCCATAAGGTCCATGAGAGACTGGACATCTGCTTCATCTCTCTTGATCCTTGGACTCTGTAGATCTGGATGAGACCATTTGCACCTGCCTTGACCTGTCAGGTCTCTCAGCTGTCTGAGGTACATGCTTCTATACTCAGCTGTGAGATAATATTTGGTCACAGCTCCTGGCTTCAAGCTGAATCCCTTTGTCCCTCCAGCTGTTTGGGTGTCTTTGTTCACCGTTTCTTCTATAGCTTGGTCAAAAGGGATTCGGCCAAAGGGATTGGTGGAGCCCAGTTGGACTGAGAAGCCTCCTTCCATGAATTCTGTGTACACATCTGGGTGTGTGATGGGCAGCTCAGACATCTGGGCGTAGTAGTAGGGGAGGTAGCGTGCATAATTCATCCTGTCATAAGCAAAGCACCATGGGATCATTGCTCGAATGCTAGCCAAGTGTAGCATCCAGTCTCCCTCTCTGGATGCTCGGATGAGCCCCAACAAGATTTCAACCATGTCCAAATAGGACATCCAGAAGTTCGAGAGGCTGCCGTTTCCACCTCTAAGGAACTCAAGGTAGACATCAAATAGATCCATGATGCGTGTACAAGAGCTGTTCTCGAGGACCTCCTTCAAAGCATGTTGTGAGACTTCTTTCCCAAGGCTGTCAATGGTCTTCAGTGTCTCATTCAGGTGAACCATGTCATTCCTGTGAGTTTCTTCCAACCAAGACAGGAAACCATTCAAGGTCAGTCGCATGAGAGCCTCATACAGGAGCTTGTGTAGTCGCACTGCCCTGTTGTACTTGCGGCCATCCATAACACCAGCAATTGAGCCTTCTGCAATCATGCCAGACTCAATGCAGAGGTCTTTGAGTCCAGCATCTTGGAAACGCTTTCCTATTATTGCCAGCAGTGTGCAGATGGTGTGGAATACCCCAAGCCTAACGATGATATCATGGAACTTGTCATGGTGTTTCCATGTGATCTCGACAGCCTTCGCATACAGGACTTGGTCAAAGACACAGACAATCTTCCTCAGGCCTAAGCACTGCATGATGCTCAGTGACTGGTTAAGCACCTCGTTGACAGTAGACATTTGTGTCACTGCAGCATTGATGGTAGGCAGATAGCCTATATTGTCGGGGATGACCGTCATCTCTCCTCGAGTCAGGATGTTGAAGCCTGTCCAGCTGCTGACTGACTGTTCTTCTTGTTGTGACATGCGTGCTAGGACCCAAAGAAGGTTTTTCTCTCTGGCAAGCTTAGTATTGGCTGCAGTATCGGCATCTGACTTTTTGCTTTGTGGTGGCCCTACCCGTTGTCCAGCATTGTAAGTTGGTAACATTGGTGGGGGTCCATCAATGCTTCTCTTCTTTGTTTTGGGAACAGTGGGCATGGGTTGGACAGGAAGTGGGTTGACTGGCTTTGCTTGCACAGCAATCCCATTGACTCTGTGAGATGTTCCCTCACCACTGACAGTTTCTTCAAGACGGTCGATATTGTCCCAGGCTAAAGTTGTGAATATGCCAGGATGGATGTTAGCTGGAAGGGCAATGCCACTCCCTGATGATGAGAGTTTCTGGAGACACAGGGCAGTGTTGATCTCTTCCATCTGTGAATAGGACACACTGTGACCAAGTCGGTTGAGGATGTTTATCAACTCTACATTTCCTGTCAACGATTTGACACTGAATGGCAGAACAATGTGCTTGGAAGGCTTGGTATTTCCACATGTCACTGCATATACTATGTCATGGCCAAATGACTGCAGAAGGCACTGCACTCTCTGGGATGCATGATCAGGATCATTTGAGCCTGTGAGTAGAGAGTACAGGAAGATAATGAGCGACTCTGGAATGGTAGGACATTCTGCTTCTGGTTTGACTTCAGGCGGCCAGGTTTGAGGAACATCTTGACTTTTAATGTCTGCTCTCAATTTGATGGCTGCTTTGGCTATAACATCTTGTGCACTGACACTTTTCAGGATCTGCAGCTCCCTTTTGAGAGACTGATTTTCTTTGGCAAGTTCCCTCATGGACAAGTTATCGGGATAGAGGAGGAATTTTCCTTTCTCATCAGGGAATATCTGCAAGGCTCCAGCAAACTCACTCTCCAGGTTTCGCCTTATGTGCTTCTTGGTTGATTCCTTGACTTGGGCAATGCCTTGGGAGTTCATTGAAGCTACCAGTCTAGAAGAGAGATCAGTCATTGTCATCACTTGAGGATTGCCAAAAAGCTCCATCCTGATGAAGAGGAACAGCTCATTGTATGCCTTATTCACAGCAGCTTCATACTGGGCTGCAGCATCATCATCTTCATTGCTGGCAACCTCTCCTTTGGAAACCTCTTCTTTGGTGTAAAGTCTATAGCATGACCTGTGGTAGTGCCCTTCAGCTGCTACAAGGTCTCTACTCACAATGGCAAGGATTCTGCTGTCCCTTTTCTTTGTGGCTGCACTCCTGATCTTTGCATCAGCTCGCAGTTCTCGACACTGCACCAGTATTCTCTCGTATTCTGTCTCTTGGAATATTTGCTGTTTTTCTGACAAAATATGCACTCTGCATCATAAGTCCTAGATGTACTTGGAGCATGTCGAGCTACTCTCTTAGATTGTTTCTCTTCAGCAGAGACACAACTTTTCTTTTCTTTTGCAAGGAGGCCATCAAGAATTTGCTTCATAGTGAAGATACTGCGACACTTTCTGTGGTAGTAGATTGCTGGAATCTGTCCCTCAGGAATGTCTTTTGCCAGTTTCAACACTGGTGCATGATTTCGTATCTGAGCTGCCCTGAGCAGAGTTCTCCATGAGTCGACATTTTGTAGTGAAACCAGCTTATCTGTATCATCAGAACAGTGGATAATGCACTCCACCCGTGGGCGCTTTGGTATTGGGTAAAAACTTGCTTGTTCACCAGTGGCCATATTCAGTCAGTTTTCACCTGCCACATACAAACAAATACATGTAACTTAGGTGTATGAACACTACTAAAACAAAGTTTACTTTGCTTCACCAGCGTCATATTACCATTATTTATCTTACATAGCCACAAATAGATACATTACCTAGTTGCTATGCAACAGCTGTATTTTGTCCACATGAGGCCGCTAAAATCAACACAAGATGAAAGTTCCTCGTAGCCACTTTAACTAATCATATTAAAATATACATTAAAAGAACATGCTAACATTATGGGAAATTAGCTTACAATCTTCTCCAGAGTGAGACAAGAAGATAGATACCAGTTTCCTCTATATGTGTTTAGTAGAAAGCTATCTGGCTGCACGTTAGCCTAGCTTAGCACAATGAATGGAAGTACACAGTACTGGTTATCCTTGGTTGTTGGCCAACTAAGAACTGTCCCAGAGTTTAAGCTAGGCTAATCAGTACCAGGGGTGTTGAAATGCTATATTTGTAAAAATCTGGGCAAATACACAATCGTGAGAGGCACAGAAACAGGTTTCCTGAAAGAAAAATGAAATAGCTGCTTATTTGGAAAGGTTATCATGTATTATTTTACTTCTGTTAGTGTACCAAATAAAATGGTACCAGTGAAGTTGGGTCACCTTGGGTGATATCGATATCTGGTCTGACCCATGGACTAACTGGCTTTGGTCTAGTTAGTTTCTTAGTAATAATGCCCTTCTAATTTAAGGTTCACAATCACCTCACACAATGAAATAGTATGGGTATATTATACATTTCCTGAATCTTTACAGTCCTGTGAGTATTCCAGTTTTTGTGTTTTGTGTCCCTGATATTCCTAGATGCCACAGGGCTAAAAGAAAGTATATAGTTTAGGCGAACATTGCAGAAAGATGTGTGTTATTGACGGGTTGAAGAGCTCAAGTGACCTCTATATTTGTGAGAAATATCCACAACAGGGCTTGAATGAAAGCTAAGAAGGTCCCCTTTAAAATGATACCAAAGACAATATTATAGAACATTGAAAAATGTCCTGACCATGAGGCTAAACCAGGATATGCACCAGCATCTAAAATGCAATTTACTTTAGGGGGTGGTTAACTTCATGAGCTGATAACTGTGATACAGCTGCCACTCAGGAATGGTTATCATACCAAAATATCATCTACAGACATGGATCCTTTCAAAAATTATAAGTAAGTTTTGCCACCTTGAGTGTACCGAAATAGGAAATTTTGGGCTCTGGCCCATGGACTAATATAAGCACAAGCGATGTCATGGTAAGCCTGGAAATGAGCAAACGCATCCAGGCGAGAGAAAAACGTCTTTGCACCCAATGAAATTGTCACTACATCTGCGTTAGCACTACCGCTGGTCTTGCACCATCCTCAAACTAGAGCCCCTTGGGTATGACAACAGCAACACAGCCCCATGTGGTAGGTTCAATCTAATTGATAATTCAAAAGTAAATGTAACTGATGACTATACATCCATTTAGTAAATATGGGTCACTACAATGAAATGTATAGAAATAAACATTCAAACTGTGATGTTACCTCTCAAATTATTAGTGAGAAATTTGATTGTATAATAGGAAACCGTAATTTGCTGCTTCATATATTGATTCAAATCTCCATTTGAACTTTATTTGTGAACATGTTATCAGTAAAACATAATCAATTTAAAAAAAAAGTATTCTAAGTATGCGCATCCTTAAAAAATATATTACAATTGACATAGATATTCCTCAGAGGGTACAATAAGAGTACACTATTAAAATCCTGCATTTTACATGGGGGGGGCAATCATTATGCAGGCGAGCTCAGTGCAACAAATCAATACAGCAAAGTGCTAAGCGGAGGACAACCATGGCGCAAATGCATTAGACAGCCTCTTGACACTACCCCAGTTAAAGGGGGATGACCCTGACAGAGGCACTCCCTTGTCAAAATGCAGGGACACACCTCATCCTCGGCTTCCAACTGGTGTTGGCTCGGTAGTTTTTGAGCTTTGGGGCTACCACTCTATGGTCTCAAATTTCCTTTCTCTTGGGACTCCATTACTTCATACTTACCAGTGGGACAAAGAGACCTAATGCGTTTAGTGGCCTGAGCTAGCTGTTTGCATAAAGAGCAGGCATGCCTATCCAGAGAGAATATAAAAGGGATGGTTTTAAAATTGATTGGATCGTAAAAGCCTTTCCTTAGAAGGCCAACTATGTCTTCCTCATTATGCAAGGCATTTTATTTCCCTTCACACCAAACTGATTCTCTTTAGGGAACGTTTCCTCTTCTCCTCTTGCTCCTCGTTTGTGAGTAAGTGTTTCTATCAGAGGTCTAGGTTTGTCCTGCTAAGCACTGCTGAGGAAATGTTGCCAGTAAAATGTACCTTACTCACATCATGTTTAATGATAATGTTTCAAAAAGTTCTCTGATCCCTCTTCCCTACAAAGCCCACCCCTGCCTTTTTTTTTCTTCTTTGTTGTTGCAGATGACCCCCAAAAGCTTTCATGTCTGCTTTGAAGTCAGGATACAATGTAGGCAGGTTATGGCAAGGAACAACAACCCAAAATACAAAAATAGGGAAACAATTTGTCCTAAAATGAAAAATTCATCCTTTGCTATGGCACGTCCTGAATACAAAGTTTCAGTGTACACAGTTCAATAGGCTGAATCAAACACAGACATGTGCTTAAAATCATGTTACAAATGGCCAGTTTTATTTTGCATATTGCAGCAATTTTTGCAGAAAGGACATTTATATTTTACTCCAACTATGGTGAAAATAACAGTCTATTCTACAGCCTCCCAACTTTTACTGCTGTATTAATATTTCATATTCAATAGAAAGTTAAGCCAGGAAGGAACAATGAAATATTCAGAAGATGCTGATGATTGTGGAAGGAGTGTCCTTGTGTGTTTGTTGTGTGCATTTTGTGTGTGTGTCTGGCTATATGCATGCAACGACATACAGGATGTTATGTGCATCCTTTCCCAAACGATCCCCCTGTCAGTCATCAAACAACCCAGATACAGCAACTCTGGTTTACTGGGACATCCTTCACAAAGAGCTGAAATCATAAAATGAGACATTTCTTGAACATCTTTACAGTATGTATGGGCTAGCATCAGTTGAGAAGGCCTAACAGCCTGCTGTCAAGAAGAATGACAGTTCATGTACAACAAAAAACCTTTTAAACAACTAGAGATGCCTCCATCACAGTAAAGCTGCCATTGTCTTTGCTCTGTGCCAGTAGACAGCTGTTCTCTTGAAACTACAGTATGTTTGTCCTCAAGGCAGCGACTGTACATTTTGTGAGCCAGAGAAAGGGGTTTACCTGCAATGCAAAAATATCCATCTGAACAAGTGATTTTAATCATCTATCCAGCAGTGAAATCTTAATTGCATTACATAAAATTAAATATTGTGAAAATGAGATAATTCCACTTCAGTTTCTTTTGCACTTATTTTCAGAAGAGTATAAAAACGAGAACTTGTTTGAGTGGAGTTTCTTTCACATCATGAAGGATTTTCTGTGCAGCCTTGTAGAGCATATTTATGATGTGCAATAAAACTTGAGAATACTAAAGAATAACTACGGAAACATGCGGTCAGCATATATTCCTGCATAAACTATCTCTTGGGGTGTCTGGGTAGCATATCGGTCTATTCTGTTGCCTACCAACATGGGGATCACCGGTTCGAATCCCCGTATTACCCCCAGCTCAGTCGGGCATCCCTACAGACACAATTGGCCGTGTCTGTGGGTGGGAAGCCGGATGTGTGTATGTATCCTGGTCGCTGCACTAGCACCTCCTCTGGTCGGTCGTGGCGCCTATGCGGGGCGGGGCGGGGGGGGGGGGGACGGGGGAATAGCGTGATCCTCCCATGCACTACATCCCCCTGGCGAAACTCCTCACTGTCAGGTAAAAAGAAGCGGCTGACGACGCCACATGTATCGTAGGAGGCATGTGGTAGTCTGCAGCCCTCCCCAGATTGGCAGAGGGGGTGGAGCAGACATCGGGACGGCTCAGACTGCGGGATGATTGGCCAGGTACAATTAGGGAGAAAAAGGGGGGGAAATCCCCCCCCGGAAAAAACCCCAACTATCTCTTGAATCTTGTTTTCTACAGCAGTGTTTGTAATAGTATCTCATCTCTCTCATCAGTCCTCTCTGCCTCTTTAGTTTATACGGTGAAACTGAAGCTGGCACACATCCCAGACAAACATAACACAACAAACACAAATATCAGCATCTGGATGCAATGCTTCTACATGTTTATTTTCTTTAAACTGTATTCAAGGCTTGTCCTGGGCAAGACAGACAGCAGAAACAGTGAAATACTGTACTGTATTGTGCAGACAAATTAAAAAGGACATTGAAAAATAAAATCTTTAGTAATACATGCCTCCTTACTGATCGAATGTGCTCTAAATGCATTCTACTTTACATCATTTGGCATGTTAAACTACAACTGAAAGGTGAGTAAGTATGCTTTCGTGACATTTGAGCCAATGTGCAAATAGACACGTGTCTCCCAACACGCATTTATTTCTACTCCCATTCATTCACTTACAACCTATCAACAGGTGGTGCCAAGGAGCTTGCAGTTTTAGTTGCGGCTATACTAGCATACTAGTGTGCCATTTTCATCTTTATTTTTTGGGGTGGGGGTTTTCCCCCCCCTTTTTCCCCTCAGTTTTACTTGGCCAATTGCCCCACTCTTCCCAGCCATCCCGGTCTCTGCTCCACCCCCTCTGCTGATCTGGGGAGGGCTGTAGACTACCACATGCCTCCTCCGATACATGTAGAGTCACCAGCCGCTTCTTTTCACCTGACAGTGAGGAGTTTCACCTGGGGGATGTAGCACGAGGGAGGATCACGCTATTCCCCCCAGTTCCCTGTCCCCCCTGAGCAGGCGCCCCGACCGACCAGAGGAGGCGCTAGTGCAGCGACCAGGACACATACCCACTTCCGGCTTTCCACCCGCAGACACGGCCAGTTGTGTCTGTAGGGACGCCCGACCAAGCCGGAGGTAATACGGGGATTCGAACCGGCGATCCCCATGTTGGTAGGCAACGGAATAGACCGCCACGCTACCTGGACACCCCCCCCCCCCTTTCAAAGACAGTGTAAGTACTATGCCTAGTTTCTAACACTTTCTTTTTGGGATTGTCCATCTCATAACTCCATTATACAAACAGTAATTGCCTTATTATTCATTTGGCATTAACATAGAGTAAACGGTGTGATTGCATTATGTTCAGTACAGACAAAAAATAAAAAATAAATAAAATGCTCCATCTCAGATAAGTGATGAATATTGCTCAGTTACCTTCCATCCTCCTCCAGGGTGAAAAGACTGGTAAACAAGACTATACAAAGCCGGTGAAGTAAAGATGTAAAGTAATTTCATTTTAGCTAATTCATAATCGGCTAATAAATGAATGATTTGAAATGAGCAATCAAATCATGACAGGCTGTCACCATTCAGTGTTAGTCAAGACTTTTCATGTCTAAAAAGGATGTGAAGTCGTCTTCTCCCCCCAAAACTCCTCAGTCAGCAAAATTGAAAAATTGTCTAACCATGTGCAACACAATATAGCTGTATTTCAGTTGAATGTGTATAACTAGATAAACGTAAAGTGTAGCAATGTTTAAAGTCTCATTTAAAATCAGAAAGTCCTTTCTTCAAAAAACTGAGCTTTAGGAAAAGTTCAGTCAAGAAGCCTATCTTTTGCATGCATAGGCCTGTAGTTATATTTCTTATTGTATCTTGCCATTCTCATCTCTCATGCATGCTCACTCATAGTTTCCCTTGCAGTCATTGTCTGGGGCTGTTACTTAAGTTATCACCTGATCACATCACCTGTTCTCATCTCTCTAATAGCACAGTGACACACCTGCATTGTTAGCCTACCATCTTGTTGCTGTTTCTTTAAATATGTTTCTCTCTCCACCTCTAAGCATTTGTGCTCCGGTTATATGTGCCACCTCCCCATCATCGCCTAGTCCTCACAGATCACAAGTGTTATCTCTTCATCAGCCTCATCAGCCTTATGGGGCAGCACGGTGGCCCAGTGGTTAGCACTGTCATCTCACAGCAAGAAGGTCCTGGGTTTGAACCCCAGGCCATCCCAGGTCTTTTCTGTGTGGAGTTTGCATGTTCATCAAAAAGGCATGCATGTTAGGGTTAATGCTCCTGACCGAGGCAATGGAAAGAAGAACTGGAATATCTATCTATCATCTCAACAGACGTCCTCTCTGCTGATCCAGGGAGGGCTGCACACTACCACATGCCTCCTCCAATAGATATGGAGTCACCAGCCGCTTCTTTTCACCTGACAGTGAGGAGTTTCGTCAGGGGGATGTAGCACGTGGAATGATCACACTATTCCCCCCAGTTCCCCTTCCCCCCCAAACAGACGCCCTGACCAACCAGAGGAGGCCTAAGTGCAGTGACCAGGACACATACCCACATCTGGCTTCCCACCTGGAGACGCGGTCAATTGTGTTTGCGGGGATGCCCGACCAAGCCTGAGGTAACACGGGGATTGGAACCGGGATCCCCATGTTGGTATGCAACGGAATAGCCTGCTATGCGACCCAAAAGCCCCAGTATGCATGTCTTTTTGATGGTGAGAGGAAACGGGAGCACCCGGAGGAAATCCATACAGACACGGGGAGAACATGCAAACTCCACACAGAAAGGACCTGGGACGGCCTGGGGTTCGAACCCAAGACCTTCTTGTTGTGAGGCAACAGTGCTAACCACTGGGCCACCGTGCTGCCGGGTTCTTCTCGATATGTCTAATCACCTTTATTTATTTGTGAGAAAAGTTGAAAGTCTTAAGGAAAGAGTTTAATGAAATCACTTAAAAAAAGATTTTTTTTTATGAAAAAAAAAATAATAAACTGTTACCCAAAAACCGAGGTATGGACCGAACTATGATTTTATTGAACCATTTCAACCTTATCCAAAAGAATTGAATCGAGTGCAACTGGAGTTGGTATATATCCGTGAAGACGTTTCGCCTCTCATCCAAGAGGCTTCATCAGTTCGTGCCTTTCTGACTAGACCAAGCTAGTCTGACTGGCTGCGGATATATACCAAGTCCAGTTGCACTCGATTCATTTTCCTTTGGATAACCATGACCTGGATGAATGAGAACAGTCACAGACATTTCAACCTTATCAGGTATTTCTGATTATATCAAGTCCTGGTCCCAATCAATACTTATGTCTTCCATGTGATCATATCGGGCAATCTACCCTCTCTGGGAGCAAAGAATATCATAAAATGAACAACCTTGTGTACAAACTCAGCAATGTCTGAGCATTACATTGCATGCTCCTTGACATTATATGTACAATACCAGCTTCTTGACCTTGAATGACCCTTGACTCTTATTTTCAAAGGGTACTCCTGTCATAATGCATTTCCAAAAGGTGGGCTCTCTGCAGATCAGCCTGTTGCTCTAAGACAAGACTCACAGAACTCAGAACCATTTGAACGTGCTCAGAAAATTACCTTGACACCTCCCCCTGACACCTTGGTAAGAACAATTTTCCCAGCTAAGTGCAACTGGAATTGAGGTTTGATTTCAGGGATAACAATGAGAATTAGAGCTAAATACTCCCGAGTTTTCCCACTTGCATTTAATGTGTTTCAGCTGGCTACCTTCGTCACAGCCAGTTTCCAAGCCACCATCTCAGCAAAACATCTTTATTACTAGCTGGCAGCTATGCACCTTAAGATGCAGTCTATTACTCGATTACCTATCAGTAAAAGCACTGTTGTAATCCATACAATGACATTCATTTACCGTTCATTTCCATCATTAATTATTTTTTTGCTTTTGTATCATGTAGTTCATTTCACATATTCTTAAATTAATAAAGCCCTTCGAAAAAGTGATGACTCCATTAACACTGTATATGGCCTGTTGTAGAGGAATTGGAGCAAGCTGTTACTGTTGACGTTAATATACCTTTAGATTATAAAATAGATCTTCTGAGGTGTGACAGGGCATGGTAACCCAAAATAAATCTCGATTTTTAGAAAATTGATTGCTCCACTCATTTTCATCATCATCAGGTCGAGTATCCTCAGATGGCTCTGACCCTCTCACGCCACCCGTCTCTATCCTACATAGCAGCTGGAAGATCCTCAGATGGACATCCTGTGTCGTCGACAAGTTGATTAATGTAATTTTTTTGCAGGCCTTCCCACACATGTCTTTCCACGTTTGGGTGACCAAAGCAGAGTGTCGCTTGCAAGTTCTTCCTTGCTCCTCCAGCAACGACCAGCAAATCGAACCCTTTGTTCTCGGATAGTGTTTGAGATGGCGGGTATGTTGCCATAGAGACACTTCTTTGTAGGGTTCTTCTTCCAGGATACCTTTAGTGCAGCATGCAGCATTCTTGTGAAAGTCCCATCAAGTTTGGTTTCAAGCCGTTTAGTGAGAGTCCAAGAAGATGATCCATAAGTGAGAACGGACTCAAATGTTGCTCGAAAAAATCCCCGCTTCAGTTTGTCTGGTAACGTGGACTTCCAGATGATGTTAAGTCCCTCAATGGCACCCCAAGCCTTTCTAATTCGAAGCTGCACATCTCTTTCGTTGGATTCGATGTTGCTTCCAAAGTAAATTAATTCCAAGACAGATTTGATGTTATGACCATCTGATGAGGAGATGATTCCTTCTTGGTAGTAGCTGACGAATTCAGTTTTCCTAGCACTGTTTCGCTGCATTTTCAAGACTGTGCAACAGTGAGGTAGCGCGCTCAATGTTGTCAACGAGAAGGGCAAGATCGTCTGCGTAGTCAACATCAGTTAAGGTTTGAGCAGGATGTCGACTGCTTCCCCTGGACTTCAGTGTAAGGCCAAGCTCTTTTGATTGTGTTGATGGAGGCTCTTAGTACATAATCGAGACACGGAATAAAAAGAAATGGTGCTAATATGTCACCTTATAACACGCCAGCAGCGATATCAAAACAAAAAAATAACTCTGTGTCTCCATCTGGAGAGCGAACTTTTGAGCGCGTGTCTTTGTATAACATCATGATGGCTGCAACAGTTTCTTGTGGAAGGCCGTAAGCTAGCATAGTTTTCTCCATTATATCACGGTTGATCGAATCAAAGGCCTTTGAAAAATCGACAAACAAAATTACAGCTGGTAAATTGTTTGCCTTTACACCCTCGATGATTCGCCTCACTGTCAGTATTTGACCAACTGTTGATCTGTTTTTGCGAAATCCATTTTGATTTTTATGAAGAATGTTGTTAATAGATGGCCGTACTCTGTTTAGCAGCATCTTGTTGTATATATTTACTGCTATTGCTGTAAGTGTGATGCCATGGTAGTTTGTAGGTAGGCCAAGGTTGCCTTTTGTTGGAAAAGGAAGAATGCATCCTTCTCTCCATTGGTCGATTGTTTGCGGATTATAAACTGCATTACAGAGACTCAGGAGTATATCATTAAAATTGCCTGTTTTCCATACTTCTGGTGGGATGTTGTCAAGGCTGGCAGCTTTTCTGTTTGGTAATTTCTTGGTGATCTCTTCTAGTTCATCCATTGTAAAATCGCCTTTCTTAATATAAAGTTATGATTTTTTTTGTATAGGTGGGTCTGAGGTGTTGGGCAATTTATGAAGTAGATCTTGAAAGTGTTTTCTCCACTTGTCAAGGCGATCTTGCTGACTTTTTGCCTTCAGTTTGGCCTTGATAGTGGACTTTCTGCCACTAATTTAATGTACTGCTTGCCATGCAACGGACGATTGTTTGTTAGCTGCAGTATTATTCAGTAAGAGCAAATTTGTTGTCGTTCTTAGTTCAAGTAAATTTGTTGGGGTTTGCAAAAAAGCATTGAACTCTGATCAGACAGACACAAGCCTTTTTTTTTTGTAAAACATTTCAATTAATCTCTTCCCCCCCCCCCATATTGGTATCTTAGGTGGCAGAGCTGACAAGCTGCAGCTGGCCAGTCATGTTGCCATGGCAACCCCCTACACACACACACACACACACACAGACACACATACATCACCTGTGTACAAGTCAAAGTTGAAAGAGGCCACGGGAATCTGAAATAGACATGGCCTCACAACAAAAGAGACTGTGTCCCCGTATACATGTCTGTGTTCGCTCCTGCGTTTGTTCTCCAGTAGTGAATGCAATTAAAGACAAATGGGAGATTAAGAGTTGGGCACTGTTGGGTGCCCTAATGTAGCCAAGGATGCAAACCCGTTTTTCCATTTCCTTCGTCACTACAATCTGCTATGCATAATGCGGATGACACCGCTCCCCGCCAGGCACAGCCACTCATTACCGATTTAATTGGGAGGTCTAAGTCTTTCTGAGAACCCACTGGTCCCCTCAGCCCTTACTGCACATAAACTAATTCGTTTTACCAGAATAGTAGCAACAAAGCATTCTGCCATGCAGAATATGAACGTTTTCCACATAGCCTGTGCATGACTCATCCCTGTGCTAAGCCGTTTGAAGGAGCAAGCCTGTGCTGTACCGGCATGGTCATGACACCTTTCAGTGCTCCTCTCAGACAATCTTCTTCTTGCTGTGAGAGGGGATCATCTTTGGAGGAATGAAATAACTAAGAATTTAATTGTCTTTTAATCTCATTTACACATAGGCAATTAATTTTATGAAACACATTACGAAAAAATCAGACTGTTTTTAACTTGGTGTAGCAGAGACACATTTCTTATTTTATTCTATTTCTTTATTTTCCCTCAAATCTTTTTTTTTTTTATTGTTGTGAACTTCCTCAAAATTAGTTCCTACCTGTAAGTCCATCCTAGCGGTTTTAAATGCATACCTTTTGTTCCCCCGGGGGGCGCTGTTCTGGTGTTACACACCGCTGAGCCTAGCTTCAGTGAGCACGTTTGCTCGGGGCTGGCGAGTCACGTGTCTTAATGCTCTCTCTCTCTCTCTCTCTCTCTCTCTCTCGCTCTCTCTGTCTCTCTCGCCCTCTCTCTCCATTATCTTACATATTTTCTTCTTCCTCTTCTTCTTTAAGTTATATTATGGTGATACACAGTCTTGTGAGGTGCTAATGAACTTATTGGTCTAGCTTCCATTGTATAAATTATTTGTAATTTTGATTTAGACTACTATTCATGTGTGTTTGGCTAATTTAATTAGCCTCGTGCTAGCTTCATGCAATGAATGGATTTTAATGGTGTCTCATCGTAAGTGATGCAATGTTTTGTAGAGTCACGTGAGTTTTGTATTTTTTTTTTTTTTGTAGTATGGAGAGATGCAGAGGACATCTGTGGCTGACGCCCGTGTTTGTTTGTTTATTTTTTTGGTTTTTGTTTTTTCTTGTGAAGAAAAGCAAACCCCACAGATCTCCAACTCCGGTGTATGCCTCACTCAACTACACAACGCAGAGACAGAAAGCAGTTATTAGTCAGTTACATATAAATAAATGTCCATGTCAAGCCAAGAACATGAGCTATGCATGCAGGAGTACCCTTGGTCTGATTTATTTTTGATTGTATTTATTTATTTATTTCCCCGCCTGCCACCCAGTGACTGCTGGGATAGGCTCCAGCATCCCCACGGCCCTAAGAGCAGGATAAGCAGTTCAGATAATGGGTGGATGGATATAAAACAAAGCAGCAAAAACACAGCAACAGATGAAAATAAGCAAGATGTGCACATGAGATAAAAAAAAACCCTTAGGGTTTATAGAAGGAATCTCACCTCAATAAGCATTATGAGTAAATATCATATAATCCGTAAAAGCAAACAAACAAGCAAACATAAAGCTGAAGCCTTGCTTCTAGCATTGCATTTTTTGCTCCAGTAATTCAGCCATGTTAATTAGGCAATATAACCAATCTATTGCCTTTTGAACAAAGTGAAAGAGGCTGCATTTTTTTCCTTTGTCATTCCAGATAAGCTGTTTTAAAGAGAGACAGCAGCAGCATGGAGGTTAAGGAATAAAGCTTGTGGCCAGACTGGTCTCTTTCCAAAACTGCGATACAGCCGACAACATCCAAAACCAGTAAGGGGTGACATCTCCTCTGCAAACGTTTGGATTACCTGTAGGTTAAGACATATAAAGACCCTTATCACACTGCCACTATCAAACTAAATTTTGGCGACACTTTACGCCATCTGACAAGTGAAGACCGCCGACAGACAGCACTCATCTGGTGCTGGCGAAGTTACCAGTTTACACAGACAAGGGAGTGTAGCAACAAAGATTCTGAGCATACTTGGGGCAAGCCTGAAATGATCTTCATGCTTAATATTCTGGCCAAAATTGATATGTCTGCAACGGAAAATCTTTCCCTGGCTTTTAAAAACATCAGGGAAACTCGAACGTACGGGCATCTTAAGTGCATGCTGCAGAACGGGCATTTAACATTAACCAACAGTATTTGGACTATGCACTATGCTGTGTTGTATGTAACCTGGAATATGAAAGGACGTGTTTTTCACAGAACTCATGCAAATGGCTTCATCTGACGATTGTCTTATTTCAAACAAGGATGGTAATCAGGCTATTGTGCACATGTAAGCATTAAAATTAGCATTGGGTGGACTGTCCCAGACCACTGATCTAGTTTATTCATTTCTAAATCCCATTTTTAAGAAACTGAAAGCTGCCATTGCTTGTCATTCACGTTTTTGAGTATTTGTGTGTTTTTTCACTGACAATGTATGTCAGATTTGAACTTGCATCAAAATGTATTTTACTTTTTACTGTAGCAAAGGACATGTTGGAGAAATGATGCTGGTGACATGAAGGTTGCTGTGTAGAGTCCCTGATCTGGTTAGAGAGATGTGCCCCCCCCCCCCCAACACTCACACACACACACACACACACACACACACACACACACACACACAGACCCATTCCAACTCATACCTCAATTACTACTGTTAAAGCATCATTATGCAAAAGCATCATTATGCAAAGCACTCGTCCCCAACTGCTGCTCAGTGGTTGAGAGTAGATGGTTGTGGTTGCATTGAGTGAAGCTTGTGTGAGCGTATGAGTAACTGTGACTGTGAAGCAGGGTGCTGCAGCTGCATGCTCATCTGTCTTCTCCTGTATAACAAATGATTACAACAGCATCAGAAAAAAAAGCTGTTGAGATTCCTCTATTAAGGTCCCTCCACAGCATTTTATAATTTTCTCTTGATACCCACCAAGCAAGCCTTCGCAGTCTCTTCAGTCTCCTCTTACCACCTAACTGCTACCATTTATCTCACGGCTAACAGTGGCATATATCTCCAATGGACAATTGATTTCACAAATGAAGATTATCACTAGTCATCCTAACATCTTGCTACACTCACATCAGCATCCTTTTCTCACTCACTTCTCAGGAGAAGCCATTTCTTTCTGCACAACCAAATCCCACTCTGCTCATTTCACTTCCAGTCTGGCCAATTATCAGTTTGCATCCACCAGGGTTTTTTCTTCTTCACTGTCCATACATCCATCCTCTTTCTGCAAGCATTCTTAAGTCCTTCAAGCTGCTTTCCTAATGCTTTCGCACCTCTCTTTCATTCATTTGCCCTTCAGCCCCAATATTTCCAAATCTAAAGAAAAAACAAAAAACCTGTACCGTCAGTTCTAAGGAGCACAGTTGTTATTCTACTTCTCTTGCAATTAATCACTTTGCACTACAGACTACAGTACAAATCCAGCCTTAATGTTCTTGCACTAGTTTCTATTTGAGGGTATAGGTGGCTGTGCAGCAGACAGCAGGGGTTCTACAATAAGAAGCACAACCTGGTAGTCTGGTTAGACCCACTTTCTACTGGTGCAGTTGTGCTTTGTGTATCGAGAATATTTTAGGCTGAGTAGGTCAGCAGACAGCAAGAGTTCCTTGACTGAATTTGCTCGCTCTTGCAGCACTCTCCATTAACTCTGTGATGTGCATGTGCTCATTTGTTACCCTCATAGTTGCAAAAAGGAAAGGATAACAACACAGGTTTGATAACCTTTGGCTGTAGGCACTACTACAGTAAATCCATGGGGGGAATAAATAAGCTTTAAAAAAAAAACACAAACAAAACAGAATTATGATCCAGGCACACGCAGACACACTCACTCACACACATAATTAGCACAGCAAAACTACTGACGCCCATTAGAAACCTTGCCATTGGTCTGTGATAAGTCGGCCACTTGGGGGAGACACCGTAGCAACCAGGTCTAATTAAAGATAAAGTCAAGGTGAACGCGGATGCTGTTTTCGTAAGGCAGTGTCATGTCATCGAAAGCATTAGGTTGGAGAGAGAGCCTCCTGTGAGGGCTAGATGGCCAACCAGGAACACCCCTACACACACACACACACACACACACACACAAAACCACCCATCTTTCAACACACGTGCATATCATGTGCTTGACACCTCCAACACATATCATAGGAACACTAACAGTTGAATGACTCTTACCTGATGCAGGTTGATCAATACATCTCTGTCAGGGGCATGACCTCCTGTAGCCATGGGGGCTAAGGTGCAACTAAAGGATGGGTAATGGGGTGACACGCAGGAAAGGGTCTGAGTGAAAATGGATGGTGTCAGATATGATGAAGATGAAGTAAACCGTAGCTTTGACTAGGAGTGAAACTGAAGTAAGTTTGTGTGTGTGTGTTGGGGGATCTATACGAAGGGGATTTCGTAGGGCGTAGCTAAAGAGGGGTGTAGAATGGTGTGGCTAGATCAGAGTCTTTTTGGAGGAGGGTAGGATTGGGAGGGACAAGGGGATAGTACGGAGAGCTGGGATGAGGTGTGGCTGGGGAAAGAGAGGGGGGAAAGGAGATGGGGCTTGCACAGTTTGGCAAGGGAACTGAGGCAGGGAGGAGGTGAGAAGGGTGAAAAGCAGCAAGAATTTTGGGGAGGGGGGCCAGGGATCAGCCTTTCTCTTTTACGGCTGGGGATCCAGGAAGCCCTTGCAGCGGCATAACCTGCAAGAAAGTAGACAGGGATCTCACAGTTATACATATAATCTGATTCATAATTTGATCATCCAGATTCATATAATCTGAAATTATATAGTTGCGGCCAACTACAATACAGTAGCCAAGCACATATATACATGAAGGGTCATCATATTTTAGGACATTGTAGTAGTACAATTCCATCCCTAACACACATACACACCCAGTTTACAAATAGTGTGTTAAGAAAAATATATACAAAAAATAACAAGAGGGAACATTGAAAAATAGAAAAGAAAGAAATGCGGTAAAAAATCTCATGCACTGAAAGATAAGTGTTAATGATGCATAAGTGTTAAAATCACATCGCAACACAATGCTTGGGGAAAGTACTGCACTATCCAGAGACCACATCTCTGTTTTTATAGTTGTCTGTGGGAACTTCCTGTAGTCTCAATGGGGTAAGGTGAATACCACGCACCAGTTATCACCATGGCCTTAAATCCAACTATTTTAGCAAGCCACTTTATTTTGTCACTGTATTACAATGAATTTGTTCTCTGCATTTAACCCATCCTATTGTAGAGGAGCAGTGTGCAGCTGCAGCACCTGGGGACCAACTCCAGGTCTTCTTTCCATTGCCTTGCTCAGCGACACAGACAGGGGTATTAACCCTAACATGCATGTCTTTTTGATGGTGGGGGGAAACTGGAGCACCCAGAGAAAACCTACGCAGACACGGGGAGAACATCCAAACTCCACACAGAAAGAACCTGGTATGGCCTGGGGTTCAAACTCAGGACCTTCTAGCTGTAGGGCAACAGTGCTAACCACAGGGCCACCGTGCCTTTGTCACATTGCATCCCCAGAGGTACAGCTTGGAAGCCCCGTGATTTAACATGATCCTCAGTTGCATACCCCATTGTACCTGACTTACTGCAGTATCACCCACCTCTCTGAGGGGCCCCATCCATTTTAAGGGCCCCTGGAAATACTTCCCATTTGCTCCTCACTAGACACGCCCTAGTCATCCCCCTTTTCTGTCACCCCCAAATGTACTATGTAATAATGTAGATTTGCTATGAAATTAATGAAAAACCTTTTTTTTTGCCTTTTCTTGATGTGCATCTTGATGCATTTGTGTCTCAAGATCTGCACTGCTTGTCGAGTATAGTATCAAGATCCTGACACGTCAACAAGTCCAAACAGTTGTTGGAGTTGCTCAATTGTCAGCCCTGTTTGAAGGACATTGATACTGTATTACATCGCAAACAAGTCTTAACTTATTTTGACTTGAGCAGGAGGTGACGAAAAGTCATATACACACTAAGTCTAAGGTGTTCGCAAGAAATACAACAGCCACATTTTTTTCCCTCTTTTTCTTTCTTCCCCTCACCACATACATTTCAAAGCATCATGTTAATCATTGTTGTGATGTGGTGCGTTAACTGCCGTGCACTTTTTTTAACAGGCCTTGTTTTGTTCTGACAATGGAACCTGCATGGAAACTGCTTCAAGTGAACGGACATTCATCCACACAGACTTAGAACAGAAGGCACCTTGGGACTGCTTAATTATCCCTACGATGCCAAAATAGATGCAGCTGATGATTTCAGCTCCAAATGAAAGACAACAGGTGCCTATCATTTGTGTAAACATGCCAGAGATGGTTGGTCCGCAATTACTCTAGCCTGGTTGGTGGGGCAAGACAAGAAAAAAAAAAAAAACAATTCCCAACCACGCAAAGATTTAGTCGCCAGGCAGCACATCACCCATTTAGCGTCTGTCATCTCTGAAATGTTCAAACTCAAATTACTCATTTACTTCCTCACCTCACGACCATTTCCCCCCAAAAAATAACAAGCCCCCCCCATGAAACCACTTTAAATGGGCTTAAAAATAAAAGTAAATTAACATCTCAACAACAAGTATTCTCAGTTACTACAAAGGAAGGAATTTTTGTCCAGGTCTTGGGAATTCTACATGTGTCACCAACTGCACCGACGCCCGTTCCTTGACGTTAAAGACGACCTTGAAATTCAGAAACAATAGCTTGAAACTGGATTGGCTTCCAGGCTAGAAGTCAAAACACAACTTTTGCGGTGCACATTATCTGAGTTGCACTAGGAAACAAGGACGCTGTTGACAGCTGAACAAAAAATAAAATAAAACAACTACCCCAGCTCAGCCATTAGCCACCATATACTGTCGAGACTGTATTCCCTGCACAGGGCCATGCACCACACACAACACCCAATGAAGGTGGTTGGAGGCTTGTTGAAGGTGGTTCGGCGGTTATGATTTATCCATTCACACTGCCCTCTCACAGCCACATGCCCCTGCCTACCTTCCTTTGTCTCTGATGACTCAGGCTGTCCTCCTTGTTGGCCACCAGTGGAATGTGTAGTCATGTAGTCAGTCACCTTTGCCACAAACCGACCTCCAGAAAGAGCCCCCCTCTTGCCCACCACTTAACCGGTGACTAATATCGAATATCCCGCCCACCCCATACCAGCCGGGTAACGAGAGCGCCCTGCAAATCTGGCTTGATGAATGTGTGGAGGGGACACTGGCATCAACAAGTGAGAGCTACACATTGAGTGTGTGTGTGTGTGTGTGTGTGTGTGTGTGTGTGTGTGTGTGTGTGTGTGTGTGTGTGCGTGCGTGTGTGTGTGGTGGGGGAGGGGGGGTCTCTGACTCAGTCTGTGCCCGATAAAACAGCAAAAGATATCTAGGAAACAAACAAGACTGCTGAAGACCACCGCTCTAGAAACAGCTTCTATTTTTTTTGTGTGTGTGTTGTGTGTCAAAGGAAAAAAACAATCATTCTTGGAAATTAAAAATGTTATATAAAAAAAATTTTTTTGAGAAATTATACACTAAATGTAACTACTATAAGCACTATAAGCTTTGCTGGAGTTAAAGTGGGCCAACACATGTGATTATAATTCATTCACTGATTACTAAAGGTTTGGTTTGACATTTCTCTGCAGCCAATAACGGTGCACAGTTCCTCCACTCAGTTAAGAGAAATACAATTGGCAAAAGACAATTAATTCTCCACAGCCGTTTAACTTTCTCTTCTTACAAACTGATACATAATATAGGCTAATTCTAAGGCTAATCATTACTTCATGTGGGAGGAATCAAAATCACTTTGATTTAAAGAACAACGAAAGCAACAAAAAGCAAATATATCCAACAACCAGCACCCTATAGCGTTACTAATCCTACTTCATACCAAGGGGTACTGGTTTTGAAATGTTATTCTTGTGAGTTAAGAAAGCTTGGTTAGTAAACATTGACTGTTCTGAAGAAGCAAAAAAAAGCAGTTTAAAAAGTTTGTCCTGCCTAAACCACCACGCATATGCCAGCACACTTGCACCGCGTTGACGTTAACAAGTTGGCGGTACCGCTTTCCTTGGGCAGCACAATGCATTAAATTCCACCTGGTGTTCAGAAAGACGAGGGGATAAGAGGAGACGTCACCTGCAGAAATGTCATTTATCGCCACTTGTCTGAATGAGACCGCTCCCCTAACTTCCAGTCACATCAAGCCACTCCAGACAAGGGACAGAGTGCTGTCAGGTGATGTATAGATCTATATTTAGACATACAAGTGGGCAGCAGACTCACAGTAATGAGTCTTTATGCTTCCGCAAAGGACTCAGATTATGACAGTGTGAAGGGCAAGTCTTGAGCTCTCGCTGCTTTAGCTAACACTCTTATCCAAAGCAGTTCATGATACGTGCAAGAGCAAAATAAGCCTAAAAAGATGTTGATCACCAACATTGCTTGCAAGCATTTCTAAGGAATGCAGCCATCATAGGAAAAGCCCATAACAATGTTAGGAAAGACTTGTATTACAACCATGAGGACAGTGCAAAGGCAATAGATAGTTTACCATGTATATTAATCTCTTTATAGAATGGGATGTTTACCATTATTTTTATTCGGCCAGCATGCCATACCATATGGTAGAGAAGTGCTACTTAGAGGTAAAGCCATGGAGGAAGAGTAGAATATGGTCAAGTCAAGCTAAGTCAATTTTATTTGTATAGCCCAATATCACATATTACAAATTTGCCTCAAGGGGCTTTACAGCGACACAACGGCCTGTCCTTAAGACCCTCGCATCGGATAAGGATAAGTATAGGATAAGGATATGGTGAGGATTATCTGCTCAATAAAAAGACTGAGTTGAATTCAAACCCTGGTCTTCTACTTCTTACCTTGGAAATCTACCATCAAAGAAAATTTGGAATATTTTTCATTGTACAAGTGCAGTCTACTGTTTGACTTGTGAAAAATGCCTTAAAAATACTAAATGTAACACAAACACATGCATGGGTTGATAACTTATAGCAAGGAGATCCAATAAGAAATGTTTCAGGCATGTTTGTCTATTTATGAGAAAGTTGCAAGCATTTTTGTACCGTTGTTATAATGCCAGTAGGGGGCGCAATGCTGTCTGCTGCCATGCTGTTGCATAGGCTCCCTAGCCTTGCTCAGCCAGCCAATTTCACTTTGCTCATTTTAGTCTGGCAAAGGCCAGTAGGAATTTGTTTGGGTTGAGGGCAGCGCCAAACAGTGAAACTATGCAGACAGTTTAGATAATGACAACCAGTGTGCAGAGCTGTGTTTGATAAACAATAGCTGCGCCTGCTCACTGGTCATCATCATCTAAACCAGTGTTTCTCAGCCATTTTTTGTGTGACACTCGCTTACTAGATATCCAGACTTGGTGCTGCCCCCACATGAGAAACAATTAAAAATCTCCATGTTAAGTTGTGATATTATCAGCTGAGTCATGCTTGCCAACCTTGAGACCTCAGGAACTGGGAGGATCTTCCAACCAGAGTCGGGGATCAGCAATCTGCAACTTTTCTTGCTATTTTATCCATTTGAAACTTGATGACAATGTAGCAGTTCTACTGAAGTAAAACAATATCGTTCAACGTAGGAAGTAGAGAGGAATAGGCCTGTTGCAACAGGTACTCCTATCTAGTAACCTTCATACAACGCATGCTTCAGAACAGCGTGGATTCATCTGGGTATGGACTCTACAAGATGCTAGATGCAATGTGAAGGAATGTTGCATCACACAGAAATGATTGCGTTGTGCAGTTTCTACAAATTGGATGGCTGTGCAGTCTTGCGCACAATCCTTTCTACCTCATCCCAAAGATGCTTAATATGTTGAGATCAGGGACAATTCACGCTACTGAAGCAATAAAAACTCACTGTCATGTTCCAGGAACCATATGATGACAATGCATGCCAATTGACATGTTGTATTATCATGCTAGAAGTATCCAGCCGAGTGTGTATAAACTGTCGCCATGGAGGAATGCACTTGGTCAGCACCAGTGTTGAGATATGCCATGCTGGTCAGATGTTCTTCAGTGGTAATCAGGCACCTTGATGTGTGCCAGGAAAACATTGCCCACATCATCACACTGTCACCACCTCCCTTACTGACAACAAACAAAATGGCTCTATGGACTTACGTTGCTTGTGCCAAATTCTGATCCTTCCATCAGCATGATGCAAAAGGAAACCTCATCCTACCAGGGAACCTTTTACCACTCCTCAACGGTCCAGTTTTGATACTCCTGTGTCCACTGCAGACATGTTTTCTTGTTCTTTGCTGATAACGCTGGCACCCGACATGATCTTCAGCTGCTGGGGGCCATCCGTACCATTCAGTACCAAACCACTTCAAGCACTGGTGTCAGTTGGAATTATTGGCTGTTATGAGTGCCCCCCCTCGTTAAGCTGCCTTGCCCCTAGTACCCCCCATCATCCTCTGAATGCCCAATGGGTGGCTAGTTCTGCCTCTGTTGAGAAACCCTTATCTAACACCTAACACCCCCCCCCACTCCGGTTAGGGTTAGAGATCCAGACTAAGATCTCATGGCAAACTGAGCTGAGCTTGAAAGATCGAGGCTGGGTACCCATGGACAGCTCTTCACTACAGAGGGGGCAAAAGGTGAAATCCATCCATCCATCCATTATCCAAACCGCTTATCCTGCTCTCAGGGTCGTGGGGATGCTGGAGCCTATCCCAGCAGTCATTGGGCGGCAGGCGGGGAGACACCCTGGACAGGCCGCCAGGCCATCATAGGGCTGACACACACACACAAACACACACACACACACACACACACACACCTAGGGACAATTTTAGTAGAGCTGATTCACCTGATCTACATGTCTTTGGACTGTGGGAGGAAACCGGAGCACCCGGAGGAAACCCACACAGACATGGGAAGAAAAGGTGAAATCATCATCTGCAAATAAGATGGTGGAAAGTGACTCAGAAGGCAGTGGGTACAAATTAGACTAACAGTGCCCTTTAACATGGGAAAATGATTGCTTTAATGGCTTCAAGTTTTACTCCCCATATGCAGAGCTTCCATGATGTCAGAGAAGTTATGCAAGTGAGCCGGCAGAGTTCTCTGAGCGGTTAAACAAGTTTCAATGGTGGTGCACATGAAATCATCAATTCCGCTAAAAAAAAAAAAGACTTTCGGAGATGGATGTTAAATGGTCATTGTATGGGCTCATTCAGTCAATAGCATGAATGGCCAATTTATATCACAATCTATTTACCTAACTGTACTTTTACCATGGGTTTACCTTTCCTTTAACATAAAGATCAAATATGATAGTGGTCATTTTGATTTAATAAGGAAGCAACATCTATCTATCCATCCATCCATCTCTCTCTCTCTCTCTCTCTCTCTCTCTCTCTCTCTCTCTCTCTCTCTCTCTCTCTCTCTCTCTCTCTCTCTCTCTGTCTTTGTGTAAACTCTCTGAACTGTATAACTCAGATCTTTAATTTTAACAACATTAGTACACTCCTAGGTTGTAATGGAGATGAAAGACTGGGACTACATTGTGTAATTTCATTGTGTCATTGGTAATATAATAAAGCAGAATACATACTAGAAGAGCTACATTGTCTATTTCGGATACAAGGGGTCTCAGATTACCATGGCCATCTGGTTTCTAATAGAATAAAAGGGCCAACTAGTCCTTGTATGTCTTCTTTTTTCATTCCTGCGATGGCAAACCAAAACCATTCAACACTAAATCTTGATATATTTCTACTAATGTGTTTCTCACTGGTACAAGAATCTGAAATGCAGGCAGACTACAGTATTACAGAGACCCACTATTTACTTTTTTCTGTTTGTTAATGTTTTAGATAATACCTACTTGCTGTAAATACTATAATGATTATGATACCCATATTATTTTCATAAAAAATACAGTGGTTGTGTGACTGATACTGTCATTTGCACTTACATACTGTACATTGGCAGTAGCACAGTTTGAAATCACAGCAGTCTACATGTATTTTTAAAAAAGCAAAAAAGCAGTAAACCGTTGCTATTTAGTAGTTCATTATTGCAAACTAGTTACTATAAATCACCGTTAAATCACTGCAATAAGGAGTCAGTAATTTACTGAGAAACACTATCATTTTTACTGTAGCGCCCCCCCCCCACACACACACACCAAAGAAAAACAATATTCGTATGCCCACTATTGTATCAAAACTTACTTGGATAATAACAGATTCTGGTTTTCTTCCATTCTCATGATTGTAGCTGTGTCATGGCGTTGTGACCTTACCCACCTCCGCCCCCCCCTGAACTTAGAAAATCAGACGCACTGTGAATGCATTATAAATGCGATAGACACTCTTTTTTTCAGACTGCATAGATTTCCGCTTTTATCAGGATTGCATCACAGCATACACCTCAGTGACACGGTGATACGGCAAACACCTCCAACACGATGCTCTCTGACTGCACACAATGAAGCACGGCACGGAAAAAAAAGCATGACTGTACCTGGTTAAAACAAGCCCTCTGATGTTCGCTTGCAACTGTTTAATGGGTTGCGTCGCCCAAACCTGGGCAAAACCCAGCGTGGCACACAGACTCGTCTGTTTTCTTGCTCTTTTGTTACATGCGCCCCCATGGGCAGCCGCTCAGCGCTCCCATGCGCAGCCGCTCAGCACGACGCCGCTGAAACGCCGCCGCGCTCCTCTCGGATCGAACGGCACGCGTTTCGCGTGGGGCGCCGCCGCTCTCCTCGTGTTTTGTGGTGCAGTGTCCTCCGGCTTACCTGGGATTAGCGATGGCAGGCCCGGCGGCAGGAAAGAGGAGGGACTCTTGCGGTTTTAAACAACGCGGCGGCTGCCGAGATCCACGTCCGTGTGCTTGAGAGTGGAGACGCGCCGCAAAAACCACCCCGCTCGTTCTGCGAAGGATGCTCGTGAGCACCACGTGACGCCGGAGGACAACCTGCCAACCAGGAGCAACCGTGTACAACATCCACATCATCAGCATCATCATCAACAACAACAACAATAATAACATCAATACCATGTGGGACAACAATAATGACAATAATAATGACAATAATAACAATCATAATATGTGATAATTTAATCTCTCAGCCATTCTGTTTTGCAATGTCTTTAGGTGTCGTATTCCTTTATGTTGCAAAAAATAATCCCTGAACAACACAAGTCTACTTTTAAAGCAAACATGACTTCTTGCCTCTCAGCATACTCCCGTGTGAATGATAACACTTACTGAAAATCAAAATGATCAGAAGTAGCACAGTGTTGTGACGAATGATGCCGTAACCCCCCCCCCCCTGTTTAGAGAGCATTGTTCCAGTTTAACATGCATAGCCTGTTTGACTACCATTCCAACACTCACATCCTTGTTTCACATTTTCACATCTTCTTACCTGTGGGTGGCCCAGTCCAAAGGCCCTAGTGGATTATCTCAATGACGCATCTAAAAGAAAGACTTTCACACTTAAAAAAAAAAAACAACATCAACACAAAAGACAATGTTCAGCAAAAAACAGAGGGGTTGAAGCAAACCCATACCCACTAATAAGGAAGTTGGGTTTGATATGGAAGCACAGGTCATTGGTGGTAGGGGATACCAGCAAGGGCTGGACTGTAGCTAGATATCACTGTTTATCATCCTTCAATGGTACTGTATCAACATGAAATTTGGATATTGTCACATCTTGACATTGTTGTCTAAGTAATAATAATGATAATCTATTACCTGAAATTTCTCACAAAATCATGTCTGAAATATTTCATTATTTGGAAACTTTTTTTTGTTTCTTTTATATTATACTTTACATTACCAAAAAATTTTCAATTTGATGAACTTCAGTTTGATTTTTGAACATTATTTTTTTGTATATGGGAATAGATATTGTGATAAACACCGATCAGCCGAAACATTAAAACCACTGACAGGTAAGTGAATAACATTGGTTATGTTGTTACAATGGCACCTGTCAAATGGTGGGCTATATTAGGCAGCAAGTGAACAGCCAGTTCTTGAAGCTGATGTGTTGGAAGCAGGAAAAATGGACAAGCGTAAGAATCTGAGCAGCTTTGACAAGGGACAAATAGTGATGGCTAGACGACTGGGTCAGAGCATCTCCAAAACAGCAGGTCTTGTGGGGTGTTTCCGGTATGCAGTGGTCAGTACCTACTAAAAGTGGGCCAAGGAAGGACAACTGGTGAGCTGGTGACAGGATCATGGGCACCCAAGGCTCATTGATATGGGTGGGTTGTGAAGGCTAGCCCATTTGATCTGATCCCACATAAGAGCTACTGTAGCTGAAATTGCTGAAAAAGTTAACGCTGGCTATGATAGACAGGTGTCAGAACACACAATGCATCACAACCTGCTGTGCATGGGACTGCGTAGCCACAGACTGGTCAGAGTGCCCATGACAACCCCTGTCCATTGCCAAAAGTGCATACAATGGGCATGTGAGCATCAGAATTGAACCACGGAGCAATGGAAGGAGGCGGCCTGGTCTGATGAATCATGTTTTCTTTTACATCATGTGGATGGCCAGGTACATTTGTGTTGTTTACCTGGGGAAGAGATGGCACCAGGATGCACTATGGGAAGAAGGCAAGCCAGCGGAGGCAGTGCGATGCTCTGGACAATGTTCTGCTGGGAAACCTTGGGTTCTAGCATTCATGTGGATGTTACTTTGACATGTGCCACCTACCTAAACATCATTGCAGACCAAGTACACCACTTCATGCCAACAGTACTCCCTGATGGCAGTGGCTTCTTTCAGTAGGATAATGTGCCCTGCTGCACTGCAAAAAGTGTTCAGGAATGGTTTGAGGAACATGACAAGGAATGCAAGGCATTGCCTTGGCCTCCAGATTCCCCAGATCTCAATCCAATCAGACATCTGTGGGATGTGCTGGAAAAAGACATCCGATCCATGGAGGCCTCACCTCACAACTTAAAAGGATCTGCTGCTAACGTCTTGGTGCCAGATACCAGAGGACATCTTCAGAGGTCCTGTGGAGTCCATGCCTCGATGGATCAGAGCTGTTTTGGCGGCACGAGGGGGATCTGCACAAATGTAGGCAGGTGGTCATAATGTTTTGGCTAATCGGTGTATATCAATATCATATATCCTTCAACTGTGATAATTATATTATATATATTGCCCTGAACTAGTAACGTCAAACAAATCCACTGACATTTAGGTTTGGTTTTTTTGGGGTTTTTTTGAGCAGGGGGTTCAGATTTCCCAACGAAGTCAAACTTGGAAACCAAGCAGTCACAAACCTACTTCTGTCATCTTTACTGCACCACCACCCCATTTATATATGGACCACAAACTGTTTTGTCTTCCGGCCACTTCCCACCTCCCTCCTGCCGACACCCGTCTTCCTCTCTGGCAGCCTCCCGCAGCTCCCTGCCTCCCACCTGGTGCTTGTCTGTCAGGTCTTACCAACACCTGTAATGGCACGGAAGCTGCTGTCTCAACTTTCCACTGCCTTTCCTTTATCCTTCTTTCCCTATTTCCTCCTCTTGTGTCATCTCAGCCTCCTCGGCCGGGTACCGCTGAATACTACAACAATGGCGCCATGTGTTTTCACTATACCACAGTTTCAACATTAATTTGACAAGGATACAGAAAATGTCACTTACAGTAGTAAAGTCAAAGAAATATGATTAGATTAGATTAGATTAGATTAGATTAGATTAGATTAGATTAGATTGTTTCATTAGCCACACGACCAAGGCCGGTGAAATTTGTTTTTGGTACACATTAAACTCTGCAGCACAATACATACATAGACAACAACAGACACAAAACATATTATCACGAACAATACAGTTACACAATAACAGAAATAAACATATCACACATAACAATTAGGTGAATGATGGTATTTATGCCAATGGTGCGTGAGGAGGGGACTATAGGGAGGAATTCATAGTCCTGATGGCTAGGGGGAAAAAAAGAACTGTTTGTGAAGCGTTTAGTCTTAGTGGACAGTGACCTGTAGCGCCTCCCTGAGGGAAGGAGCTGGAAGAGGTGATGAGCAGGGTGTGAGGGGTCGGAGAGGATTTTCTTTGCTCGCTTTACAGTCCGATGAGTATGTAAAGATTCAACTGAGGGGAGTGGGTTGCCTATGATTTTGGATGCCTTGTTGACAATCTGTTGCAGTTTTTTCTGTGTTTGACTCTCTGCGCTGCTGTACCATACTGTAATAGAAGATGTTATGATGGACTCGATAATGGCTGAGTAAAACAGAACGACAAGTTGATATTTGATCCGGTATCTTTTAAGCTGCCTAAGAAAGTAAAGTCGTTGTTGAGCTTTTGCAATGACGTGTTCAGTGTTAATTTTCCATTTCAGGTATTGCTGATGTATGTTGGGTGCTGATATTGTGGATAATAATTCCTTATTTGGTCAACACCTAATCCAATTTTGTCAAGATTACAAGTTGGTTCTTTCTAGTAAAGTGCTGCTGCCAGTAGATAGCTACACATATACCAGTGAAGCACGGCATACTACATCCTGGCTGGATCACTGTATATGTACAGCTGATGCTCATTAATGTTTGGAGAAAGTGGAGATCTTGTATGGTCTGGCCACAACAGACCACATACCTGTGTCTATGATGTCAAATGTGGAGAGTCTACCTGAGTTGACCAGTTATGATAACCGTGAACAAAGTGGGAAAGTAGATTGGTCTAGACTTACAGAAGATGACTTAAAACATTATAATTCACCGACTGATAAGAGCCTAAGTAATATGCATATACATCTGATGCTATTCTGTGTGGCAGCATTAACTGTAAGAACCAAAACCACAAGCATGATCTATGTATAATGTAGCTGCGGTATGCCAACCTAGCAGCCGAAGCAGAGGACAGAGACTGGAAGGTGAAGGTGCGCCCTGTGGAGGTGGGTTGTAGGGGCTTTGTTGCCAGCTCCACAGCAAAACTCCTGAGGGAACTAGGAGTCAGGGGGCAGGCCCACAGGAGAGTGATCAAAGAGCTAGCCAACACTGCTGAGAGGACTAGCCACTGGATCTGGCTCAAAAGGAGAGACGCCGTCTGGGCTGCCAGGGTGAACAGCTAACCACAGGTCACACACCCAGGACCGATCAACCTGTGGTGGGCCTGCCTCAGCGGAGGGTGTCTTGTGATAAAAGGCCGAAACACCCTGTGATGCTGAGGTACACAACTGATGATGTGTCCTGGTGGTGGCAATGTCACCTTGGCAGACATCTCCAGTTTGATCTCCACTGAATCTGTTGCAGTGCAAACACTAGGGATTTTAACAACCAGTCCTTTTTTGAATCTTGTATGATAAAACTGTGAAATGTCTAAATAATGGCAGTAAATCATTCCACCAAAAAAAGGGCTAAACAACATAACGTCAGGCCAGGATGGAATGAATATGTAGCTGAACTGCATGTAGAGGCCAAAGAAGCTTTCAGAAACTGGGTCTTATCAGGAAAAGCTAGGCATGGACCAGAGTGTGAACACAAGAAACAGGCTAATGCTAGACTTTAATATGCTGTACGTTTTATTAAAAGAAATGAGCAGGCCATGAGGGCAAACTCCGTGGCCAAAAAGCTTCAGCAGAATAATGTCCATGACTTCTGGAAGGAAGTTAAGGTTATTAATAATAGTAAGATGCCCTTGCCATTCAGTATTGATGGGATTACTGGGCCTGAAAATATTGCTGAACTGTGGAGAAAACACTATAGAGACATGTTTAATTGCATAAAGAGTGATGGATTTAATGTTGGTGATGTCTCTAACAATGATGATATGGTTATTAGACCCGATGAAGTGTGCTATGCCATTGAGAAATTGTCAGTGAACAAAGCATGTGGCCTTGACCAAATAACAGCAGAACATCTGAAGTATGCTAACCACAGAATCTCAGTGTTACTGGCTATGTGTTTTTCTGGATTGTTAATGCATGGCATCCTACTTGACTCTATGTTGTCTGTCTTACTAGTGCCAGTAATCAAAGATAAAACTGGTAAAATATCCAGCATAGAAAATGATGGGCCAATTGCTCTGTCTAGCATACTTTCCAAAGTATTGGAACGAATTCTCTTGGATAGGCTTCAAGAATATATATCAACTACTGACAATCAATTTGCCTTTAAAAATAAACACAGCACAGATGTGTGCACATATGCACTGAAGGAAGTTGTTAGTAAATATAGAAGACGTAACACTACAGTATTTATGTGTTTTCTGGATGCATTAAAAGCTTTTGACCGAGTTAATCATGGTAAATTATTTGTTAAACTACAAAAGCGAGGGGTCCTCTCTTATTTGATAAGGATCTTGCATTTTTGGTATTCATATCAAACCATGCAAGTCAGATGGGGTAAGAGTATATCTGCACCCTTCCCAGTGACCAATGGGGTCCGACAAGGTGGAATACTGTCGCCTGTTCTCTTCAGTGTGTACATGGATGATCACTCCAAAAAGTTAAAGGAGTGTAAGACTGGCTGTATGGTGGGGGATAGTCTTATTAACCATCTGATGTACGCTGATGACTTAGTCATACTGTCCCCTTATAGTGCTGGCTTACAGCAACTGCTCAGAGTCTGCTCAAGCTGTGGTGTGCAGCATGACATTAAATTTAACTCTAAAAAGAGTGTTGTCATGATTGCTAAAACCAAGGAGGATAAGAAGCAAAAATTTCCCTCATTCTTCTTGGCAGACCAAGCACTAAATGTGGTGAACAAAATGAGATATCTGGGTCACATCATCAGGAATGGTCTATGTGACGACGATGATGTGCAGCGCCAGTGTTGCAAACAGTATGCACAAGCCAATATGCTGGCATGCAAATTTCAGCAGTTTCAAAACTGCTCTTTTTAGGGCCTACTGTACTCCACTCTATATAGCCCACTTGTGGTGCAATAATAGCCAAGCAAAAATTAAAAAGCTGCAGGTAGCATATAATGATGCATTTAGAATATTGCTCAAGCTTCCAAGATGGACAAGTGCAAGTCATATGTTTGTGACTAGTAATGTTCCCACTTTTCATGCTGTGTTGAGGATTTTATGTACAAATTTATGTGTCGATTAATTGATTCTAAGAATGTAATTATAATGCTGTCAACAAAGCCTACACAAAGGGACACCAGGTACTCCTCTTGTTTCTGCTAACATTGGAACAAATGTCTGTATAGCTTTTAATCATTGTGGACTTGTGAGCTGCTGTTTTTAGCTATATTTTTGAGTTCTTGTCTTGTGTTGTATTTCTTTGTTGTTGTCTTTAACATGGACCTACCTTTGTGTCTGAATAAAGTAAGATTTGTTGTTATGTTCCAAGGAATTTAAAAGAGTCGGTGGGGGTGATGGGGTCTCCATTCATTTGTATGGGTGTTTTGGGATTAGGAATGCAACGGAAGTCAATAATGAGTTCTTGGGTTTTGGCTGTATTAAGCAGAAGATTGTTGTTTGCGTACCAGGTGACAGCGTGGTCTACTTCAGTGCGGTACTGGGTTTCATCATTGTTGGAGATGAGGCTTGCTGGTACACTTGAGTATATTATCTATTTCTCTGGTTAAAACATACTTACCTATTGGTGAAATTATCATCGATTATGCGGGATAGTGGACCGATAGTATATTCGCTTCTCAGAAGTATGCCCCTTTCCAATTAGTTGCCTCCATACAAAACTGCAGCTTTTATCGAGAATATAGGGTATCAAGAGCCAAACATGCCACAAAGGCTTTTTTCACCCAGAAGGTTGTCTACAGAGAATACAAACACACTGAGCTGAGAGTAAATTCATTTGCTGCTGCAGACAGGTTGATAGACAAGCTGTGGACATATTGAAGAGGAAGCACTATTGTTTGGAATAACACATTGTATATATCGTTTTTTTTATCCCCCTCCCCCTTTTCTCCCCAAAACACATCATATTTGTCATTATTAAGAGCTGACATATTGATCTTGAAGTTTCTGCAGAGGATGTTAAGCTGTTCAGCTGCACAGCTGCATGTAATGTTTATATATAGTATATAAAGAGGCAGTGGGCTGCCAGCAGATCATTTGCTAGTAGACAGTTAATGAGGATCAGCTGAAATGTTGACCAGCATTCATATTGAGTCATCTGATATGATTAAATTTTTATTAGAAATATAAACCCCTTGAGATGAACAATCTCGATTTCAAGGGGGTCCTTAACACAAATATACAGAAAATACAGCACATAAAGCAAACAACACAAATACACTCACATCCATTCACACATACACAGATAAAGCTCTCCTAGGCCTAGCCACTCTCCCACACCCTCTGGTTCTCCTAAAATGTCCAAATACATACAGTAAATGTACACACACCCATGCAAAGATGTACATACATCAATATGCACCTACACATTGCAGATAAATTCTATCCATATCTCAAGTATAATTAGATGCAAGTTGTTTGAAGGTAGGTTAAGAGAGATGCCTTAAAGTGATGAAAGGAAGTAACAGAACTAATTGAGCTGGGCAGGTTGGTCCAGTCAGAGGGAGCTTTAAATTTAAAGGCACGTCGCCCAGTTTCTTTAGAAATTCTAAGAACGAAGAAAAAATTATGCTGAGTATGCTGATGATTGATATGGAATTGAAAATTGGGTAACACTTTAGTATGGGGAACATAAAAAAACTTAAATTACTAGTGAATTAGTAATGATCAAGATGTCACTTTAGTATGGGGAACATATTCTAAGTAACAAAAACTTAATTTACAGTAATTTAACACTATTAACACTTGTAGTTTTGTGTTTTGTTATGTAAGAACAGACCATATTCATTAAGTGTTAGTAAGGGAGAATAACTCTTCTTGTGGTACTACCACCTTATAAAGTCCATACTAAGCAAAGCATATTGATATGGTACTACTAATAAGCAATAATTCTGAGGTTATAGAGGGAAAACTCATAGTTAATGGCTTACTGGTTGTATAACAAGGCCATGCAGAATAAGGCATTAATGAGTACGTAATAATGACCAATTAAGAGCCAATATGTTGCTAATTTGCATGCTAATAAGCACCTAATTAATGGTGACTACGTTCCCCATACTAAAGTGTTACCGAAAATTGTTTTAAGAAGGATAGTTAAAGAAAGTGCCTTTAAAAATAAATTGCAACCAAATGAAAATGTCTTTTAGATTTAGGTGTTGACCAATTCAGTGATTCAAACATAAAACAGTGATGGGTTCTATAAGGACACCTCATAACAAATCTACAGAGACTATTATAAACTACAGTGGTGCTTGAAAGTTTGTGAACCCTTAAGAATTTTCTATATTTCTGCATAAATATGACCTAAAACATCATCAGATTTTAACACAAGTCCTAAAAGTAGATAAAGAGAACCCAATTAAACAAATGAGACAAAAATATAATTGGTCATTTATTTATTGAGGAAAATGATCCAATATTACGTATCTGTGAGTGGCAAAAGTATGTGAACCTATAGGATCAGCAGTTAATTTGAAGGTGAAATTACAGTCAGGTGTTTTCAATCAATGGGATGACAATCAGGTGTGAGTGGACACCTGTTTTATTTAAAGAACAGGGATCTATCAAAGTCTGATCTTCACAACACATGTTTGTGGAAGTGTATCTTGGTAAGAACAAAGGAGATTTCTGAGGACCTCAGAAAAAGCGTTGTTGATGCTCATCAGGCTGGAAAACATTACAAAACCATCTCTAAAGAGTCTGGACTCCACCAATCCACAGTCAGACAGATTGTGTACAAATGGAGGAAATTCAAGGCCATTGTTACCCTCCCCATGAGTGGTTGACCATTAAAAATCACGCCAAGAGCAAGGCGTGTAATGGTCGGCCAGGTCACAAAGGAACCCAGGGTAACTTCTAAGCAACTAAAGGCCTCTCTCACATTGGCTAATGTTAATGTTCGTGAGTCCACCATCAGGAGAACACTGAACAACAATGCTGTGCGTGGCAGGGTTGCAAGGAGAAAGCCACTGCTCTCCAAAAAGAACATTGCTGCCTGTCTGCAGTTTGCTAAAGATCAAGTGGACAAGCCAGAATGCTATTTTGTGGACGGATGAGACCTAAATAGAACTTTTTGGTTTAAATGAGAAGTGTTATGTTTGGAGAAAGGAAAACATTGCAGTCCAGCATAAGAACCTTATCCCATCTGCCAAACATGGTGGTGGTGCTAGTATCATGGACTGGGCCTGTTTTGCTGCATCTGGGCCAGGACAGCTTGCCATCATTGATGGAAAAATTAATTCTGAATTATATCAGCAGATTCATAAGGAAAATGTCAGGACATCCGTCCGTGAACTGAATCGCAAGAGAATGTGGGTCATGCAGCAAGACAATGACCCTAAGCACACAAGTCGTTCTACCAAAGAATGGTTAAAGGAAAAATAAAGTTAATGTTTTGGAATGGCCAAGTCAAAGTCCTGACCTTAATCCAATCGAAATGTTGTGAGCTGCAGTGAGCAGTTCATGTTATTCGCTCGCATGACTTCTCTTACCATTGTTACGCCGATGACACCCAGCTAATCTTGTCCTTTCCTCCCTCTGATACACAAAGTAGAGACACGCATTGCTGCGTGCTTGACTGACATCTCGGAGTGGATGGCGACACACCACCGGAAGCTCAATCTGGACAAGACGGAGCTGATGTTGCTCCCGGGGAAAGGTTGCCCGCACCGAGACCTGGCCATCACCATTGACAACACTGTGGAACACTGTGGTGACGCCAACTCGGACTGCGAGGAATCTGGGTGTGATCCTGGACGACCAACTGTCATTTGCTGCAAACATTGCATCAGTTGCTCGCTCCTGCAGATTTCTTCTCTATAACATCAGGAGGATTCGCCCATTCCTCACCGATGAGACGACACAGGTGCTCATCCAGGCTCTGGTCATCTCCTAGCTGGGCTACAGCAACTCCCTCCTTGCTGGCGCCCCGGCATCGGCCATCAGACCTCTGGAGCTTGTTCCAAAAGCTGCAGCTCGTCTGGTGTTCAGCCGCCCTAAGTTCTCCCACACAGCTCCCCTTCTCATGTCCCTACACTGGCTCCCAGTAGCTGCTCGCATCCAGTTTAAGACTGGTGCTAGCCTACAGGGCAGTGAAAGGAACAGCTCCTTCCTATCTCCAGGCCATGGTCAAGCCCTACACCCCCGCCCGACCACTTTGCTCTGCTGCCTCGGGACGCCTGGTTGCCCCGTCGCTCAGAGGCCTCTGCTGCCAATCGACCCGGTCACGGCTCTTTTCTGTCCTGGCCCCAGAGTGGTGAAATGAACTCCCCACTGATGTCAGGACAGCGGAGTCACTGCCCATCTTTCGGCGCAGGTTAAAAACTCACCTCTTCAAGAACTATTACCCTGTTACTTGCTCTTAGCACTTATTGTAGTCACTCATTTAAAAAAACAAAAACAAAACTCTTTCTTGCGCTTTTACTTTAGCACTGGTTTTGCTCTTAGATGCTTGTTTAGAGAGAAGATGCACTTATGACCTCTGATGACTAGTAGTTCTCCTGATTTCCTACATTAAATGCATTTATTGTAAGTCGCTTTGGATAAAAGCGTTGGCTAAATAACTGTAATGTAATGTAATGAGGAAACCCACCAACATCCCAGAGTTGAAGCAGTTCTGTATGGAGGAATGGGCTAAAATTCCTCCAAGCCATGTGCAGGACTAATCAATAGTTACCAGAAACGTTTAGTTGCAGTTATTGCTGCACAAGCAGGGTGTCACACCAGATACTGAAAGCAAAGGTTCACATACTTTTGCCACTCACAGATGTGTAATATTGGATCATCACATTGTCTCATTTGTTTAATTGGGTTCTCTTTCTCTACTTTTAGGGCTTGTACTACTTTTTGAGTCTCCCTTGTGTGCACGTGCAGTCTGTCCTCCTCCCAGGTCTCCATGGTGACGGTGCTCGCCACCTGGATACTGCTTGGCATCCCCCTCATCACATTTTCTTTTTTATACACCTTATAAATCCATAGAATTTTGTTATCCTGTTTCAATGTTATATCCTTCTCTCACTCAGATGTGGGACTAATGGCTTTTATTTATTTATTTTCTTGTCTACATGGTGATGGTGGTCATGTGGCTCAGGTCCTGGATTGTTCCGGTGGCGTCTGGATGCTGCTTGGCATCCTCCTCATCATATTCTTCATATATGTCATAATTCCCTAACAATTCTAATATCCTCTTTCAATGTTGTATTTTGTAAATTGTGTAAACGCAACATCAATTGCACATCTGTCTGTGTTGGGAGAGAGATCCCTCCTCTGTTGCTCTCCCTGAGGTTTCTTCCTATTTTTTTCTCCCTGTTAAAGGTTATTTTTTAGGGAGTTGTTCCATATCCGATGCGAGGTTATAAGGGCAGGATGCTGTGTTGCTGTAAAGCCCCTTGAGGCAAATTGTAATTTGTGATATCGGGCTATACAAATAAAATTGACTGGGCTTGACTGAGCCCACTGAGATATCTGCTCTGAGAAAAAAAAACACTGTGTATTTGGGCCCTCACCCTCAAAACAACTGCAATTTTCTTAACCTCTGCCTTTGTATAAAACGCATTTTCACACCTCCGGTTAACACACACTGCTGCAAACACATATCCACCTACAGTAAAGACACAAGAATGTTTCACTCCAATCCTGGCCTCTTTTCATGTGTGCCTGTAAATTTTGAAATTATTTTATATATGAATCTGGAATACAGAATAGAACTGTCAGCTTCAAATGAGTTTCAACTATTTAGGATGGGCTCCTCTTGCTGACCTCATGAGCAGAACTTGACGTCGGACAATAGTGTCTTGGCTGTTAGGGCCCATCGACACCGATGCCCTTCATGAAAAACTCAGACTAGTGGGGTCAATGTCGTCCATTAAGATACACTTAAAACACCTCTTTTTTACACTGCCATTTTTTATGTATTCTCTAACTTTAGCTTACCGTTTTTGTTTTCACACCTGTAGACTTGTTAAAGTTATATCCAATATTTACAAGTAATTCATTCTCTTATTTTCATGAATGGCATTATGGCCATTTTCATATTATATGCATTTATATCCTTGTAAATATTGTAATATAGATAGTAATAGTATACAAATATAATTTATTTTCATTTCATTTCATTTTCTCACACTAAGTTCTTCCATGGTCACTGTAATGTCATTGTTGTACTAAGGCCCTGACCTTTGTACTTCCAGATTTTGTTTGCTTGTAATTCTGATGATAAATATATTGAATCCTATCCAGCTGGTGCTCTCAGATGTGAGCTACAAAGGTAACTTGAGCATCATTGTTGGGGCCCAGCATTCCTTCAAATACATGTCCAAAGCACTAGAGGGTGTGCTAACATCAGACATGAACGCTATTCAGACGTCCTGGCAGTAACATGCAGACATATAGTGATGTATCTTAACCAGAAAAAAAAAACTTGCTTAACATCCCAGAAGCTGAAGAAAAATCCAGAAACTTTGAGTAATAACATCACACATATTTAGAAAAAAAATGGTGTTGAGCAATGCATTTCCTACTTTTCGACCACATAGCTTCATACAGTTCTTCAGCGCATCACACCTGGCTGAAGACAAGTTGTGACTACGCACAATAAAAAGTCAATTTCTGGATTAGGATCATGGGCTCTTTATTATGGAGGGGGAATCCCCCATCATTGTGAAAATGGGAAACCAGCAGGGCTAATTGTCTGAGCCTGCTGAGGTGTGTTTCAGAGCTTCAGACATTTCCCAGATGGAGAACCAGGCAGAAGACACAACTTCCATTGTGTCACTGTGTGTTAAAGAATGACGGCGATTTTCTCTCAGAGCAAGACAACCCCCCCCCCATCTTTTCTATCCTTGCAATACATTTCAAGGGTGTTAAGAGGAATGTTACCTTCACCATTAGGCTTTATTGTTCCACTGAATTATTTCCATCCGACTGTGAAGACGATTTTATCTCCCTGTCTCGCCACAACACCGATGAAATATGACAAACACCAGCCGAATATTATCACACTGTCAAACAAGACACGAGAGGGGAAGGGTTAGTGGACAAAGCATGGGAAACTCCTACTGGTACCTATCAAACATCATTTGATACTTTAGACTTCAATAATGAGATTCTCCTAGTCAAGTCAAGTCAATTCTACTTGTATAGCCCATTATCACAAATTACAAATTTGCCTCGGGGGGCTTTACAGCAATAAAACATCCTCTCCTTAGACCCTCGCATCGGATAAGGAACAACTCCCTAAAAAAAAAAAAAAATTTAACAGGGAGAAAAAATAGGAGGAAACCTCAGGGAGAGCAACAGAGGAGGGATATCTCTCCCAAGATGGACAACGTGCAATGGACATTGTGTTTACACACTTTACAGAATACAGTATTGAAAGAGGATAACACAATTATAATGGAATTATAAAATATATCACATCGAAAGGAGCCAGTAGAGGTGGTTCGGGCGTCTGATCAGGATACCTCCTGGGTGCCTTCCTTTGGAGGCTTTCCAGGCACGGCCAACTGGGAGGAGACCCTGGGGGTAGCCCCAGAACTCACTGGAGGGACTACATGTCCAATCTGGCCTGGGAACGCCCTGGGATCCCCCAGGAGGAGCTGGAGGACATTGCTGGGGAGAGGGACGTCTAGAGTGCCCTACTTAGCTTGCTGCCACCGCGACCCTACCCCGGAGAAGTGGCTGACGATGAATGAATGAATGAATGAATGAATGAATGAATGAATGAATGAATGAATGATGCAATATATGAAGAATATGATGAGGAGGACACCAAGTAGTGTCCAGATGCCACCAGAACAGCACAGGACCCAAGCCACGCGATCAGCAGCACCATGTAGACCTGACAGGAGGAGAGACTCCTATTATTATAAGATCCCCAGCAAAATGGGGGGTAGTTTAATTGTGCTGACATTTTCTTCACTAGAAGTTAACCGAGAGAATGTATAAGAATGACTATTCTGTTTATAGGTTTCACTCCCCTCCGTTATCGCCTCACCTACAGTAGGTAAAGTTATATTACCAGTAATTCTGGGCTACACCATATCTAGCAACAAATATCAGATGGGGGTATTTGGGACGAAATCTCATCAAAGGGGGGTCCTTGACGGCTTGTAACAGGTCAGATTTGACCAGAAATGTAAAGCGCTTTGAGTGGCTGTTGCAGCTAGAAAAGTGCTATATAAAATGCAACTTGAGTGATCTTGGACCCCCCCCCCCTTGCAGAATGCACACTCCAGATTCAGGAATAATACACACAAGGCGTGCAATTTATTTAAAGCAATCCGAGCCATTGTCTTCATCAGGTGTCCATGTAGGATGTATCGCCGGGCTCTCAGTCACTAAGGTTTGGGTCATGCAGCCCGGGGGCAAGCCTGCTTGTCAGGTGATTACAGGCTTCTCAAAGTGCAGAGACTCTTCATGGCCACCGGTTATTTATTTCTGTTGGCACGAACCAGCTTTCCCCCCTCAACAAACTGTTGTAGGTGCTGATACACAAACAATGACAACTCTACTTCTATCAAAAGATAACGAGACATCCTGTTTTGGTTAGCTGCAATATGACACCACTTTACCTTTATTTTGAAATAATGTCATCTTTTTTTTGTATTATAGTTTTCTAAGATAATGCAATCTTTCAAGATTTTTTTTGTTGCTTGATTTGAAATGTAATAAATAGGATATGTTTCACACAAAGGTAAGACATGCTTTTTAGCAATACACTGAAACTTTGGAATTTATACTGATTCCTTCCAGTCTCTACATTTAATGTCATCAATAAACTACTTAATAGCATCATTAGCATTGTTTATTCAAACAAATGAGCGCTGTTAGCTAGATACCATCCTGTGAAAGCTAATGAACGGCTTGAAGACAGAACAGTTGACATTATAGCTTAACTATTAGAAATAGCAAACTAAGGCCCCTTGTTGATTTTAGACAATCTTCCACATGGCTACAGAACATCCATAAAACAAACGGTCCTCTCATCTTGAAAAGGAAGATGATCCCCATGCTCAAATGTCCTTTTTCTGTTTTTGTATATTTTATATTTTTTGTTATTATTATCTATTTGTCCACAGCATGGGGAAGATGTTGATCTTGTTCAAATTTCCGATGAAAATGTAAGTATATCAATTTTTTTTTATTTCCATACACAGTACATCACAATAAAACCACAATCGACTTGTTTTTACACCCTCTCATGAATCCTCCCTTTGGAATTTGATGTAGTATAATAACACACTTTGTGTCCGGATAGTGTCATAGTCTGCGTAAACAGGTATAAACAACCCCCCGTTCCCCCAACTACACAACTGTGTTCTGGAACGACAGCAGAGACAGAAAACAGAAAAAAAAATGAGGCCACATCACCCACAGCATGTCAACATGTTGTATTATTTTATATTATACTTGTTTGCTCTGCAAGATTGCTTTTCTTTTTCTTTCGGTCAGCTAAAAAAAGAAGAAGCTAGGTAGCGCTGTTAGCATTCCTGATACAAGTTGTGAGCCAGAGAAACGCTTTCATGCATTGCTGCAAGTTAAAGCTGCAAAAACTTTTTTTTTTATCATATTTGCAGGGAAAAAAACCTGCCAATGGCGGCACGGTGGGGCAGTGGTTAGCGCGGTCGCTTTCACAGCAAGAAGGTCCTGGGTTGGAGCCCTGGGGTAGACCAACCTTGGGGGTCGTCCCGGGTCATCTTCTGTATGGAGTTTGCGCGTTCTCCCGTGTTTGCATGGGTTTCCTCCAGGGGCTCCAGTTTCCTCCCACAGTCCACAGACATGTAGGTCAGGTGAATCGGCCGTACTAAATTGTCCCTAGGTATGTGTGTGTGTGTGTGTGTGTGTGTGTGTGTGTGTGTGTGTGTGTGTGTGTGTGTGTGTGTGTGTGTGCAGGACAAGCGGTTTGGATAATGGGTGGATGGAACCTACCAATGTTAACGTGCCTTGCTTTACATTGTTTTGCTAAATTGAAATACACATTACGCAGGCTATCGTGCTACAACTCAAAAGCATGAGCTGTGGCACGATATGTATTACACTAACTATCCATAACCACGATTTCAAGGCCCCGCTAGGTCAGAGAGAGACAATTATGGCGTGGTGGTCATAATATGCCGCTACGTACCAGCATGGGGATCGTCAGTTCGAATCCTTGTGTTGCCTCCGGCTTGGTCGGGCGTCGCTGCAGACTGCGGGTGGGAAGCCGGATGTGGGTATGTGTCCTGGTCGCTACACTAGCGCCTCCTCTGGTCGGTCGGGGCGCCTGTTCAGGGGGAGGGGGGACTGGGGGGGAATAGCGTGATCCTCCCATGCAGTACGTCGCCCTGGCGAAACTCCTCACTGTCAGGTGAAAAGAAGCGGCTGGTGACTCCACATGTATCGGAGGAAGTATGTAGTAGTCTGCAGCCCACCCCGGACCAGCAGAGGGGGTGGAGCAGCGACCGGGATGGCTCGGAAGCATGGATTGGAAGAGTGGGGTAATTGGTCGGATACAATAGGGGAGAAAAGGGGGGGGTAAATTATCATCATTTAGTTACCTGGGTATACAATAACAATCACTCTTTACCTGTGCCAAGTACAGTTATTAACAAAAGTTTGTACAGGGTTTGTCATTAAATTCCAAGGTTTTACAATTAAAGGTTTTAAAAGACAGGAAACATGTTTAAAGCAAACTGTTACATAGTTTCTTGTGTATACCGTTGCCACTTTTATGCAAATATATCATAATCCAAAAAAGACGGTTGTAAATGACGTTTTTCTAGAGCGATATGAGAGCATGGCTTCGCTGGAAAATGGCGTTCAATGAAGCCAAAGCAGACATTTTGAAAGGAATTTGGCAGGAGACAGACTGCGTGGATGATGAGAAACATGCCCCTCGAGAGTCCAGTTCAGCAGAACTAAATATCTAATAGGAGCACTTCAACGGTTAAAGATGGATTGTGTGAGTCCAAAACAGTTTGTGAGTAAGTCATCTAAGATTTACTGTACGGTTTGATCTCGAGTTAGAACTTGTTGTGGGTGATGAACTTGGCGTAAAAAACAGCCAAGGTCTATGTGGGGGGTAAGAATCTCCCCGAGTAGCATTGCACGATACTAACAAAGCAAAGGGAAACTTGAAGACGAGGAGGAGAGACAGCAAGGTTAGCCCACAACAGACAAAGAGCTGCGTCCTACAGAGAAGTAATCGGGATAGCTGCGGCGAGCCACACAATGCAGGGAGCAAAGCAGTAGAGGAACCACAACACGAATCACAACATCTGTATTGCTTCAACTCCTGCAAAGACCCGAGGGACTTGAACTGTTCAGCAGCAGGACGAACGGCTGCTCTGGCTGTTGACTACTATCCCATCCTTTCCTCACTATCTGGCCGAATCACCTATAGGAAGGATTTTTTTTTTTGCCTATGGAGCGGAATTGATTTAAGTTTTATTTTTGTGTATCTGTTTGTGTTGCAACGATACAACAACAGGTTTACTGTGTTGAAAAGATGAAATAATCCATGCATGTACAATGAGCCAAATAAAAAAGCCCAAAAATGACAGACGTCACAAACACGTTAAAACTTAACCACTTCTTAGGCCCCACTTTCAGTATGGCGCCCCCTAGCTTAACACTTTAACCCCAATGTTGGCTTTGATTGAATTCAAGTCCTTGATTAACATCACTTTTATTGTATTTTTAAGTTGTTGTGGGTAGCTCAATTGGAGTTAATTACGTATGTTGGGGCTATGTTTTTTTATGTTTGTAAGCACTGGAAGAAAAAAAAAGCCTATACGCTAAACTAAAATATGCTCATTAAATTCAAAAATGAATGTTTTAACATCTAAAAATCCATCTTGGTAGGACTGTTTATATTCCAAACCTAAATGGTTCATCAGGCTGCAGTTTGCATCACTAAATCAGTCCAAACCCCACCTCTGAATGGGCAACAAGAAACATTTGTTGACCTTAGCTTCATTTACAAGTGAACCCAGATTGTTTGGGACGATTGGGGACAAAACGCTGAATGCTACTTTTAAGTGTAAACTTTTCCCCACATGTGTGCCATACGTCAAGGTGGCTTGCTCATCTCTGACACTTTTTACTGGGATGGTAGTATAAGGCCCTGACTGCTGTGTAAACACACACCCAGACATGTGTCTACAGAGAGGAAAACAGGGCCTGCTTCCACGGTGCACTAGTGTAAACATTGTCAAAGTACCCCCATCCAAATGATATGGTGCGTGATGTGGCACAGCCTCATCATATCTGTACTGCTGTGCCTAAACAAGGCTAAACAAAGCACAGAATTGAATTTCCATCCTCAATGGGTTTTGGAAAATTTAAACATCGAGGGACTTTAGATAAAGAGGTGCATGGATGAAATAGTCACTGAATATAGACTTGGCTTTGAAAAAGTGAGCAACAGTCCTAAACACATGCGTATACTAATGGACACACACACACACACACACACACACACACACACACACACACACACACACACACACACACACACACACACACACACACACACACACACGCGCACACACCTCTGTGTACCACTGATTATTACCAGGACACTGGGACATAGTGACTTTTTAATAGGTCCGACAGACTGTATGCCGGAACCACCCACCGACCCCACTGAGTGTTTCCTCTGAATCAGCAGGTCGACAGCGCATGCCAAAGTGCCACTGCGACGTATTTAGTCCAAATTCTTCCCCACCGACACCCACTCTAATGAACGTGAGTCAGCAGTTAAATGACACTCCACAGGGGTAAACAGGTCAAATCTATGGAACATATTGGTGTAACCCACTCAGGGCCGCCCGCATCTCCAGTAAGGCAAGGTAATAATCTCAGTCTTTCCAGCCTGATGTGATGAACAGATCTCAGCACTGAGGTCATTATTGACCATTCATCTTGATGTGGATAACTTCCCATTGCACTTTCCTCGGATTCCTTCCTGTGTGCTCAAGCGGCTTCCCAAACCCCAACTGTGTGTGTGTGTGTGTGTGTGTGGGGAGGGGGGTGTAGGAGGGCAGGCTCTGAGCTCACATTTGTCTTTATCAGACTTGCTTTCCTTCAGTTTTGGCTCTTAAAAGAAGGACACTGGTTTTTATAGTAACATCGCCTCCCTGTTTTAGCTGTGCGCCACTGTTTTCTTATCTTTGAGTGGTTGGATGGGATCAGACTGGTTCTCTTACCAGCGGCGGCAGTAACATGGATACTATTTTTTTGCGTGTGTGGCGTGCCTGTGGGTAAGGGTGGTTTGATACATAAGCATTCGTGATCCCCAGTCTGAGGCAAAGTTCAACCAGCGGGGGATTGATGCTGGCAGATATATTACTGGAAATACAGGCATTATCATATTTGTACAGAAATGTTGAAATCCCATTCAGGACCAATGTCTCTCATTGAAGTTAATCCATACATTTTGGCCATTCACTTCCAAAACTTATTTAAGTGTGCAATTACTCTTCAAAAACAATCAGCATTTAATAATTTTGTGCTCAATGTTTCTGTTCAGATCAGTTTAAATTGGCTGATGTGTCAAAGCTGAAAAACTGTGACAAATCAAAATCCAAAGTGGGACTAAAATGTTTAGAAACCGTTTTCTGGTGAAAGGACAAGATCAGCCAAGCAGTACCAGTCACATTTGGCAGCCAGTAATGAGGAAAAAGAAACACATGGTCCTCGTCAATCTAACGATATTATTTTTGGCAAGCCAGGGAGCCTGCGCTTTGATAACACAATCATGGTCTTGGATTTTTAAAGAGACATTGAAAAGAATTTGCAGGTTATGTATAAGACCATGACTAATCTGCATCTTTTTTTGCCCCCCCCCCCCAATTGTACTTGGCCAATTACCCCACTCTTCCGAGCTGTCCCGGTCGCTGCTCCACCCCCTCTGCCGATCCGAGGAGGGCTGCAGACTACCACATGCTTCCTCCAACACGTGAAGTCGCCAGCTGCTTCTTTTCGCCTGACAGTGAGGAGTTTTGTTAGGGGGACGTATTCTCCCCCAGTTCCCCCTCCCCCCCGAACAGGCGCCCCGACCGACCAGAAGAGGCACTAGTGCAGTGACCAGGACACATGCCCATGTTGCCTCCCTTACCTGATGGTCAGGGGTACAGCAGGTGATAAATCCTACCGACCTGTGATGAGAATAGGAGAGCCACACATTTGAGCTGGTGTTAACTTCACAGCAGAAGGATTTCTTCTTCTTGAAAACATATGTTTAAAATATCAGTGATGGCCTTAGTTTCAGTCCCATCTCTATACAGCATGGCCACTTAACAGCATCAGGTCAGAACAATAACACTTTCTTCACAGGTTCATCCACTCCATCATACTACAACTCATTTAGGCTACTTGAACCCCTTACACAAATCATAACAATGTCAGTTATCTTGTGGAAAACATTTATTTACAATCAAACACATCAAATACATTTCAACTGTATCCATGAAAAAAAATAATAACTGCATGTTTTCTCTCTCAACATGAACTTAGTGTTATTTCCACCAAAATTAATAAATTGAATTTGTTTCACAAGTACTGTAACCTCTTTTGTTATTGTTTCATTCTCATAACTCAACATTTTCCTTTGTGAGTTCAAGTAAAACAACTACATTCACTAACTTTCTGGCGCTGTCCTTATGCATTACACACATTGTGCAGTCGCCATTTTGTGTACTTTATCGCATTTTCTGGTCTTAAACCACAAATATGTTCCTTTGGCTACAAAAAATACCCAGAAAATAACTGCCTGCATGAGAGCGCATAGCAACTTAAGTGTATTTAGTGAAGCCACAAGTTTTGCTGTGGTTTTGGGTTAACTTTTCCCACACACTACTACACACTACACAAGTCCGCTAGCATTAGTAAGTTAGCATACAGCTCTCGATCTCTATTTACATGGTATTATCTAACAAATAATTTCTTTGACCAACATGTACTAACGGTCTCATGAATTACTTGTTCTACTCTTAAAATCTAGCATGGATTTAAGACATATTTGCCAATTTAGGGCTACTGTCATTCTTCTGTGTGGGACGAACCTTACTCTATACCACCCAAGTTTAACGCGCCATCTAGCGGTCAGGATGTGAAATGGTGTAGTGACTGAAAATGTAATCAAACTACATGAATGCTAAAATCAATGAAAAATAATGACAAGAATGATATAGTTACTATATTTTTTCTCTGCTTTAATTCTACCTGTGTTCTTATTCCTTTACATTCGGCTTCCCACCCGCAGACACGGCCAATTAGTTGTGTCTGTAGGGACGCCCGACTAAGCCAGAGGTATCGCGGGGACTCGAACCGACGATTCCCGTGTTGGTAGGCAACGGAATACACCGTCACGCCACCCGGACGCCCTGACTACTCTGCATAAGAAAAAGAAGTCTCATTTTGACTGATTCTTTAAAAATGATGACAATAGCCACAGTTACAAGAGACGCCATGGAATGTCTTGGAGGAGAAAAAAAGTTAGGGGTGTGGAGTTAGAAAACAACGAGACAGGAGACGTGAGAGTAGACGTAGTCGAGGTAGTTTACTAGCTCCAACTTAGCATGTCATACATTTAGACGATACTGAACTCTGAACCGGAAGCGGAAGTGCATTATCTGACCCCTCGCCTCTTCCCTTAAAGGTACACCGTCCTCTTAGGTGAATGTCTCCCGTTATATAGATGTGGGTCACCACAGGGGACATTGACTTGCTCAGTCCAAAGTTCAAGAATTTAAATTTCCTTTAGTTTTGAGATGATAAAGACACTAAATTAAACCAGAGGATGTGTTTGCGGGAGCAGTGGTGGGTCCTGTTTGAGTCGTCTATACTTGCAAGTAGAAAATTGATGTTAAATTGTGCACTGCTCCATACATTAAATAGACTCAGTAATGGATTTATACCCAATGTACTGTAAATCATATCTCTCTAGCTTAAAAGAATTAAAGTGAACATCTATTTACCTGTTTTTATGGCTCGAAAGAAAGAAAATAAAGAAAGAAAGCCACTTTATTTTGTCATTGTAGGTTACAAAAAATTTGTAGGTTGCAGTGAATTTGTTCTCTAAATTTAACTCATCTTATTGTATAAAGGAGCAGTGCCCGGGGACCAAATCCAGTTCTTCTTTCCACTGCCTGGCTCAGGGGCACAAACAGGAGTATTAACTCTAACATGCATGTCTTTTTGATGGTGGGAGGAAACCGAAGCAAACAACATGCAAACTCCACACAGAAAGAACCTGGGATGGTCTGGGGTTCGAAACCAGGATCTTCTTGTTGTGAGGCAACAGTGCTAATCACCGTGCCACCCCTTTACATATGAAGTCACTTATATGGACATTGGTCTTACTTGTTTCATTTAGTTTGCCAAGCACTCAGTATTGGATGTATGTGTATGTGACATTATGTTACCTGACAAGAATAGGTACCCGTAGACTGGTATTGCGGTGTATTGGATCGAGCACTCGGTGCTCGATTGTGTTGGACTGTCACCACTACTGAGTTCTGTAATACACTGGTCGAGCCTAGTAGTGTGTGATGTATCCGTCAGTAAAAATCAGACTTGTGCCGCATCCTCGTCTCTGTGTACTTATATATATTAGTGATTAAGTTAATAACCCACGCATAGTAACACTACAATAGTGTACATAAGAGAAGTCACAACATGGTGTCAGAAGACGGAGTTACGGTATAAATCGAGGGCGGTACTTCAACGAGTTCGCTGGTAGCTGAGGCAGCTAGCTAACACGTGCTAGCCTGAGCACAAATATGGAACAGTTCAAGCCGCCACCACCGCTGATACTTACCGGGAATGTCGCAGAAAACTGGAGAAGATGGGGACAGCGTTTCCAGCTGTACATGACCGCTTCAGGTGCGTTGGATAAGGAAGAGACGGTTAAAATAGCCATTCTGCTTCACACCATCGGCGAGGAGGCACTGGAAGTGTATAACGCACTCACCATCATCCCAGAAGGAGACGACGAATCGATGGAGGACGTTCTGAAAGCCATCAAGGACTACTGCAGCCCTCGGAAGAACGTCGTGTTCGAACGCCATCAATTCTGGTCGCACACGATGTCAGCAGGAATATCGGTGGACAGATTCATCACAGAGCTGCGCCAGAAGAGCAAAGACTGTGAGTTTGGCAGACATGAAGATGACATGATAAGGGATAAATTAGTGTTGAGCATAAATGATGCCCGTTTGAAAGAAAGACTGTTACGTGATAATGAGCTTACTTTGCGCAGGGCCGTAGAGATATGTAGATCAGCCGAGCTCGCTAAGTCACAAATACAAGCGATGCAGACGTCACATGTTGTCCAAGACGCCTCAGTGGAGGCATTGAAGAAAGCAACAGGGCAAACGCGCACTGGCAGCTGGAACAAGAACAAAACGAGCAGCAAGAGGCATGTAGCAACAACTCTCTGCCACAAGTGTGGAAATAAACATGAGCCCCGTCAATGCCCAGCTTATGGTGCAGTGTGCCACAAATGTGGTAAGAACAATCATTTTTCCAAGGTGTGTAAATCAAGCACTGAAAAAAGCGGCAATTACAAGACAAAGAGAGTGCATAATCTAGAAAGTGAAATTGATTCCTTATATATAGGCATGATTGGAAAATACAAAAACAAAGCAGCCCACCAAGCTAAAGGCACTGTATGGCGTGAAACAGCCACGGTCAGAGGCGTAGCAATTAACTTCAAGTTGGACACAGGCGCCGATGCAAATGTGCTTCCTATGCGCGTATTCCAGCAGCTACCAGGTCCCGTTCAGTTACGGCCCACAAAGACTGTGCTGATTGCTTTTGGTGGTGCACGACTACCCTCAGATGGTGTTGCATCTCTAGATTGCCGCACGTCTAAGCATACGGCTATATTGGACTTCCATGTGTCTAGCCGAGCTGGCAAGCCAATCCTGGGTGGAGATGCTTGTGAAGAGCTGCAGCTGGTGAGAAGAGTCGAGGCGCTTGCAGTGGAGTCCCCACAACCAGCAAAACCTCCGGCCACCAAAGAGGAGCTGCTGCAGAGGTATGCGGAGGTCTTCACAGGATTAGGCGAATTTCCTGGAGTTCATCACATACAAATTGACCCCAGCGTCACGCCTGTGATTCACGCGTGCAGGAACGTACCACTCTCCATCATGGACTCACTAAGAGAGACACTCACAGACTTGCAGAACAGGAAAGTCATAACTCCTGTCAATGAACCTACAGAATGGGTGAAAAGTCTTGTTGCCACAAAGAAAAAAAATGGTGCGCTAAGGGTATGTTTGGATCCTTGCAACCTGAATGAGGCAGTCAAGCGTCAACACTACTCCATTCCTACACCGGAAGACGTGCGCAGCAGGCTAACAGGAAAATCCATCTTCTCCATCCTAGATGAAAAGCATGGATACTGGCAGATCAAGCTAGATGAGCCGTCGTCTAAGCTATGCACCTTCAACACGCCGTGGGGCCGGTTCTGCTTCCTCAGACTCCCATTCAGGATCAAATCGGCCAGCGAAGTGTTTCAACAAAAGAACTGTGAGACCTTCGGCGATATCCCAGGTGTGTACATTATAGCAGACGACATGATCATCGCAGCGTCATCAGAGCGGGAACACGATGAAATCCTGCAGAAAGTAATGGAGAGAGCCAAGACCGCACATGTGAAATTTAACAGGGACAAGATCCAGTTTAAAGTTGATACTGTAAAGTACATGGGACACGTCATCACGGCAGCAGGACAGAGAGCTGACGACACAAAGATCAAAGCGATTGTCGACATGCCAACCCCGGAAGACAAACAAAGTCTCCAACGTCTGCTGGGAATGACAAAATTCCTAGCGCAATACATACCAAACGAAGCCTCACTCACGGCACCCCTCAGACAGCTGCTCAAGAAGGATGTAGCGTGGCAATGGTGCCCGCACCACAGCTCAGCGCTAAAGGCACTAAAGACCACCCTCACACAAGCTCCTGTGCTGAGATACTACGATCACAAGCAGCCTCTCACTCTACAAGCAGACTCCTCAAAGGATGGACTGGGAGCCTGTCTGATGCAGGACGACCGCCCAGTGTGCTATGCCTCACGAGCGCTCACCGACACAGAAAAGAGGTACGCACAGATAGAGAAAGAGTTGCTCGCTATAGTGTTTGCTGCTAAGAGATTCCACCAGTATGTCTACGGCAGACCAGTAACTGTCCAGTCCGATCATAAGCCTCTGGAGGTCATCATGCGCAAGCCGCTGAGCAAAGCACCTGCGCGGCTGCAAAGTATGCTTTTACAACTGCAGAGGTATGATCTGAGTGTAACATACACACCAGGCAAGCACATGTACATTGCCGACACACTCTCACGCGCTACAGCTAGCAGAGAAGGTGACCATATTGATGAAAACCCTTGTGATGAGAGAGTTGTGTATGCCTTGAATGCCACAGATGCCTTGAGCGAGGAAACACTCAGCCAATTAAAGAAAGCAACGGCAGCAGACAGCGTGCTGCAAGCTGTGTGTGAGAAACACAAGAAAGGCTGGCCCATGAAAAAGAAAAGTTTGGACAGAAAACTACACGCCTATTGGGCAGTAAAGGACATTATAAGCATGGAAGATGACATGGTCTTGGTCGGAGACAAAATCATCATACCCCAGAGCTTCAGGAGCACGATTTTGCAGAAGCTGCATCTTGCACACCAAGGAGTGCAGCGCACAAAAGCCAGAGCAAGAAAGTCTCTCTACTGGCCTGGCATGGCACGAGATATAGAGGCAATGGTGGAAAAGTGCGTGCAATGCCAGCAGCTACAGCCCAAACAGCAGGCTGAGCCACTTATGCCGCATCAGGTCCCAGAACTGCCATGGATGAAAGTCGGAGCTGACATCTTCGAGCTACACGGTCAGTCATACCTGTTGTTAGTTGATTACCTAACCAAATATCCTGAAGTGCTCAACATATCTGACAAAACAGCATACACAGTAATCTAGAAGATGAAGTCTGTGTTTGCCAGACACGGGATTCCTAGGGAGATAGTGAGTGACCATGTCCCATTTGCCAGCTATGAGATGAAGTCATTTGCAGCTTCATGGGAGTTCAAGCTCACACACTCCAGCCCAGGTTTTCCCTCTTCAAATGGCATGGCTGAGAGAGCCATAAAGACAGTGAAACATGCACTGAAGAAGGCAATGCAGACCGGCACTGACCCACATCTGGTGCTGCTGTCACTGAGGAACACACCGGTGACAGGACTGGACGTATCACCTGCACAAATGTTGATGGGGAGAGTTCTACGAAGCACACTTCCGTGCTCCAGTGCTGTGCTGACACAATCAGTCCCACAGCACATTCACAGCAAGATCCGGAACCTGCAGTTCCGCCAAAAACAACGTTACGACCAGTGTGCAAAGCCCCTGCCAGTGTTGACCCCAGGAGACACCGTACATATGCAAACATGGCGCGGCTGGGAGCCTGCCGTTGTCATCCGACAGCGAGATGAACCACGGTCCTACACTGTGCAGACACCGGCTGGGAGGATGCAAAGAAGGAACAGGCGACATCTAAGGAAGATACATCCGAGCCTATTCAGAGACACGGACAGTGATGAACATTTTGACTCAGAGGTACAACCCTCACCCTCACAAGCGCCTGTGCCAGTCGACTCACCACCACATGACCTGCCACCACACGACCCTCCTCCGGTGACTACAGGCTGTACACCCACATGCTACACAAAGTGCGGCAGAGCAGTTAGGCGCCTTGCCAGATACAATGACTAACCTCAGGGTTATTTTGTGTGATCATTCAAGTGTTTATTAAGAAAAGAAAAAGAAAAAAAGAAGGTGAAACAAAGAGTACAAGGTGTGTTTAACCTGAAATGTTGCAAGATTGCTGAATGTTCAAAATGTTTACATGCTAACCACCAGAATGTGAAAAGGAAATGGTTTATGTTGTTTAATGAGAGTCATCTGTCATTTAAAAAAATGCTGTATTAATCATTGAAGTATGCAAGTAGAAAAGACTTGTTCAGTGTTAATGCCATAGCGTTAATGGTTCGGTAAAGGGTCTACTGTTGAAGCAACTGATGAGTAGGCCACATCTCAGTTGGAAAAGAGGGATGTGGCGTATTGGATCGAGCACTCGGTGCTCGATTGTGTTGGACTGTCACCACTACTGAGTTCTGTAATACACTGGTCGAGCCTAGTAGTGTGTGATGTCTCCGTCAGTAAAGATCAGACTTGTGCCGCATCCTCGTCTCTGTGTACTTATATATATTAGTGATTAAGTTAATAACCCACGAATAGTAACACTACAATAGTGTACATAAGAGAAGTCACAACAGGTATGAATCCGCAAGATGACATCACCCGCTAATAGCACTGACAATAGGTCTGTGGCAAGGTGAAAACCTGTGGCAATAGCTCTTACTTCATAAAACCCCTTCAACAAAAACTGTATTTTACTTGTCTGGATGTAATGTGATGCTTCCCATAACCATTTATTTGAGCAGTGCCTAAAGATGGCTTGTCCAAGTCAGCCCAAAATGGTTAACAGCCATTTGATATATACTTAGTAAAAAAATAAATAAAAAAAAGCAAGCGTAATGGCTTCAACACCTGTTCCTCCATTATAATATGTATGAATATGCGGGTAGTTCAACAAGCTGAAGAAAATAACTACCTTTATGTCATTCGATCCCAACTGTACCACTTTTTGGTGTTCATCTACTTGAGACAAGGTGTCTGGAGACGGGTCTGTCTCAAACCCGCAACAGTCCTGCTATGGTGGAAATCCATTTAAAAATTGCTTTACATTTGCTGGTATCTGTAGCCCTCACTGATCCAGTCCTCATTAAATGTCTCCAGAATAAATTTCTTCAAACGAAAACCTGCAGCAACTTGATTGTGCTCGCTCTAAGGAAAGCCCTTCTCATAAGCGGACATTTCGAGGAAAGATCGTGTATCTTGATTGTCTTTCCATACCCATATGTAACCTTCTTCTTTTCTTTTCTTTTTTTTCTTTTCCCCCCTTTTATTCCCCTATTGTACATGACTAACTACTCCACTTTTCCCGAGCCGTCCCGGTCGCTGCGCCACCTCCTCTGCTGATCCGGGGAGGGCTTCGGACTGCCGCATGCTTCCCCCGATACACGGGGCGTCGCCAGCCGCTTCTTTTCACGTGACAGTGAGGAGTTTCGCCAGGGGGGAGTAACGCGTGAGAGGATCACGCCATTTTCACCAGTTCCCCCTCCTCCCTGAACAGGCGCCCCGACCGACCAGAGGAGTCACTAATGCAGCGACCAGGACACATACCCACACCCGGCTTCTCTCCCGCAGACACGGCCAAATGTGTCTGTGGGGACGACCCTCCAAGCCGGGGGGAACACGTGGATTCGAACCGGCGAGCCCCTATGTAACCTTATTCTGGAATACGTGTTGGCTGATCTATATCCATTCAAAACTGTTGACAGTCATTTAAAATAGTGTTGACAGAAGTTTGATTGTGATGTGTAATCCCCATTCTCTTTGGGCCATCGTTTCCGTCAGAGGGATTTCGATTAGAGATTCGGTGGCAGCAGTCAGCCATATTCCTGCGGTGCAAAGCTTTTTAAGGTAGATCCACATCTTGTTTTTATGATGAAAAATCCCCAGCATTAACTAACTTATGAAGGGCAAGTTCTCCTAATCCCAAACAGTTTTTCTAGCACTTAGAATTGTTTAAAGATGGCCATAAATGTGGCTAAATGCTAACTGATGTGAACAAATGCGTGTTGATTCTGCTCTTGTTCAGTCCCAGATTACTTTTGTAATGGTGAAAATTTGTGTGCTGGTGATTCGTTTTTGCATTTGTTATTAAACGATCAGCAGGCATCGTGGCCAAGTGGCAAGGCATCGGTCTTGTAAAGATCATCAATCCCCCTCCCATGGATTTCGAGGACTACTAGTAAACAGGAAAACCTTCAGCACCTCTGGTATCCTGCCTGTTGGCTGAAAAAATGCCCGTCTGAAAGGGAAAGCTTTTAACCGAAGAGAGTGCATTAATACTTTCCGTGCCCTTTTGTAATTATGTTCTGATGCTACAGTACTATTGGTTAGTCTTTACCAGCCCGAACGTAGCGGTCTATTCCGTTGCCTACCGACACGGGGATCGAATCCCCGTGTTACCTCAAGCTTAGTCGGGCGCCTTGCAGGCACAATTGACCGTGTCTGCGGGTGGGAAGCCGGATGTGGGTGTGTGTCCTGGTCGGTGCACTAGCGCTTCCTGTGGTCAGTCGGGGAGCCTGTTCGGGGGGAGGGGGAACTGGGGGGGGAATAGCGTGATCCCCCCACGCGCTACGTCTCCCTGGCGAAACTCTTCATTGTTCAGGTGAAAAGAAGCGGCTGGCGACTCCATATGTATCGGAGGAGACATGTGGTAGTCTGTAGCCCCCCCCCCCCCCCGGATAAGCAGAGGGGGTGGAACAGCGACCGGTATGGCTCGGAAAAGAGGGGTACTTGGCCGGATACAATTGGGGAGAAAAGGGGGGAAAATACACGTATAGAGAACTACTTATAAGAGAACCATGGGTTCAATCCAAGTGGCAACCACCAGGGACGGACGTTGAAGCCAATGCAGAAGTGCCCTAAATTCTAGTTTTGACCGGGCCACCAGTTAGCTGGCTCCAAAACATTTCCAGTCCAGTCAGTGAGAGAATTCCCAACATTTACTTTAAAAGGTCTTCATGCATGCTCAATAATTCCGGTAAGAAAATCACAGAAAGTTGAATCAGTTCATCTGGTCACAACGTTTATTGACATATACGTTTCATCCCCTGCAGTCTCAACTGACTGCAGGTATCCCCACCCTTATAAACATAAACAGTGGCATAACAACCGAAAACAACGATCGGTTTCATATGCAAATTGCCGTGACCATTGACTAGTTTCAGTCGTAATGTGTACTATTCACAAAGGATTGGGGAATAATTGTAACTTGCAACACAACATTGTAAAATGGAGATGTACTCTTTGGATGGATTTGGACTATGGATTTTGTGGGTAAGGTGAGGGACATCATTATGGAGGGGAATGAAACAATTGTCTCTTATGATATTAAGTCTCTTCACGTGCGTTCCTGTTGATGAAGCAGTGGAGGTAGTCCATATGACATTACAAAACGACCCCACCCTTAGCAATAGGACAACCGTTAACACCGACTAAGTGTGTCTGCTCCTGAAACTACGTCTTCAGTCCACATACTTCACACAGAGGGGGCACTACTATAGGCAATGGTATGGGTGTGCTGTGGGTTCCCCCGTCTCCCCTGTAGTAGCCAACTTATTTATGGAGGAAGTGGAAAAGAGGGATCTGATCCAGGGACACCACTTAGCCATTGGTTCAGATTTGTGGACGACACCTGGGTTAAAATTAAATCTCAGGATGTACCACATTTCACCGACCACACTAACTCCGTGGACAACCACATCAAGTTCACCAAGGGAGGATGTGAAAAATGACAGGTTAGTCTTCTTAGACTGTGAAATTGCAATTGGTGATGGGGGAAATTTCATTGTTGATGTTTACCGCAAACCCAACACATACTGATCAGTACTTAAGGTTTGACTCTCATCATCCACTGGAGCACAAACTAGGACTCAACATGATGCTGTACCACCGAGCTGACAATGTCCCCACTGTATCCAAAGGAGTTGAATCAAGTGCAACTGGACGTTGTATACGTATATCCGTGAAGACGTTTCGCCTCTCACCCAAGAGGCTTCCTCAGTTCCTCAGTTCTTGGAGGCTAGGCTACCCAGGAGACTCAAGAAGCATAGCCTCCAAGAACAACAGTCGGTCACTAACGACTCCAACGACTCTCATGACCACTGAATAATGAAGTCGAAGCTAACAACCCCAACGACCGTCGCTGCTAAACAAATGCAAATCAATAGCTCCGATAACGACGGGCGCGGCCATAACATCGGTACACAAAAGAGCCACGCATATCAATAGCTCTGACAACGACTCCTAGAGGATAAATTCTGAGTCTCATCACCAGCCGGTCAGACTAGCTTGGTCTTGTCAGAAAGGCACGAACTGAGGAAGCCTCTTGGATGAGAGGCGAAACGTCTTCACGGATATATACCAAGTCCAGTTGCACTTGATTCAACTGCTTTGGATAACCATGACCTGGATGAACGAGAATATTCACAGACACGTCCCCATAGTATTTGCCCTGTGGCACAATTATAAACTTAATAAAATAACAAATGCATATTCCGGCTCAGCACTGTGTTTATTAATTCCACCATCTTGGATCACATATCTGACTGCTACAATTTTGTGGGACTTGCCGATGTCACTATTCTATGGCAAGAAGGTACAAAGGTCATGCTGAATAGCATATCAGAATGTTACATCTCCCTTTTCCCGAAAAGTGCTGCCTTACATGCTACCAGAACAATCCTATTGGTGTAACGATTTTAAAATACAGAACAATGCCTTTGTCATCACAACACATGCTTATTGTAGAACATTAAGCTGGGACAACATGAATTCCACATCACATATATTCTTTGGTCGATGCAATGCTGGTAGCCTGATCCTGCGCAACAAATGAAAAATAAATTCAACTGAGGAACAATGTGCCCTGTATGAACGTTCAGTAGGCGGGAGGTACTGGATCTCATCAAGTCATCAAGTTGCAATAACTCTGTGATGACGGATAAGGAAGACAAAGCATGAACAGGTAGGATCACTACAAATTAGTGCATTCACAGGAATGCGAACAGGTAAGTGCAATAACATTACAGGTAAGTGCATTCAGGTGAATATGAACAGGTAAGTGCAAAACGTTACAGGTAAGTGCATTCACATGATTTAAACATTTTTTTTGCATAGGGCAGCAATCCGCCTACACCCTTTACAAATGCTCACAAATCAAGAACTTTCCTTGGTTTGATAGTGCAACCTGATCGTGTGGTATAGCCAAGCTGCTGTCCGTTTGGCTGACTGTCCAGGTCTGGGGGTTCAGCAGGTTCCTGCTGACGAACCTGTGTGTTGCTGGTGCTGGGCTCCGTCTGCTGGGTGTCTGTTGCACTTGGATCTTCTTTGTTTTCGCGGCGGTGTCAGCGGTTGCGTCGAGAGGAAGGGTAGGAAGGAGGGTAAGCGGATGCGTCTGTCCTTTTCTGGTTTTGATGTGGTAACTTCTATCTATGTCTACAAGCCGTGTTACCATTGCAGGTTTCCGGGATGCATTTTCCTGCCGGAAATGAATTGGTGCACCTACGGGCAGGTGGGGCAGAGGCCTGGTAGATCTGTTATAGTATGCCTGTTGGCGGTGTTGGCATACCTCTCTCCTCTCGCGTACAGTCTGCTGGCATGTGACCTGTGGCACAATTATAAACTTAATAAAATAATAAATGCATATTCCTCTCTGTGTGTTTATTCATTCCACCGTCTTGGCTCACATGCCTGACTGCTGCAATTTCGCGGGACTTGCCGATGTCACTATTCTATGCCAAGCTGTAAGGTACAAAGGTTATTCTGAACAGCATATCAGAATGTTACACCCACCGACACAGCGACCGGGGAAGGGGAGAAATCCCACATTAAACAAGCCTTGGTTAAGTGTGGTTACCTAACTGATTTGTCTAAGCCAAGAAGACACCCGAAGATTGCACCAGCCGATCGAAGAGAGGAGAAGGACAACAGCTGCCTAAGCGTAAACTGTCAGTACTGTAGCGAATTCGGGGGACAACGCAACCACGGGAACTGCCGCGGCCGGGAAGCGAACACTCATCGCCCGCACCGCAGGAGACATCGCTAACCGCTAGACTAAAGGGTCAGACCCGCTAGTCAGCGGCCAGCGTGTCTACTTATCCATGTGCGTTACAGTAGGTTATTGGAGTGTCGGAACAGTTGCTTTCAGACCTCAAAACACGCTGCGCCAGAAATTGGTCAACCCCAAGGATCGGGTCCCCCGGCACAAATAGAACAATACAGTGTTAAGTGTCGGGGGGGGGGGTTGCTGTGACTTGTACATCCTTTATCAATCCCCGTGGGGAAATTACAATCTGTTTTTGACTGATTCAACTTTATGTGATTTACTTTAAAAATGCAAAGTCGATCTTTTTTCCCCTCTACAACTAGTTGAGGTTTAAATCTGTAATGTTGAGTCTGGTGCACAGTGTGAGGGTGGTTATTTTTGTTGGAAAGCCTACATAGTTATGTAATAAGTTTGCCTGTCCACTGTCTTATAGGTTTAGTTTGCTTCGTTATGATAGCAATTTACTCCGTCCCATCTAAGCGAACTCACCGGAGATGTTATTTACAGACTGTCCCTGAACGCACCGGCTGCCGTGTTACGATCTGCTGACGTGAAGTCTAGTTCAGTTATTCGCATGTGGTTGACGTAAAGATGGCGGTGTTTTTCCTCTTCTGTTTTCGCTCTTCACCCATACAGCCTCTGTTTTTTGCTTTGCGTAAATGCTCAAAGGTACGTACTCATATTTATAACTGCAAACCAGATGTTAGCGCGATTATTCGGTAACTGCACATATATCTCTGCCGCTAATTTCTCGGGTTTATAAGCCTCGTGGGGGCAGTATGCTAGCGGTGAATTGTTGTTGATAGATTTGATAATAATTACAGTCCTTATCTGCATATGAGTGTGTACTCAATTGTATTGTTTGTTATACTGATAGACCAGAGCCTAAATTAAAGCAGCGTAAGAGGGAAAGTCTGTTTCGGTTTTCTTTAATAACCGGGACGCACATCTGTGCCTTGAGCCAACTCTAACCACCAGTTCCCCCGGAGACCCCATCTCCTTTTTAATTTTGAAAATTATTGTTTAGTTAAGAAGTATTTACAAAGCATTAAATTATTAAAAGTACTTAAGTATTAAAAAGGGGGCATGTTGAGGCACGTCTGCTTGATTGAAAGGTCTATCAACCTGTCTGCCACCGAGGTTTCACCCCAGCTCCACCTATGGTCCACCCCGATACCCGAATTTGGATTCTCTGGCTCCAACAATTGACAAAATGACAGCAGGCATATGGTCACATATGTGCGAAATTAACGCTGGCCTCCCGTTCTCTTCCATTCTACGCGACAGAGGGGACAAATAAAACATTCACTTCCGGTAGTGAAATAAATTTGTGGCTTCACTTCATGTGGACTTCAACTTTGGCGAACTTTGACCGGAGAATTGGCAGCCTCAACCAACAGCAAAGAAGTGTGTGTGGTTGACCCCACTTGGCTGTAATTGGCTGTAGTTTTATTAGTGAGCCAGGATGGAAGAGGCTTTGATCGTTGCTTTGTCTAACCAGCTGGTATTGTACAACATTGCCTATGAAAACTACAAACTGAGCCGGGAGACAGGCATTGAATGTAAATAAATGGAAAATGTATTAATAACATCAATTCATATTTCACGGTATACAAATATAGAATGTTACACCAGTGTTCTTCCTCCGTATTTGTCCATAAAACTAAAATAACATGAACAAGTGAAACAGTTATCTTTCTCTGGACTTCAGTGTTCATTTTCCCATTGTAAAACCAACAACCACTCATGGATGACTGACAACCACAACCACTCAAATGGACTACAAACCATCAAACTGATTTCCGTGTGCATCACATCCTGCACTGCCCACATTCAGCACCATCCAGCCATCCATTATCCAAACCGCTTATCCTGCTCTCAGGGTCGCGGGATGCTGGAGCCTATCCCAGCAGTCATTGGGCAGCAGGCAGGGAGACACCCTGGACAGGCCGCCAGGCCATCACAGGGCACACACCCATAGACACACACGTTCACACCTAGGGACAATTTAGTATGGCTGATTCACCTGACCTACAAGTCTGTGGGAGGAATCTGGAGAAACCGGAGGAAGCCCACGCAGACACGAGGAGAACATGCAAACTCCACACACGTCCACACGTTCAGCACAAGATACGAATTTCGCCTCGATGGGCGATGGTCATTCACCTGCATTCACGCATGTGTGACCATAACCTAAATTCAAACCAATGGGTGATGTCACATGCTCTACGTTCATCTTTTTTTACACAGTCTATGGTTCATTTCCCGTTCATTGTGCTCATTGTCCTGAGAACAGATGACTATAGATTGGTCTAGTCCTCCTATGATGGAAAAACCTTGGTGCACGAACTTAAAATATACAACAAAGTTGTTTTACATCTGCTCATTTCAGTGCTCCCATTGAAAACTGATCATATCTGCATTGTCTTATCATTTTAAAAGAATGGACTTAGAGTAGCTGAGAGTAAACACTGAAGAGCTAAGCTTTATTAGACAGTACAGCTACGTTTAATGTATGCTTGGTACTAATCCTTGGTGTCTGTTGTGTTCTCTAGTCTAGTTTTGCAGTGTACATGTAGGTACATGATGTGAAAGGTGCACCTTATTAGTTATGAGCAAGAGAGGTCAACCAGTGTCCAACCATACTTCAACACAGTAATAAGAGCTAGGACAAAGAAAAGAAAAACACAAATCACTGCAGGCGGCACATTCCCAGCCACTGAGGATGCACAAGCCAGTGCATTCTTAGTGCCGGTCCCAAGCCCGGATAAATGGGGAGGCTTGCTTCAGGAAGGGCATCTGGCATAAAATCTTTGCCAAATCAAATATGCGGCTAATAAATAAGATTTCCATACCGGATCGGTCGAGGCCCGGGTTACCAACAACTGCCACCGGTACTGTTAACCAGCAGGGTGCCGGTGGAAACTATGCTACTGTTGGGCGAAGGAGAAGGAGAGGGGGAAGGCATGTCCAAAGGCAGCGAGAGAGGAGGAAGGATAGGAGTGTGGAGGTGAGAGTCGGAACTTTGAATGTTGGCACTATGACTGGTAAAGGGAGAGAGCTGGCTGATATGATGGAAAGAAGAAAGGTAGGCATACTTTGTGTGCAAAAGACCAGGTGGAAGGGGGGTAAGGCCAGGAGTATCGGAGGTGGGTTTAAACTCTTCTACCATGGTGCGAATGGGAGGAGAAATGGGGTAGGGGTAATTCTGAAGGAAGAGTATGTCAAGAGTGTGCTGGAGGTGAAGAGAGTGTCAAACAGAGTGATGAGTATGAAGCTGGAAATTGAAGGTGTATTGCTGAATGTTATCAGCGCATATGCCCCGCAAGTTGGGTGTGAGATAGAAGAGAAAGAAGAATTCTGGAGTGAGTTGGATGACGTGGTGGAGAGGGTACCCAAGGGGGAGAGAGTAGTGATTGGAGTGGACTTCAATGGACATGTTGGTGAAGGGAACAGAGGTGATGAAGAGGTGATGGGTAGATATGGTGTCAAGGAGAGAAATGTGAAAGGACAGATGGTGGTGGATTTTGCGAAAAGGATGGAAATGGTTGTGGTTAATACATGTTTCAAGAAGAGGGAGGAACCCAGGGTGATGTACAAGAGTGGAGGAAAGTACACACAGGTGGACTATATCTTATGTAGAAGGTGCGATCTAAAAGGAATTGGAGACTGCAAGGTGGTGACAGGGGAGAACGTAGCTAGGCAGCATCGGATGGTGGTCTGTAGGATGACTTTGGAGACCAAGAAGAGGAAGCAAGTGAAGGCAGAGCCGAAGATCAAATGGTTGAAGTTGAAGAAGGAAGACTTGTGTGGAGTTCAGGCAGGAGTTAAGACAGGCACTGGGTGGTAGTGAAGAGTTGCTGGATGGCTGGGCAACCGCTGCAGAAATAGTAAGGGAGACAGCTAGGAAGGTACTTGGTGTGTCATCAGGACAGAGGAAGGAAGACAAGGAGACTTGGTGGTGGAACGAGGAAGTACAGCAAATTATACAGATGAAGAGGTTGGCAAAGAAGAAGTGGGATAGTCAGTTTATGGATGTGGTGAGGGAAGACATGCAGGTGGCTGATGTGACAGAGGAAGATGCAGAAGACAGGAAGAAATGGAAACGGATGATCCGCTGTGGCGATCCCTAACGGGAGCAGCCGAAAGTAGTAATAGTAGACTGCAGGCAACACATTCAATCTGTTTAGGTTTTCTCAAAAGCCTTTGTTTAGGGCTCATTGGTAAAACTCACTCCTGTCACCAAAATTTTAACGTGTCAGATGTCCTGACTATCAGGGTCTGTAGATAGGTGAGGTGTCATTTAACAAGATTTGAATGTCTAAATATATGACAGAATCTGTGTGGTAACTACCTTGTAGCTGCTGCCGGATGTTTTTTATAATCACTTGGTTTTTTTTATAAATCATACATGAGTCAGCTCTTTGAAGCCTCCATGCATCAGAGTTTAATAATAATAATACTACTGATGGAAAAAAATTATTTAAAAAAAAATGTTCCCCCCTTTTACTCCTCAATTTTCTCCGGCCAACTACCCCACTCTTCTGAGCCATCCCGGTCGCTGCTCCACCCCCTCTGCCGATCCGGGGAGGGCTGCAGACTACCACATGCCTCCTCCGATACATGTGGAGTCAGTCGCCAGCCGCTTCTTTTCACCTGACGGTGAGGAGTTTCACCAGGGGGGACGTAGCATATGGGAGGATCACGCCCCCCCCCCATTCCCCCTCCCCCTTGAACAGGCACCCCAATCAACCAGAGGAGGCGCTACTGCAGTGACCAGGACACATACCCACATCCGGCTTACCACTCGCTGACACGGCCAATTGTGTCTGTAGGGATGCCCAAACCGATGGAAAATTTAATAAAATGTTGGATTCCAAACAATGTATTTCACCTATGGCGAGTTATCCAGATACAGGCATTTTAATGTAGGTCAACAGCCATTATCTTATTGTAATGGCACCTTAGACAGCATGATCTCATATTTGAACAATTGTCCTGCTCAATCCAAACAGCATGTGTATTACGCAGGATTTGGCACATGTAGACCGTGGCAATGCACTTTCTGGTAAGAACAGGCGCCTGAAGATTGATCTTGTAATGGTGAACAGCCATTCCCTTTTTTTTCTTCTTTTTTTCTCAGTAGTTCATGGCTGCAGACCACAAGCATGGTAGCCAAGTGGCAAGGCATTGGTCTTGTAAAACCTGTGGAGTCTTGTAGAAGAACATGGATTCAGTTCCTGTCCATTCTTCTGAAATATAGTTGTTTCGTATAAAACTTATTCATGCCAGTTTTTTTTTTCCCCCATGGTGAAAGGAGTGAAACGCTCACTGCACAACAGCTTCACAAGAGAGGTGACTTTCTCAAGATCTTAACCTTCAGTAGAAGGCAGTTCATGTTGCCAGTGTCATCAACGAAAGACTGCAGGTTCAGTCCCAAATCACACATATGTATATGAATAAACAATCACAAGCATAGTTTAATGTTAGTTTCATAAACTGAAGATCACTCACCAGGCTTGAATCCTAATAACGATGGTGAAGGTCTGCAATCCAATTTGGGTGTACAGTTATACATCCTAACAAAACAGGTACAGAAAGCCTAATGAAAAAAATACATTTGCTTTATAAAAGTTCTTAAAAAAAGTCTCTAGCTCTTTTGCTGAAGAGAAAGAATAAAGCAAACAAACCTGGCGAACAACCACCCAGTTTCCATCAGGTATCAGGAACACTGTCATTTTATTTCATGTACTAGCATACGTTAAATAAAATTTCCCCCAGCCCACAGCAGTGCAACAGAAAGACAAAAACATGTCCAAGAATTACAAGAACACAAATCCAAACTAACACTTATATCCAAACTAAAAAAAAATAATCCACTGTCCAATAGAACGAACGCCAGCCAGAATGACTGTCGACTGATCACACTAAAACTTAGTATGTCAGTGTGGTACAAAATCACATGACACTGGTGTGAATCCTTATAATGGCCTTCTAATGGGAACGGATTTAGAAAGGTAAATGAGCAACATTTCAAACAAAAAAATATTGCCTGTCCCTCTACTGTGAATTCGAGGTAATGTTTAAAGGGATACATGTTGACACTTTTTTGCCTGTCTACCATTTAGAAAGACTCTAACAAAGAAACCAGTGTAAATGCAGGTTTTGCATGCCTGATATCCTATATTCCTTTCATAAAAGAAAAAATCTTGTTTGGAGCTTGTGTGGTGCATATTTGCCAGACAGCAAAGCATTTTTAACCAGCAACGTCTTTTTAACCAGTGAATATGGGTTCAATCAATCCTGTTCCACTGTAGACTGTTCATAAACTTTTATCTAGATTATCTTGGTGAAAAGCATGAAACTATCACTGAACAGAGAGAGACCTATCAGTAATAATTTCACTCAGGCGTCCAGGTGGCGTGGTAGTCTATTCCGTTGCCTACTAACACAGGGATCGTTGGTTCAAATCCTCGTGTTACCTCTGGCTTGGTCGGGCGTCCCTACAGACACAATTGACCGTGTCTGCGAGTGGGAAGCCGGATGTGGGTGGGTGTCCTGGTCACTGCATTAGTGCCTCCTCTGGTTGGTCAGGGCATCTGTTTGGGGGGGGGGGGGAATAGCATGATCCTCCCACGCGCTACATCCCCCTGGCGAAACTCCTCACAGTCAAGTGAAAAAAAGCGGCTGGTGACTCTACATGTATCGGAGGAGGCAGACGGGGTGGAGCCGCGAGTGGGACGGCTTGGAAGAGTGGGGTAATTGGCCAAGTACAATTGAGGAGAAAAAGGAGGAAAAAGAGAAAAAAAAACACAAAAAAAGAAGAATAATTTCCCTCGCATTCGGTGGTATACCTACCCTAAGTGCTCATAATGTGAAATCCTTTTTTCAAAGGTGCGCTCAGTGGCATCCTTAAACATATTTTTACCGGCCCTTTCCTTGTGAAGGCCCACTTTATAGAGGAACTGGAGTAGAAGTCCTGAAACCCTTTTTACCATGGACAATTTCAAGATCCACCTTTTGAGTGACAGCTAGTCAAAGCCTCTGTCGCAGGAAAATAGAAATAATTTACAGCAGCATGGTGTTTTTTAAAAACTGAAATTTGCAACATATTTAAGAACCAGGACTGTCTGTTTGAAAATGAACTCCCTTGCAGTTATTCAAGTTCCAGAGTTATACTGTCTGTCCTCGTTACATTAACATTTTAGGAGTTTGATTTGATTATTCTGTTTCTCAGTATGATAATGATATACAATACTTCACTGTTAAACTAATGAATAGGCTGCTAAACAGTTAATTTTCTGAGGGTAAAATGCATTCCTCATTTTGAGAAAATGTAATTTGTAAGAATTAACTATGAATGCTCCATTATAATGTTTATTGCAAATTATAGTTATTGTTTGCTTATTTTTTTAAGAAATAATTTAAATTGTGCAGAATAAATCTGCTGCTACTGAATAGACTGAGTTCCAGCCTGTGTGACTGATGTGCATCTGTTTGGCTTTGCCTTTGCATGCCCAGTTTTGATCGTTTAACAAGTAATGAATGTAAAATAAATATCAAATTAATATACAGGTTTAGCCATATGTTGCATTTAAACCATCTACTTTCTATTCTATTACACATGCAACTACTTAGCTTTTATCTCGCTTGCTCTCTTACCATTTGCAACGTACAAGTAGGTACATGTGAGAAAGGTGCACCTCATTAATTATGAGAGGAAGCAAACACATAATCAACCAAGCTTCATCACAGTAAAACAGACAAAGGCAAAAACACACCACTGCACTGCACACAGATCACTGCAGGCAAGGTACAGCAGCATGGAAAACACTCCTTACCTGCATTAACTACAGAACTCCCACAATGGCTGTGTAAATAACTTTCTGAAGAGCTGTCATTACTCACCGATCAGCTATTTGCAACATTACCCGCCTAGGGCCAGCTATCCTGCCCCATCAGTCAAGTCTGCAGCAAAGGCAATCATGTTCTGCTTTAAGACTTTTGCATACATTAACACGTCTTTGTAGAGACATGCAGCAGGCATGTCACAAAGAATATTCCAGGGGAAACAGAGTCAATATTGTCTTGGGAGCCAAGGGAGGCTGAGGTGATGACATAAGTAGACCCACTGTGGTTGGTCTAAGCGGCTTGGTATCTATTGTAAACCTATAACTTAGAAGGCATATCAACAAGGAGATGGCTTCAAGATCTTGCAAATCTGATGTTTCTTTTTTCTCTAAATTGAATCTTTGATAAAATCACCCAGTTTCAACTATTTGTGGTATAATGTTTTTCAGAGAGTTACAGTCACAATGCTCTTTTTTTCCAGAGGAAATACTCTATCTTCTTTCCCTTTGACTCATGGACTTCAGAGTGATAAACCACACTGGTACATTCCAGTAAGGATTGTAGGAGACCCCCATCACCAGACAGATGGGGGTGACTTACCCCTATGTAGACACATCTGGAAATAAAGAGAGCCATGGAGTTCCCCCCCCCCTCAGCTGTGGAAAAAAGGAGCTCACCCACCGCCCCAATAAATGCATGACATCATCAGCATACATGCATTTGTTTTATACCTAGTTATTATCCTGCCGCTGTGGGGTAGAACTGTCTCAAAAGGAAATAGACTGAATCCTTCTCCATTTGACTTGAGCCACCCTGTTTTAAAACAGTTTCACAAATCTGAATGCATTGAATGCAATGCTGGGATGTCATCGCCAAGAAAGGGCACCCAGGATTCTTTACTTTCACAATGAGGCATGCAGTGAAACGTCCACACAATGCGCAAACAATGCAAATGATTATTTTCGTCCTCATACAAGAAGAGGGATTGGTTAAAGTAGTGTTTGTAGGTGTAGTCAGTTGCTATAGCCTAAGGTGGTACTTTTATTACACAGCCAGAAAACTCCCTCATTCACATTCTCAGGGACTAAGGAGTTCATTTGACCTCATCTTCAGTGCACTTTAAGGCAAGATGGCGTTATTAGTCAGGTTTCATGCAGCCTGAACTTTTCTGCATCTGTATGCAAAAACTGTTCCCTAGCTTGTGGTAACTGGGGCTTGGATAAACACCATTTTTGCCATTAAACCAAAGACTCTTAGTTGTTGCAGCAATGTTCTGTGTGTGCAGTATGGTTTGGAATGGAATTGAAAAGACTGAAATGGATTATTTTTGTTATATAAAAGTAGTGGTGTTGTAGTGGGTACTCAGCATTCATTATGAGTAGATGAGACTTTTAGGTAGTTTTGCTTTATGATAGAGCCTGCATAGTTATAATTCCCTTGACAAAAGAACTCTTCAATCATGAAGTAACATGGACCTACCAAATTTGATACACTACCGTTCAAAAGTTTGGGATCACCCAAACAATTTTGTGTTTTCCATGAAAAGTCACACTTATTCACCACCATATGTTGTGAAATGAATAGAAAATAGAGTCAAGACATTGACAAGGTTAGAAATAATGATTTGTATTTGAAATAAGATTTTTTTTTACATCAAACTTTGCTTTCGTCAAAGAATCCTCCATTTGCAGCAATTACAGCATTGCAGACCTTTGGCATTCTAGCTGTTAATTTGTTGAGGTAATCTGGAGAAATTGCACCCCACGCTTCCAGAAGCAGCTCCCACAAGTTGGATTGGTTGGATGGGCACTTCTTGCGTACCATACGGTCAAGCTGCTCCCACAACAGCTCAATGGGGTTCAGATCTGGTGACTGCGCTGGCCACTCCATTACCGATAGAATACCAGCTGCCTGCTTCTGCTCTAAATAGTTCTTGCACAATTTGGAGGTGTGTTTAGGGTCATTGTCCTGTTGTAGGATGAAATTGGCTCCAATCAAGCGCTGTCCACTGGGTATGGCATGGCGTTGCAAAATGGAGTGATAGCCTTCCTTATTCAGAATCCCTTTTACCCTGTACAAATCTCCCACCTTACCAGCACCAAAGCAACCCCAGACCATCACATTACCTCCACCATGCTTAACAGATGGCGTCAGGCATTCTTCCAGCATCTTTTCATTTGTTCTGCGTCTCACAAACGTTCTTCTTTGTGATCCAAACACCTCAAACTTGGATTCATCCGTCCACAACACTTTTTTCCAGTCTTCCTCTGTCCAATGTCTGTGTTCTTTTGCCCATCTTAATCTTTTTCTTTTATTGGTCAGTCTCAGATATGGCTTTTTCTTTGCCACTCTGCCCTGAAGCCCAGAATCCCGCAGCCGCCTCTTCACTGTAGATGTTGACACTGGTGTTTTGCGGGTACTATTTAATGAAGATGCCAGTTGGGGACCTGTGAGGCGTCTGTTTCTCAAACTAGAGACTCTAATGTACTTATCTTCTTGCTCAGTTGTGCAACGCGGCCTCCCACTTCTTTTTCTACTCTGGTTAGAGCCTGTTTGTGCTGTCCTCTGAAGGGAGTAGTACACACCGGTGTAGGAAATCTTCAATTTCTTAGCAATTTCTCGCATGGAATAGCCTTCATTTCTAAGAACAAGAATAGACTGTCGAGTTTCAGATGAAAGTTCTCTTTTTCTGGCCATTTTGAGCGTTTAATTGACCCCACAAATGTGATGCTCCAGAAACTCAATCTGCTCAAAGGAAGGTCAGTTTTGTAGCTTCTGTAACGAGCTAAACTGTTTTCAGATGTGTGAACATGATTGCACAAGGGTTTTCTAATCATCAATTAGCCTTCTGAGCCAATGAGCAAACACATTGTACCATTAGAACACTGGAGTGATAGTTGCTTGAAATGGGCCTCTATACACCTATGTAGATATTGCACCAAAAACCAGACATTTGCAGCTAGAATAGTCATTTACCACATTAGCAATGTATAGAGTGTATTTCTTTAAAGTTAAGACTAGTTTAAAGTTATCTTCATTGAACAGTACAGTGCTTTTCCTTCAAAAATATGGACATTTCAATGTGATCCCAAACTTTTGAACGGTAGTGTATATTGTTTGTTTAAGAGAGTGTTTAATAACTTGGTATACTGTGCTTGAAGAATATGAGAACTTGCTTGCTGGTTTTAGCCATATGAATGATAAACTGAAAACCAATAAATTTAAAGTACTGATTTTTTTTTAAATACTAAGTTACAAACTTTTGCTGCCATCAAGGTAATCTATCAATGTCAAAATCATTTCTGCATGGCTAGTTCCTTTTACTTCTGAGGGGTATTGTGTGTGAGATTAAGTTGAAGAATATGAGCCCAAGTATTTCTTCACCTTTCTAAGTCAAGCCCAAGCCTCCATCAACATCATCCTACAAGCAAACAGCCAAGTTGCCTGCCAGTTTCCAAGCAGTTTGACAACCCTGTTGTAAGCCTCGAGGGTATCTCAAGCGCTTTAAACCTATATAAAACCTCCGCAGAGCTCACAAACACACAAGTTCTGTCCTGTTCCTTGTGAGAGTCTTTTAGTAGGATAAGTTGGCCTAGACAATAGTTATGGCTTTAAGCAGAAGTGACAGTGTTCTTCATGGAAAGGAAATGGGAAAATGACAAGAACAGAAATAACTACAGAATGTACACTGCAAAACAGCAATAAATAGCACTAACAGTACATTCGTCAAATGGTCACATTATCAAATTAAAAGCAAAATGGAAACGACACGTTTTATAACATCGTTTAAAATTTTCAATTTAGGTAGCAGTTATGGAAAGCAGCATTATTCCAGAAATAAGGGGTCACAGCAGAGCATGCAGGGTCACCCAAAGATTTCCATTTCAGCCTTGGGCTGGCTAAAGACCAAAGATCACTGCTAGCTCATTGTGGTAACTAGGAGCTAGGTCATGTTGAAAATTGTAGTTAATTAAACAAATCAAAATGATATTTAAGCGGTAACCAATGCAGAGATGCCAGAACAGGTAATGTAAATGGGGTGTGTTGTTTTAGGCAGACCTTGCAGCTGCATTCTGAACTTACTGAACTTTCTGTATGACAGAGGCATGCCAGTGAGACATTACATTAGCCAAGGTAATAGAAATAAAAGCACTTTGAATTGCGTTTCATGCATGAAAGGTGTTTTATGAAATAAAGTTAATTATTATTAAGTCTTCCATATCTTGGGAGGAAAGAACTGGGCACATGTTATTAATATTTCTCAGCTGAAAGACGCCCACCTCAACCAAAAAAAAAAAATCCTTGTTGGTAGAACGAGAAAAGGTAGCTATTGTATGGTTTTCATGCGACTCTAAATAAAAAAGGATTTGATGTGTTTATAAAATTTTAAATGAGAATCAAAAATGGCACCCGGGTTTTTTGATAATGATTTGATATTGCTATCCGCTAACTGAGCTGTATTTCTGATCATTCCTGTGATGAGTACCTCTTTTTTGTCACATGCCAGTTCATTTGGAGTGCCTAAGCTTACACCATGGTGAAAGATGCGCTACCTGCTCTGGTATCCTCAGCAGCACACAGATGAAAAAGTCTCCTTACAGGCACTCAAAAGTGAACACATTAAACATTTCTCTCAGGATTTCAATAAGGCACTGAGACTGGAGAGGTAGTCGCAATTTACTAGTTAAAGCATCTGTAGACAACTTTTCAACTACCCCCCCCCCCGCCATAGCATTTCCAAGTGCTTTTATTGTTTGTGCCACTGTGGCAAAGACAACCGGATTGCTTTCTGTTTATTAGCAGCCTGACTATTGTCCAAAGCAAGAAACAACTGTAGGAATCCCAATTTGAGCTAGAAACCCCAATCTCAGTGCTATGATAAGGACAGAATAAAATATGCGGTAGTATCAATAAGTTGGCAGGTTGTGTTACTTACTGGTCCAGTAGAAATAATGCCAACTGAATGCTGGTTTGGAACCCTCTCAAGTCTTGGGTGTTGTATCAAACTCTGTTTCCCTCTCGAGATCTGTTTCCCCATAGCCAGAGTTCGATACAACACCGGGACTTGAGAGGGTTCCAAACCAACATTCAGTTGGCATTCTCGGACTGGCATCCATCGATTGAATGCCTGTCTGAGGTTGGCTCTTGTTTTACCTGTTTCTGTTATTCTCCCTTTTTGCCATTTTTGCCTCATCCGTCGACAGGGTTCTTTTACTCTTGCCAGGTAGAGTTTCCACTGTCACTTCGGTTGTTCCGCCGTCCGCCATTTTTGCTACTGGGGAAAACAAAAGCGCTATCCTCCTCCTATTTTGGTTGCGCAATGGTTGACGCATGGTACCATTCTTGTCTCTATATAAATGCTTCTCCTCGGTCAAATCATTCAAAAATATGACCTTTCCTTCCACTGATATGCTGAAGAAACTCAGCTTTATCTCCCCCTGAAACCAAATGACCAGTTCAATCTAGTCAGCCTCCTGAACTGCCTTGAGGATATAAAGTGCTGGATGGCACAAAACTTTCTACAGCTGAATGAAGGCAATGCTGAAGTCGTCTTATTTGCCCCCCCCCCACTCCTCAAAGTGTTTACCAACAGACTTGGCAATGTGTTCAGCCTTGTCAAACATGGTGTCAAAAACCTTGGTGTGACATTTGATTCCTCCAAGTTTGACAAGCAAGTTAATGCAGCAGTGAAAGCCAGTTTTTTCCAGCTTCATACTATTGCCAAAATCAAGCTGTTTCTCTCTTTTAAAGATTTTGAAAAAGTCATAGATAGATAGATAGATAGATTGTTTAATTAGCATCACGACCAAGGCCGGTGGAATTTGTTTTCAGTACAGCATGTTAAACTCTGCAGCACAATACATCCATGGACAACAGCAGACACTCCACATAATATCATGAACAGTACAGTCACACAATAGCAGAAACAAAACATATTACGCACAACAATTAGATGAATGGTAGTATACATGCCAGTGGTGTGTAAGGAGGGGACTATAGGGTGGAATTCAGAGTCCTGGTAGCTAGGGGAAAAAGAAAAAAAAACATTTGTGAAGCATTTAGTCTTTAGTGGACAGTGACCTGTAGCACCTCCCTGATGAAAGGAGCTGGAAGAGGTGATGAGCAGGATGTGAGGGGTCGGAGATGATCTTCTTTGCTTGCTTTACATTCTGGTGATTATGTACAGATTCAGCAGAGGGGAATGGGTTATCTATGATTTTGGATGCCTTGTTGACAATCTGCTGCAGTTGTTTTCCATGTTTGACTGTCCATGCTGCCGTACCATACTGTAATAGAAGATGTTATGATGGACTCGATAATGGCTGCCTAAAACAGAATGTGAAGTTGATGTTTGATGCGGTATTTTTTTAAGCTGCCTAAGAAAGTAAAGTCGCTGTCGCTTTTGTAATGATGTGCTCAGGGTTAATTTTCCACTTTAGGTTATTACTGATGTATGTTCCAAGGAATTAAAAAGAGTCAGTTATTGTGATGGGGTCACTTTTATATCCTCCCGCTTGGACTACTGCAACTCTCATGTATATTGGGATTAGGCAGTTGTCCCTATCCCACCTACAACTGGTCCAGAATGCCACAGCCAGGCTCCTGACAGATACCCGGAAGAAGGACCATATTACCCCTATCCTGGCCTCTCTCCACTGGCTGCCTGTACAGTTCAGAATTGGTTTTAAGGTTCTCCTCTTTGTTTATAAAGCCCTAGATGGGCTGCCCCCCTCCCCTATCACATAACTTTTAACATTTTATTCTACCTCCTGGTCCCTCAGATCAGCTGACTTGGGACATCTGGCTTTCCCTTGATCTAAACTTGAGCCCAGGGGTGACCGCGCCTTGGCAATTGCAGCCCCTAGACTCTGGAACAGCATTCCCCACCCTATCAGATCTGCCCCCTCTATCGACTCAAGACTTACGTCTGTTCACTAGTGTTTGAATCCCCCTGATGTGTCTGATTTCTGGTTTGTGCCCATGCCCATGTGTTGTTTATTTGTGCCTAAGAGTTATGTGCCTTGTTGTTTATGTCAGTGTTTTTTGTATTTGTGTTTTTAGCTGCCTGCTGTGGTCTGTACAGTACTTTGGTCAACATTGGTTGTTTTGAAACTTGCTTTATAAATAAATTTGACTTGACTTGACTTCCTTTGTGCTGTAAATCAAGCCTTAATTTTCCCGCGAGATTGTACTTGGTAGCAGACAAAATTTGCATAGTGAAAGCTAGGCTTATGGGGAACCAATCTAAATGCCGGTGGTGTCATTATTTTATAACCATTACACAGTGCAATCAACATTTACCTCATAATGATAAGTTAAAGCAAAAAAGTTGTCTACTGCTGCTTTAATCTTTAAATTTAAAGCATTTGCCTCATCTCCATCTTAGACAACACAAAGATATCCTGATAAGCCTTGCTCTCAGGAAAAGGAAAAAAAAATTCCCGTCTCAGAACTGTTCAGCATCATAGTTTTGTTATAAATTAAAGGCTGTATGTGTCTAAGTATGTTTTCATGTTTTGCATCCATTTCACATTGCTGTTCATCTCAGAAAATGCCTGTATTGTATTTATTTCTATTGTTTGTCTTCAAGCAAGAAAATGCTATTTGGCTTCGTTTGGTGTGCAGAACACATTGAATGACCTGCAATATCCCAACAATGTCTCCAGAATTACTTTATGCTAATTTCTAGCATACACTGCTAGCCTTTAACATATAACCCGTTGGAGAGATGTTCTGCCCACCATTTTCCCCTCATGGTGCCTCTCAACTCCTCTGTCTGCAAAGTAAACAAATGTCTGAGTCCGGCATTCAAAGAAGGGACTTCTATCCCCCTCCAAGATAGCTGGCCAATGAGTCATGCTCCTTGGTCCCAGCACTCCTCACATTTTCCACAAGGTGCAAATCATTTTCCTGCAACCATGTAAAACCAATTGTACATGTGGTCTCCAAGTTAAGCAGTGTGACTTTCAAAGCATTTTTACCACTCGTTATGTTCTTTTGTATCGTAATAAAACTTTCATGTTAACAGAAAATATCAATAAATGAAGAAGAAGAAAAAAACCATGAACAGCCCTGGTCCAGTAGCTCTGTGCTATTAGACTATTTGTCACTTGTTAATGAAACGCAACATGTAGTCAGAGGATCTGGGAGAGGGGAGGAATGGTTTCTATTTCACCTGAATTTGATAAATGTCTCAGTTTGAAGGTACATTTTAAGTCATAATAAATATTACACACAGACATTATCATAGGCTAGAAAATCAAGATTAAGGTAATTAATTCGCTGGGATGCCGCAACATTTTAACTTTATTAGTTCTTAGCCAGCACCCTACCATAAGTTAGTGCTGGTGTTAACTGGTTGTCATTCAGCAATATGAAAATTTATTTTCTCCTTGTATCTTTTATATTGTTTCTGAAAAAAAAGATTCATCCAATTCTGATTCTTTTCCTACACACAGAGCATGTCAATACTCCAGGATCACTTTGTAGTCAGAGGATTGTTACATCTATGACTTTTGAATTGTTCCACAGTTTCTTCATCGTGGCTTGACAAAGTCCACAACTATGACTTTACAATGGTGATCTAAAGTATATGACATGATGGAGATGCTGACACGTGCCAGATAATGCATTTTTGTTTCCAAGACACTATCCACCACGGATTTCAACATTTTATCGTTAGCCATAAATAAAATCTGCTCACTCTTGATGTTCTCTCTCCCACATTACTGAGGAAATCCCTTAAACAGATCACATCTCTACCCCCGCGGATGAGCTTGTCTGAGAACATGACAGATGACTTTTTTGTGCTTTGGCTTTGTTTCCTCATTTGACAAGCTTAGTGGTTGCCCTATCTCAAATTATTGTGTGGACTTGTTCTGAAAGATCCTCGGCAATCTATTAAAAGCCTTTCATCACCATGAATAAGTGGCTGCTGCTAATGTGAAGATAGAGAAAGAGATCAGGTACACAGAGGTCAGTCTTCAGGTCAAAAGGACATATATCTGTTTGCAGTACCAAAATAGCGTAGCCTGAAGGTTTCACAAGCATGCATGAGACCATTGCTGTTTCGAGCCCTGGCTGTCTAAATATAAGCTCGGAAGAGGGAAGAATAGTGATGTGGCCACCTTCATTAATAACTTTTGATCTACTCTAAAAGCAAGGCAATAACTACCTGACTTTAGATGTGGTGTCCAGTGTCCAACAGAAGAGCACAGAGACTGAACTCAACAGTTTCCATATGCATAACTCATAGGCGGACAAAGGCAAAAGCTTGTCCAGCATGTCCAACCTTTACCCATCTCATGAGGGCTCTTTTCGCAAGGAGTGCAAATTTTCAGGATACTTCTATATCGATTTTAGAAATGTTTCTTGGGACAGCCACCATCAAAGTGGTCCTCTGTCCTCATATAAATAAAACTATAAGAAATAGTTTTGAATGCATTTTAAACTATTGAGTACGGGACGTGTGTATTTGCTTCACACAAAGTTGACTTGAAGATACATCCTAGGATGCACTAGGACACACAGTGATGTTTCCTGAGGCCCTCATTTTTTGTTTGTTTTTCAAGCTGAAAATAAATCCAAATGAAATGGTCCCTTGGTGCAACAGGGACAAGATCCATTACAACAATCAACAGAGTTAATGTGCCATTATTCTGATGACTCATTCATTGTTAGGCAGTAGGTTTTCCCTTACCCTCATCTGTAGCTGAATGTTTCTGAGTAGCAAAGGTTCAGCATGGATGAAAGGGGAAGTAATTAATTTGTCTTTGGGGGACTGGGAGTTGTCATCAAACCAAAGTTCCCTGTAGCATGAGGTGTTCATATGTGGGCCCTGAAGGCTGCAGGTGTGGGTTACAGGTTGTCCCTCACGGATGCCTTACGGAATTGTGCCCCTTGCTAAAACCAACAAGGCCCCCCTGCGGCCCAGACGGGTGTCTGATTACATGATCAAAGCACCAAATAAGGGAATAAAACAATTGAATTGTCATCGTTTATCATGGAAACCATAGATTAGGTTTTAAGGTCAACACTGAAATAATTGATTGTTTTTCACAGAAAGAAAGTGGGAAACATGACAGACTAACAACACCGTGTAATTTCAAAACTCACATAATATTTAATAAGCCTCGCTGACTGCTGAGCTCACTTAACAATGGGCTTGTATTATGATGAAGGCTGTTGATGTATAGACTAAAATAGGACCAAAAATTAAACACATTTATTTTTATAACATCACGTATTGCTTAAAACATCATGCATTTTGTAGTCCCTTGACACAGAAAAAAAATATAAATATAAGTGTAAGTGGTGATGGCCTGGTGGCCTGTCCAGGGTGTCTCCCCGCCTGCCGCTCAATGACTGCTGGGATAGGCTCCAGCATCCAGCGGCCCTGATTGGGATAAGCGGCTTGGTTAATGGAATGGAATGATAGAAATTAATGTTTTAATCTTTCTTTTTTAAAAGTGCTCCCCCCGGTTCAGCTTCTCTCAGCCATTTTTTTTATATATTCGTGATGTTATTGAGCATACTCATTTATATACAGCTTATCAGATCAAACAATAAAATTATGAAACTCCGCCCACCATTACCACTAGCCTTTACTTGTAATTGTCACTCTGGAAGCCAGTTCATGAATATTAATGAGGACTAGACCACTCCCTCACAATTTGACAATTATGGATAAAGGTATAATAAACAACATTCTTTTCCAAAAAAAAAAAAGGTTGTTGCTGAATATCTTATTATATCATATTCAAAGTCTTTAGGCATAAAAAAGTACATTTGATTTTAGTCAACTTTAAACCTCGAACTGTAGCACCCTCAAGAGTCAATTTTGTATTTATTTATGTATTGTTCCTTTCTTCCTCTCTCCTTTTTAACCTTCATGACAAACACTACAGGAATGAGAGCCACTCCAAAGTCCAAAATATCCTGTTAGGCAGGACGGATCAGTTTGCAATGTGGGTTTCATGTCTTGCATCAATATTGAAAGGTTGACGTTTCTGCGGTGGACTGCAGAGTTGTGACTGGCTGTAACTTCAGCAGCACAGAGATGTAACACAAAGAAAACGTTGCTTGCAAGTGGCTCACAAGCTGAGAGTCTGTATTTTCCCATCAACAAAGTGATTATAACAGTGGCAGTGTTTAGTAAGTCTGTATAGTGGTAAACAGCAGGATGGCACACCACTGTGGTGATGACAGGTGCTATCATGTGTAAGTAAATCGGTTATTTTGATGTCTGATAGCTTACATATATTATGCGTGTTTTGTACAAATTCATTTTGAGTCTTTTCTATATGCCAGTATTGTTTTATTTTTTTTATTTTTTATTTTTTTGGGGGGGTCGAAAAAATAAATGTTTCTTATTGTTTTTATTTGTTATTGCTTCCTTTTAAATGTGAATACTGGCTTTCAGAGAGAGAAAAACTCTTTCTTGTTCAGGTCATCTCCTGTTTTTGTCTGTTTTATGGGTCTCAAATGTGTTGTGAGTGAAAAAAGGAGGGATAGATGACTTTAGCAGATGAAGAAAGCCCATGAAGCTGCGTGTTGGGAGGAAAGTGGAAGTCATCATAGCCTTGGCAGCAAGAATCCCTTCATGTGTAGAGTTGTTTCTGTAGGCAGTGCTTAGTTTTATGCTGCGGGAGGATTGTTACAGTACAAGCACAAGATAGCACAGGGGAGGTTTTTCCTCTGTAGGAAGTCTGCTTGCGGCTTACATTGCCATGGAGAATTCTGAAGCAGTTGTTCTGCCAATCCGATCAAGGTTTCCAAGAGAGGAATCTCGTTTTTCATGCAACAAAAATGATGATTTTGCATGACTGCAGCAGTTTTGTCCTACAGAGATAAAACTGGTATTCTCAATATGCAAATAGAGAATCAAAGATATCGACCTCGTCATCATTTTTGTTTCGTGGCCAAATATATTTAATGCATCTTTTGGTGCAGCTGCTTAAAATATCAAATCTTTGGGTCATAAAAGATCCCATTTGACAGCATTGCATATTCCACAATATGGCATGTATGCACAGCGTCTTACTATATGTATGACATGTGCCTTCCATCTGCTCACACAGTCTCCCTTTCCAACACAATAGCTTGGTTTACAGGGAAGAAACAGAAGTCAAAAGAAGCCTATCTTGTGGATTAAAATGTATGGGCTTTGAAAATCCTGGATGGATACGATGCCGGTTCCTGGTCATGCACATCTGCTGTAACCAAAGAATATAGTTCAGGCTCTGATTCTGTGCAAGCTCTTGCTAGGAAAACTGTTTATTGCAATATTTTGGCAGGCGTATCCTTGGAGACTTAGACACTGCTAATTATTTCCATCCTCTTTTCAAATCCCAGGCTGGGGTTGTTTGGGCCCCATACCACAGAAGCCCCTCCATAACACTCTACAACATTTGATCCAAACTAAGCTCAGTGTGTCTACATTAGGAGTATGAGATATACAGCCATCATATGGAAGATAATCAGTGGAGGTTTCTGAAAACACCCATGGTGTTGTGGCACTAGTTTCACTTGAAGAGTACTTCAGCATAATTTTTAGGCAAATGAAATGGGTAAACAAGCTTACCTGTTATCAAAATCTGAAAACAATGGACATTTAGGGGAATACCCGTCGATAGCTTGACCGGACCAGCAACTTTGATAAATTGGGAATTTATGATGCTATAAATTAAGATGGAGTGGTTTGAATAGTATCATGTGATCGTAGCTGTTACTTCTGCTGAGTTATTTTGTCAGTGGTCATGGGATGCCATTTCACTGTAAAGATGATTCTGTCACATTGCTATGCAAAGTATTTTGCAATAGGAGGAGTCAGTATTGTAGAGGAGTACGTAGGAGGAGTGAGAGAGAGAGGACGGGTTCAAATCAGGGAGCAGAATTACTGTCAACTACTTCTTACATCACCATTTTTTTTATCTGTAACAAAAAAAAAAGAAAATCAAATGAATCTTTAAAGTCTCACAAACTCAAAGTTTCTGCCTCCTAAAATACTCTGAACCATGACTTTAAGGATAGGAACCCCCCCCCTCTCTCCAACTCTTTTTTTTCTCCCCTAACTCTAGTCAACGAAAGGTCACAGGCATTTTTGGTGAAATGTGAAAGCAGGAAGCAGTCACATTGGCTCCTGAGATCTGAATCTAAGCAATCATTCCATTTTTTTCCCATTTGTATTACTGTAAGTGCTGACAACATAATTTTGGTATTCAACATCAGTCCATAACGCTGTGCCTTTATGTAAAATGAAACCAAGGGATGGAGATTGGTTTGCTGCTTATCAGGAGAAGTAGGAAGTAATCCAAGAACTTGGAGCGGACAACACAAATGAGGCCTTTCGATGAAGATCTGATTTCATCTGTCATCAAATTTTGTTTTGAAAAACGGAAGTACCTGCAAATTTCCAGCTGAAAATGTTTTGAGCATTTGAGCCTAAAATTACTTTTACCATTATAGTTTTTAAAAACTAATGCATGCATTTCCTTAGATCTGCAGTCTTAACACTATAAGATCTGTTTAACATTAGTCGAATTTGAAACAGTCCTGTATGGTATAGTTCAGCTGGAGCATTGCATATGCTCACACTATCAAACCATGCTTCCAAGTTACCATCAGAAATCCACCAAATGCATCATTTATTTTGGACAATAGATCCCGTTAATACCTCTCACAAGCACTTCAGAAAGATCTCCACATCTTCATCCCAGTATCAAGTTATCTTTTTACATTCTGGCTTCATAAACCAGCAGGGAGAGCTGCAGGTCAGTTGGTACTTGATTGTAACTGGCAACAGTTCATACAAAGGAAAGCGAGATATAAATGAGCCACTGTTCATTACTGAATTGTACAATTCAGTTTTATCATTCCTATCAAGGGGTTGTTTTTGGCCGTCCTGTGATTTTCCTCTCAATTGTTTAAATCAAACAAACATAACACAATTGTTCTTATTGATGAGGCTCACTGATGTGAATTTAGTCAGAAATTACGCCAGTTGCCGGCAGCCATACCAGAATGTACCCTGGCTTTGCCAAATGATGGAAGCTAAGCAGGTACAGGCTTGGCTAGTACTTGGATGGGAGACCTGGGAAAACTGAGTTGCTGCCGAAAGTGGCGTTGGTTGGCCAGTAAGGGGTGGTCTTCCCACTGGTCCTAATAAATACAACAAATTATCAAAAAATCCCAATACCCCAGTGCAGTGACAGAGACACTGTGCTGTAGGAGACGCCGTTCCTCGGATGAGACGTTACACCGAGGTCCTGACTCACTGTGGTTGTTAAAGATCCCATGGCACTTATCGCAAAGCGTAGGGAGTCCCTGGTGTCCTGGCAAAATTCCCGACCTGGCTGTCTCTATCTGGCCAACTAATCATCACCCCGTGTAATTGGCTCAATGATTCTTCCCTCTCCACCTCAAGCTGATGTTTGGTGAGCGTTCTGGCACAAAATGGCTGCCGTGCATCACCCAGGTGGGTGCTATTGGTGGTGGTTGAAGCGAGATACCCCCTTCAATGTGAAGCGCCTAGAAGGTGCCTAGAAAAGTCCTATGTAAATGTAATTATTATTATCATATTATAAACTTTTATATCAATATATCTTAATTTTGTGCTCATAGGCACAACTTTTAGGAAATATCTTACAAAACACTTAAAGAATAATGCATTGTGTTATGCCAGATGACGATGCATAATCACAGTCTGCTGCAATGCTACATGCAAGCACAATGACCAAGGCTGACTGCAGAGGAATGAAATAGCACTTCTAACCAGGCAGTTTCGGACCAGCTATGATTCGTTTAAATTGATTCCCACTGCACATACCCTCCCTTTGGCAACTTTTACTGTCATGACCCAATCTTTGGCAGCTTGGCTGCAACCCTGCTGCCAATGTTACCATCGCCATGCTACATCTCTCCTTCGCCACTTCATCCAAAAATATAGTTACTCGTCCTGTGAGTTTTTGCAGTGGACGGTCTCTATTATGGCCAAAGACCACTGTTTTTCCCATTTTGTTCTGGTGCAGTCTTTCTGACCGGCCCCATGTCCATGTCTGATGGAAAATAACCACCCGCTGCTTTTAGCACCTCAGGAGTGCAGAACAGCTGTTTCCTGTCATTAGATGCTGTGACGTACAGGCACCAGGGCCTGATGTGTGACAGTGTTAGACAGCGTAACTTGGTGTCTTTTTAGTTAAACTGGATGGAGGTAAATTAAGATGTTAATTTCATTTTGATTTTCCTCATACATATCCAGAGGACTTCCAATGAGTACTTAGAGCTCTAGTTCCTCTTTATGGCTTTGATGGGCTTTAGCTTTGGGGTTTTGCACAGGTTATGGTGTGAAGTGAGAAGAAATTCTGCCTTTCAGTCATCCAAACCAGATTGTTAACCAGACTGGAGGAGGGGAAACAAAAAAACAGTGAGTCCTTGACAGTATTCAACCAAAATGGACACAGAATGTCCACTTCAAGATGGAAATTGATGTCTTCTCCATCAATTTTAATAGTTTTATCTCAGATTTATTTAATTGCCATGTGTTAAATGGAGGTAGTTATGTGTTAAACTATTCAGTATCAGTTGATACTGCTCATAGCGTCATAATCATTGTCTGTAGAGCCTATTACTCCAAATCCACATTCACCACAACTGGATAGACCCTTGAAACACCGCTCCCCTGGGGACCCTGGCTGTGCATGTCTCTCTGGCATCTTTAATTTCCCACAGATGAATCAAGCACTTTTTTTCCGGGCCATTTCAGTGACTCATGGAGCTGAACTACTGCAGATTCCTCCACATCTTATCCGAGAAATGAAACGTCTTCTTGCAACTGTGCTGCTTTTACAGAGTGAGACGGCAGAACAGCTGCTTAGTTTTTCCGCACCAGGTATTGACCTCACAGTACTGGTTTGTGGCATATTCAACATCAGCAAAGGCAAGAAAACCTTCGGAGAACTAGAGATGTTAGATGAAAATGGTATTTCATCTTGGACAGCTAACCAGTGATTGGTGTAAAATGATGGGTACTTACACTTGTTCAAAATACTAAACTGGTGCAGGCATACGAAGCAGATTCCACGTACATGCCATAAGACGAGGGGTGCTGACCTTCCAGTTTACTCTAAATTTACACCCAGGATTCCCCGTCATGGCCACCTACAATCATGACCACCCACAGTGACGGTCCCTCGATTTCAGTTTGGCCATTTAAATCTCTTTTCCTTTACTGATACAGCAATTCCTCCTGCGGGAAATCCGACGGTAGAAAAGCCAAATTTGCCATTGATGGGCTCTAGCAAAGTGCAAACCAGGTCATCAAGTAACAGCAATTGTTCCTAATTGGGGTAATTTCAGGTGATGTCTGTCAAGTTCTCTCCTTCACATTTCCCATCTAAAGACAATGCGTTATAAACTCTATTGCTGCTTTTAATTGTCTTGTAAAAGAGCTTCCCAACTCCCTGCTATGTTTGGTGCCCCGGAGACTGTAAAGAAAAACAAAAACAAAAAACAACCCCTCCCCAAAAAAACAGTACTTTTATGATCTTGCTCAGCAACCACTTCTGAAGAAGAGAAGTAAAAAAAAATAATTAAATAACAGTTGCAGCTTAAAACAAAGTCCTTATTTTTGTCCTTATCTGTTGCTTGGCATCTTACGTTCCAGTTGAGAATTAAGGCTGCCCCCCCCTTTTTTTTAAATAAGTGAACAGTCAAGAGCGACTCATTGGAAAGTATGAGAACTTGTGAACATGGGTGTAGTTCTCCCACAGCCACAAAAGCCTGTGAGAGGATGGTTATGGGAGAGGGCTGACAAAAGGGGGAGGAAAATTAGGCTCGCCAGCATTCTTCTTGTTTAAAGCTGTAACTACACTGCAAAGAAGAAAAAAAAAAGGAAAAAAGGAAAAAAGGCACTCGCGCAGTCGGGGCTGGGTCTGCCTGCTGCTTACAAGGAGAGGCACTCTTGTCTTCATGGTGGTGCAGTGATAACCTGAGCCTTTTTTTTCCCCTCTCTCTTTCATCCCTTTTTTGCCACTGCTTTGCACATAAGGGAGGCTCATGTCTTTCTTATAGACATGAACAGCTTTGTGAATGTAAGGACGTTCCTTTTTCTTGTGCTCTCGGTGGCTCAGGTTTTGATTGTCAAATGCCAAGATGGGAACAGTGGTAAGTAAAACATAAACAACATTTTATTTTATCCCCTACTTGCTGATGGGTGTAAAGCGTTAAAAGTGGCTGGCGGCTGTTCCCTGACCGAGTGGACGGTGAACGTGGGTTTGTTGGACTTGTGCTTGCTTGTCTGTTTCTGTGGGGCCAGAAGTTTGGCATGACTGAAAACATCTCCTTATTTGCCAGTAGATTAAATCAAATGTTACTTGCCAAATCTTCCTTACATAAGCTTGTTGTTGATAAAGGTAAACGTTTCTTTTTAATTAGATAGTCGGGTTGCTGCTTGTTCATCTCACTCTACTGTTGCATCCGAGGTGCCAGAGCGAGTTGTGTTGAACAGTCTGGGTTGTTTTGCCGTGTTGTTGTGAGTTCCTGTTTTGGATAGTGACATGAAACATGTAAGGTAGGGGGGACTGGGGCAGACCTTACAGAACATGGTCTTTCGAGACTCTTTCAAGCTTCTAGAAGATTTAGAAGAGGAATGTGAGTGGATTTCGTTGTTAATGGTGAAAGCAAAAGCCCAGCGAGTTCAGAAGCAGCGCTGTGTACATCAGCCAGTTGTTGCAGGGGATGTCACCCTCAGGCACCAAACACGCACAGGGCAGGGTAGAGAGGTTATACCCCTGCATCTTTCTGCCACATTGAAAGCCTTCATGAAGTGTTACCAACATTTTTTTTTTCCAACCCACAACTGTGTTGTACATCTGCAGAAAGTATTTCAACACCAGGGTTCACGCGTCTCAGAGGGAACACAGCCTGCATGTTAATTCGGGGCAGATGTGAGGAGACGTGAGAAGCGGAGATGCTGTTAACCTCAGTGAGTCACTGAGACATGGTAGACTGTGTGGGTTGCTGATGTCTAGACCTGACCTGGCCCTTCCCAAAGCCAAAACACCTGAGTGTCCCCCCTTCACCCCCTCCCCCCTTATGCAGAATGTGTGTTTGATCTCCGGTGATGACAGAGTCTCTCCATTGTTTTTGCAAATGACGTCATGAGCTAAGAGCTGAGAGCAGGTCAAGCTGATTTTAGGGGGCCCCTGGTTTGCTCTCTCTCTCTCTCTCTCTCTCTCTCTCTCTCTCTCTCTCTCTCTCTGGTTAAGCAGTACTGTATGACTGACAGTGTTTAATATTTTCAGACTATTATTCCCTAAGGATAGCCTTTTGGTTTATTTTGTTTCATAGCAAGCTTTTCTTTTAATTAGTCCGCTATTACCGAGGAGTATGGCTCAGACGATCAATTATTCTGGCGTGGGTCCCCAGAAAGAGCGCCATCCTGTGGGGGATGTTACAACGGCCTGCTTGCACTTTTCATGATCTTAGCCACTTGGTACAATGATGATACTTTTTTTTTTTCCCTCACAGAGATGCTTGTAGTGGAGTTCTTCCGTTTGTGGTGTCTGTGGCTTTGACTCCTTCCATATGTTATATTGTGTTTTCCTGCACCCAAGACAGACAGTTTCCTAAGTTTCTATTCTATTTTTCTGTTCTGTTCTTGTTTAATTACCAATCATACATCAGTTGTATAATGAGCTATTACTTTCTGCTGTTGGGTAGTGTTTTTATGATCTTCAGGGATGACTTCAGCGAGATGTGTGAGATATTCATGTGGGACTTTCTAGTGAGTTTATGTTTTTTTGTGTGAGTAGGTTTATAGCTCTCAGGAGCTCCGTCATCAGCAGTAACTCTGCACAGCTTGCCAGGGAGCTGTCTCTCTCCATATTTGTTCATGTGAAACAGAGCACAGTCATGTCGTAGGCCCATTTCCACGGACCAGCGGTCGATGAGGAGATCGCTGTTCAGCACTGCAATAACAGTGGAAAGTGGATGGGTGTTTTTTGGAGACAAAAGGGAAAATATGGTTCACCCGTGCCTGTGAGACAAAGGTCTTTGTGTGTGTGTGTGTGTGTGTGTGTGTGTGTGTGTGTGTGTGTGTGTGTGTGTGTGTGTGTGTGTGTGTGAGAGCCGGTTATCACACCTCTGTGCTACAGCATCACTGCAACTTACTTGTTTTCTTTTTATATGTGCAGTTAAAATGATTTTTACGGCACTTTAACTTCCAATTCTTTTTCACTTTTTGCAAAAAAAAAAGCCTTTAGAAAACATGCTCAACAAGGAAACGTTGGACAAGTCAAGTTCACCCAGAACAAACGTGTTCTTTAAAATACTTTAAAATACCCAACACTTGGATGGGTGTATGGGTATTGTTTGTGCCAGTGTCGACAATTACCAGCGTTTCTGTATTTAATTGAGGTTTTTATATGGGAAATTTTGACTTCAAATTAAGTGTGGCTGAATGTTGATGAAAGTGTGCAATTGCGAGGAGACACTGTGTCTCGGAAAACTTGGAACGTCCCGATGACGGAAAAAGACAGCAAAAACAAGTCATGGTGCACGAGAGTCTTTTTGTCAGGGGGTGGTGGGGTGGGTGAGTGGGTGGGTGGGACTTTGGTGTAATTTCCAGTGGTGTAGCATCCAATATGGTCCTTTGATGACTGGAAACATGTTTAGAGCAAATGTTGAAATCCTGCTGTTTATTACAGATTTGGATAAATGATTCATGCGTCCACAGGAGCTGACTGTTCACTCATGGAGGGGCTTAAGGTTGGCAGATGAAAAAAAAAAAGGAGGGGGGGTGCTGGGCTGAAAAGCTCACGGTTAAGACGCCACTGCCAAACACGGGCTACATTTCCAGCAGACCCCTCACTGACCTGAATGTGGTTTTGGAGGGAGTATATATAGGTGGACAAGTGAAATCTGGAGTTTTTTTAGAACAGAAGAGAGAAGAAGAAAACTGGCAACACATCACTGACTTTAGTAACTACAACCAGGAGTTACAAAGTTACAGTAACTGGAATCATGCTCCAAATGTATGCATGTGTGCGCACGCGTGTGTGTGTGTTTGAACAAGACCTCTCCCACGAGCGGACAAAGCTGTAAAGCATCTTCAAAGATGTCACTTAGCACTGCACATCAAAGGGACTGAAAGCTAAGAGGGGTATTTAAGTCTTTGTAAAAAGTGTAAAGTGTAACTTCCGCAGTTTGTTAACAAAGGTACATTTTATTCGGTGTTTTTCTTTTCTTTTCTTTTCTTTTTTTTTTGTGTATATGCTGCAAGTCAGCTTAACGTGTCTTTCCTTCCTTGGCAGCCTTGGCAGAAAAAGGGACCAAAACATACATAAAAAAATCTATTATTCTAAATCAAAAAAACCTACATGAGGTCACCGCAACCCCCAAATTAGTTCCATTTGTTGTTGCCACATCACTGATATCTCAACAAATGGGCTGTTTTCTACCAAAGCTGAATTGTCCAAACATGTGAATTCAACCAGGTCCACAGACGGCTTTGATTAAAAACACATGCTGCATTTTTTAGCAATGACTTGATTACACGCCTCCTTTCTTCTAAACTTGGGGGGAGAAAACCCCACAACATTGTGCGTTGTCTTAGGTTACACCTTTGAGGGTCTTCAGCCAGAAATGCAAAGTGTTATCAGTTGTCTAATGTGATAGCCAACGGCGGTGAACCCGAGATGACTTGATGGTGCAGACGATGGTGCTGATGGGCTCCTAAAGCGACTCGTGCCCGCGAGGGCCACTCCATGGGAACTGCATATAAACCAAATTATTGCAGTCAGCAAATGGAGGGTTGGGGTGGGGGGATGACTTCCAGATGTTAAAAGAGTTGCTCTGCCAGTATTTGGAGAATATTAAAACGAGGCTTAGCCTTGGAGGCAGCTGGAAGGGGAGGGGGTCCAACGGCTGATGTAAGGCTCAGCGTGTCAGCATCGCTTAAGGGCGCTTAGAGCATGGAAGGATGTAGGGCTTACAGGCTTAACTTGACTGCATGGCTTGTGGGAAGATCAGGTGTTCTACGTCCTCTGCACACCTCTGTAGTTTAAAGTTAACCCCCCCTCCCCTATCTCTTTGGAGACCCTGCAATTACAGTTCCTCCTGACAGGTTTTTTTATGGGCTGCGATGTGCACTCCTTTTCTGATTCACTCCATCATCCACTCAACCTGAACCTGTTGGGAGGCCTCGATGATAGGACAACATCTGAAAATACATAAGACATGGGGTTTCTCAAGGACCTTAGAGCTTAGATCGGCTGTGGTCATTACAGTTTGGAACTGACAACAAGCTTCAAATTATGAAGTAATAACGAGTAAAAATATGGCATTTTAATAAGAAATAAAAGAAAAAGAAAAAAAAATTCAGTACTGAATCTGATTCCAAATCATGTCACATGTTAGTAATCAAAGTAATTTGTTGGCCTGATCTCTTCAGTGCATCAAAACAGATTCGATCTCCATCAAGTTAAGACCATACTGAAAGTGTGAGCCATGATTGCTCATTTGAAGGAATGCTTTTACTGAAAGATTGATGTTACTTTGGCATTTCCTTAACATCAACATTGGGCGCACGACATCAGTGTCGATCAGCGGAGAAAAAGTAATACTGCACATCGATGTGTGTCAATTGGACCAGATCGATCTCTTTCGTAAGATGCTCTTGAGGAACCCGAGGCCTTGAAATTAGCCTGTACAGTGTTTAAGTGTTGACACAGCTGGTTTAGTTTTTTCACCAAATCGGGGGTGGGTGGACTTTTTGCCCTCTGGAGCTTAGCCACTGTAGGCTGCCAGGCTGTAGTATAACACAGTCCTCCCTCTCTCTCTTTCTCTCCCTCTCTCTCTCTCCCGGTGACTGTTTCAAAGACTGGCGTAATTCTTTTATATCCTCCAATTTTGTGAAATAGTCTGTCCCATGTGGAAAGCTCTGTTTTGTGAACCACTTTAGCCAGGTAATGGATCAGTAGCCATACCCTTAATCAGTCCATATTAATGGCCATCATCAGTGCATGAATTGTGTGCATGAATCAGACCAAAAAATTAAACAGTTGTCTACCGTTTAGTAAGGTCTGACATGAAGTGACATAATTGCTTATTGTAATCGTTACCACGTTAGTTATTGGAAAGTCCAGTATTAATTAGATGTGACTTTTCTTCTTTAGACCACCACAAAGTTGTGAGACTTGTGGTTGAAAATGCTTGCAAACCTTTCCTTTGACAGATTCTCAATCACTGGGCCTACTTGCTTAAATGCCGCAGAATGGCGGCTGCCGGCCATAATTGCAGCTTGCGGTGAAACTTAAATACCAAGCTGTAGCTAGGTTGTGCATATTACGGCTGCCATGCGTAAAACCAGTGGGACTACACGGTTGCTGGCCAGTGACAACGAGCAGCATTGTGACCTATGTTATGTTTAGACACTTAACAACTTGTTGGACAGCTGATTATCTTAATGGTCAAATGCCTCATGTGTACGTGCTGAAATGCGTCAGGGTTGTTTTGAACCCAGGTGTACCTCCTCAAACATAGCTCTTGCAGTAGAGCCAAGATAATTGTATTTTCCCAATTTTCTACTGTCTGCAGAACCCCCCCCCCCCCATATTTCACCCTAGCATTTTCATCTAAATGAACGTATGCGTAAGTTCATTAGCATGGTGGTCTATTCTGTTGCTTACCAACACGGGGATCACCGGCTCGAATCCCCATGTTACCTCCGGCTTGGTCGGGCGTCCCTACAGGTGCAGTTGGCCTTGTCTGCTGAATGTGTCCTGGTCACTGCACTAGCGTCTCCTCTGGTCAGTTGTGGTGCCTGTTCGGGGGGAGGGGGAACTGGGGGGAATAGAGTGATCCTCCCACGTGCTACGTCCCCCTGGTGAAACTCCTCACTGTCAGGTGAAAAGAAGCGGCTGGTGACTCCACATGTATCAGAGGAGATATGTGGTAGTCTGCAGCCCTCCCCGGATTGGCAGAGGGGGTGGAGCAGCCGCCGGGATGGCTCGGAAGAGTGGGATAATTGGCCGGATACAATTGGGGTGAAAAAGGGAGGAAAAAAAAATATTGGCTTCCTGTTGTATCTAGGACAGAGTACACTGTGTGGAATAAAACCAAAAGGTGTATTGAAATGTTATCATGTGTACTAGGCATATAGTATAAGATGTCTATCAACAACATGGAGGAAACAATGGATTCTTTGAATGAGGGCCCATTGCAATATGTTGGTTGTGCATGATGTATGCTTTGACTTAGTTGGACCACGTGTCTGAATTCCTTGGGCCAATGTCAAAAGAGAGAAAAAAAGAAGACTTATTCCTGCTGTTATATGTTTGATAGATGTACGATGTCTCACTCAAACACAGTCTTAAAGCACAGAGTATGCCTGGCGAAATGTAACATTTTCATGAGTTTATACAAATTTTCCCCAGCGGACAACTCCAAGAAGCACATGTTCAGAGGAGAAATATATTCTCTCCAAGAGAGCTCCAGCACTTGAGTCTTCATTGTTCATCAGTGCCAGATCTTGGTCGAACATGACATGCCTTGAAATATCTCTCACATTTAAACTCATATCATCTGCAAAGCAGACATATTTCATCCTCGCATCGAGTTTTGAGTGCCTGAAACTTCTGATAAATATAATGTGCTGAAGGAAGGAGTTTTTGCTCAATCCTTGGCTTGCAACCCAAGAAAATTAATTGAATCTGTGCTTGTGTGGTTCTATCAACAGAGTCTCAAATGCGGATTGCAAAGTAAGCTTTATGCAGAATAATTTTAAGGATGTGAATAAGTGATGCTGACAAAGTACATGGGGGATGAAGTCAAATGCAGATCAGTGAAGTAATGGCCATAAGTGTTAAAACATTTGTAGCAGTAAAATATGTTGCATGTAAAAATACCAGACAATTGTCCATTTTAAAATTCAGAATTCTCGTCTTTTGCTGTTCACTATTTATCATATAGAAATAGACATTATGATGTCATTCAGGGTGATGGACTCAAGCATGTCTACTATGGAAATAAGTTATTTGCCAGAAAGAAGGGTGCATTCTTTCAACACAATGTCAGTCTGTGCTGTCCTTTACCCGCTGCCCGCAGCGTCCAGTCGATGTTCCCGAGCAAACACTGCTCACAGTGAACCAGACAAAATGGGATGTGGAAATGTCTGCATGTGTTCAGTGACTCATGGCTACCATTTAACACAGATGATTTCACCAAAAGGGGGAAATTGCTGCCGTATGAGCTGAGGGAGCTTGAGATCATTAAAAGAAAGTAAAATGCCTAGGTTAGCCATGAAATATCATATAACATGCATTTAACATGTAATTCAAGATGGATTTGTCAGATGAAAGCAAACAAAATGTTCTTACTTTGTTTACATTTGTCAAAAAGTGCAACATTGCCAAGGCTGAAAGTTGAGATGGCTGTGAAACTTCGAAACGTTTCTCCGTTAAGAATAACAGATTGAAATGCAGTTTATGGTCCACTAGCTTTAAAATGAGATCCAAATGGCTGAAATTGAATGCTATCACTCGGGTTTTCCATACACATACTTTGAGAATAAATTACAAAACAATGCTACATGGATTATCATGAAGAAACAATAGCCTGCAGAACTACTGTCAGATCTCTGCATTGGAAAGAAAAACTAGCTATATTTTCTCCACAGGCTTCATGAAATTGACCATGGTAAATTCCCTCCAGTAAACATCTCCGGTTAACACAGCTGGAATTTGGCTGTGCAGTGTTTTTGTACTTCATTATTCTGGCCTGCATATAACCAAAATAATTTGAAGGACTAAATGTTGGATTTAATCCCAACCTTGAATTTGCTTTGGTTTCCTTATCACAGATAGATGGGCACTAGCATTTCAGAGTAAAGGGTTTGAGGATGTGAAGAAAGGAGAAAGGGCAGAAGGTTAAGAAAACGCGAACCTCATTGTATTAACCTAATTTGTCTCAGTGGTGTGGCCCAAATATTCAGATGAGGGGGACTGAGAGGTGCCGGGGGGTGCTGGGGTGGGAGGGCAAGGGGGCTAAATGAGAAGGGGACCGGCAGGACAGGGGGGAAGATGAGTGTAATGATCTGCTTTGAGTTTGGGTTGGGTTGGGAAGGGGGGATGGAGGAGAGGATCTGGAAGGATTTGGAAATAGCGTTGGAGTTGCTCACATCACTGTTTGGCACATGTCATCCAGGGCAGGCTCTTGTCTCTAACTCTCAGTATCTACCCCCCCCCCCCAACTGACTGGTCTATCTTTTACACAGGAAGTCCTGTCAAACGGGAATTTCCTCTGGTAAAGCACATGTTTGGGCTCCGGGTTGTGCCTCTTAATGTCCACTGTGATTATTGGGTGAAACTTCAGACAGACATGGGAAACATTAGCTTTGTCTCCCACTTAGTAATGACTGCCCCTTGAGACATTGGCAAGTAATGGTGGGCTTAGAGAACTCTGGCAACGTGTGAGTGATGTGGAGCAAAGGATCTGGCTTTTTTTCCTTTTCTTTGTTAATCTGACACTTCAGAAATAAAGCGTGTGAGCTAATTTTGACACTTTTGTAGGACATTTGTCTAAGCAGTCACTTGCTTATCTCACCCAGTTGTTTCGCCCACGGCTGTATATTTTAAGGGGAACTCTAGAAATTTAGGTGATTAACTAATGGATTGTAAACACGCCACGATACCTAAAGCTTTGACACTTCCACTTATCTTGAAAGGGGACGCGGCAAGCAAGCAACACTTCAGAGAGGACCCGATACTTACTGTACCGCAGCACGTCTATTGTTCTGAGCATCTTACCACTGCCTGTCTTCCAAGTCAAAGAAAGACACCAGACATATAATGTGGGCTGTCACGTATTTTGGTGTTTATCCTTGAAATTAGGTCAGTGTCACTGTGAACGGGACATCTCTTTAAAACAGAACACAGTTTGCTTCCAATTAAGATTCTTGCTTTCAGTCTGTCCTGGTTCTGCCTTTAGGCGAAGACAATGTGTGAGGCTCCCACAGCTGTTCATGACATGATGAAAAAATTATGCATTGGTTACCGACAGAAGGGAGGGGATTCAGCAAACAAACCATAGTTACCCTGCCAAGAAATAAGCCTAAACTTGGGAAATCAGGACAATGCAAAAACTCAATCCGGGCCCAACTTGAAGATTGGGGGAGGAAGGACTATATGCCTTTTACAGTCCAGCAGTGTCCAGTAGTGTCCAATAGTATCCAATAGTATCCAATAATGTCCAACAGTGTTCATTTAACCAAGAAATTTCTACTAATTGAATAGAAATATTGCTCTGCTCTTTCTGTGAGAGTGATAATATGTACCTGTATCTGTGTTTGTATTTGTATTTGCATGTGTATATCTATCTATCTATCTATCTATCTATCTATCTATCTATCTATCTATCTATCTATCTATCTATCTATCTATCTATCTATCTATCTATCTATCTATCTATCTATCTATCTATCAATCTGTCCATCTATCCATCCATCTTGCTTGGCTTCAACACAGTACCACTGAGGCGACCTTTAAAGCCTTCAAAAACCGTTATGAATCACTGTACAGTCACACCTATCCTAATATGTTTAGCAGAAATGGTCCCAAACCATGCTTTCTTTCAAGTGAAGGTGACTTTATTTTATGATTCCGCAAAAAAAGTTTTCCAGTCTCAGGGAATATGTGACAGCTACTAACACTTCAGGACTTAATGCTCTCAGTTGCAGAAGAGCACAGATGACTGGAATGTACTGTCAGCTGCAGAACGTTAATCCAAACTGGATTTAGTGTCTATTTAATACATATTCTAACTAAGCATGAAATTAAAAAAAAGAGATGTTGATACCTTGAGCTTCCCATCTTTGAACATTAGACATGTCATTGTTTTTGAAGGCTGAAACGACTGCCCATTGTACTGTGTTGAAACCTGGGGAGAAGGTTCAGCAAAATGGCAAGTTTCTCAAAAGCGTAGCTGTCTGTGAAGTTTGTGTCTGCAGGATTCTAAATTATGCCTGACATGTTAATGACATCTGGGCTCAAAAATAGCAAACCTATCTGTGAAGTGAACCGTTTGGAATGCAGTAAATATTTTGGGGCATTTAATATAACAAAAATTCAGAGGGACATCTCCCATAACAGCAGCAGTACAAGCCACTGTGTGTGTGTGTGTGTGTGTGTGTGTGTGTGTGTGTGTGTGTGTGTGTGTGTGTGTGTGTGTGTGTGTGTGTGTGTGTGTGTGTGTGTGTGTGTGTGTGTGTGTGTGTGACCCTGTACATAATTTGATACCCATTATTGAATTAGCTCTGCATTTGCCCAGACAACATGAAATTCTATTAGGCATTTTGGACTTAATGTATTTCCTCATATGACTGCACCATTAGAGTCTCCTAAAGTTTTTGAATAGAGACTATGTCTGCAACTGGTGCATGCAGTTAAAATATTGATTTTACCAGCATGAACCAACCATCAAATAATTATGACTTGGGTCACGCTATGAATCAAAGTCTTTGACTTGAACTAATTTCATCAATTCAGTCATCTCGAGAGAGTGATGCACTTCTGATATCGCAATAGACAGACCACCATAACCTTTGGCCCACCAAGCTTAGTACCACTGTCCCTTTGACCCCTTTCGCCTCTGTTTCTCTGTCTCCCGCTTAGAAAAAATGTAGGGTGCAGTAAACTTCAAAGGCTCCACTGAGCAGGAAAGAGAAAGTGATAAATCCTGTCAGCTCCCTGGGGCCTCGGTCCCCGAGTGATGTCACCTCAGGGAAGGGGCCCCACTGTTTACCTCTTTCTGAGGCGGCTCCCTCTGCTTAGATAGCCTAGTTCAGTGGCGCTCAATCACTTGCGATTTGGAGGGGGTGGGGGTGGGGTTATGTGTATGCTGGTTTTCATTCCAACCATACACATCACCAGCTGATTTCACTGATTAGTCTTTCCCTGTCTCTTTGAATGTGCACTCAACAGTAAAACAGCTAGTTTAGCATTTGCTTTGCGAGAAAACCTGCATATGCATGGCCCTCCATGACATGTACTTGAGTTCCACTGCCACTGGTCTTGTCACCATCAACCAGGGCTATAGCATGCATAGCCACATTATCAAAGCACTAGTCTTAGTTGTCTTTAAAAGAGTGTTTTGTACACATTCAGGATCGCTGATAGTTTGCTCTTGCAGAGGATTAGTAAATTACTTTATCAACTGGCCTAACCATTATCCACTGACCCAGTACTTAAGATGAGCAGACCTGGAAGTTGACCATCTGGGCTCTGCATATCGAAGCTAAGAATAGAAAAATGTACCCGAAAAGAATCTGAGAAAGCAGGAGAACACGTTTTGTATTACAGCCTCTCATTTGGAAGATGCTTTTATCCAAGGTGACAAAGAGATTCCACAATTACCAGATATACTCGTGTGTCGACCTGCAGTACTAGTATCTTCTTCCAGCACGGAATAGTAATCATATCATAAGTAATCACATCATAGGCAAGACTGCATGCTATTTCGACTGAATAAGTGTAAATATGCAGTAAGTAAATCCCGCAATAGTGACAGAAATAACAGAGAATTTCAAAATAACCGGACAATGACACAAATCTGTATTACAGTCATACTAATAAACTTGCCTGCAAAAAGAGAGCTTTTAGACAGTTCTTTGATGAAATAAGTGAGTCTGCAGACATGATGGAAGATGTGAGTTCATTCGACTATTTTTAGGCCAGGTGGGAGAAACGTCTGGACACGGAGTGCAGTCCTGTTAAAGTGGAGATAGACAGCAGCCTTCCAGCAGTGCAGGGAAAAGGGCGAGCAGTAGTGTGCATGTTGATATGGAGGTGCAGATAGGGTGGTGCAGAAAGCCAGAGGCAAGAGTACTTGGGTGGGGGGGGGGCAGTTGATGTAAAGAGCTGACTTGGAAGGGGTGGCATTTTGTTTGAGTTATTTCTGAAATATCTCGAATGATCACATCAATTATCATTTGATCTTTTGACGACACTGCCTGAGCAGTATATTGGTCTTTTTTTGTTTCTACAACATTTTCCGTTTCCACTTCCACTTCTAAGCACCTCTGCTGAAACATTGCACTGGCTTTGTTTGCAGTGTTTTTGGACCGAACCCTGTTTGTACAACCATGGCACATTAAATCAGTTAACATCACATGCCTTTCAAACAAGGTGATTCCCTCTCTGTTTTTTTGTTCTGAATAGCTTTTGAGGTAATTTTCTGCGCGGGAGAGCCAAGGTTGGCGTGGTCCAGAAATAATCTAGGGAAGCAGTAATAGCTGTTACATCTGCTATCTTGGTGCCATTGGTTTGACTCTTGCACTCCCTTCTGTTGGTTGCTTGTTGTCTGACAATCTAGGAATTTCGACTTTCTAAACTGCCCATGCGAAAAGATTCAGATCGATATCCATAGTCTAGTGTAAATGTAAATGATTTCAAGCATGTGGACCCATGATGCTACATAGCACAGGAGAGGATGTAAATATTTATGGCGCTCATCCTTTGCTTGGCTGGAGGAGCTGCAAAGCGTTACGTGATACAACGCTGCTGTCATGCCATGGCAGCTTCAGCGGCTCCACAAGCTTTTAGAATAAACAGATAGAAAGGATGAAGAAGGAGAAAAGGGGAGAGACAAAGACAGATCTGATAGAGAGAGAGAGAGAGAGAGAGAGAGAGAGAGAGAGAGAGAGAGAGAGAGAGAGAGAGAGAGAGAGAGAGAGAACTAGACAAACAAGGACAGATATACATACGTATGTGCATGAGTTGAAAGCATTGCTGTGGAACTGGAAAGATGAAAAAGATGGAGGGAAAGCTCACTGGAGAAAGAAACAGCATGAAACATGTACTGAGGTGAAAATAGAGAGAAGGGATGAGAAAGAGAAGTAGAGAGGAAGAGCCAGGGATGGGAGGATACATCCACAGGGAGTTGGAGTAGACGACTTATTGCAGGATGAGGAGAGAGATGGAGTGAGATTTACAGGGATATGAGGAAACCCAGGTTAATGCAAAAGAAAAAGGGAAGATTTGAGGAGAAGTCGCTGCCTGGAGGTCGACCACCACTTGGTATAAGAGGCTGAGGCAACCTCTTACTTCTGCCGCAGGGAGGTCAAACAGAATGTGGCGGCAGTAAATCTCTCTTGCCTTGGCGGTCCCTCCTCACGGATTATATAGGATAACTCATAAAACAACCCCCCCCCCCTTAAAGAATGATAATGACCCAGCATGTATAGTCCATCTGATGGCTTTAGTGAGTCAGCTTTCTGATTGTTCAAACTGTTTTAAGACAGCAGTTGCCCCTTGACCTCTCGAGATTCCTGCTGGCCTAATCGTACTAACGCACAAAGTCCTGGAAACCTTACAGTACTGTAGATATTGTGGCATTTTTTTTGCATCTCTTGGGTAAATGTTGAACTGTGCAACAAGTTAGTGCTCTACTTGAGGCCTATCTGTGCTATAGGTTTACTGGTCTCAGAAAGGCGACTCGGTTCATCTGGACATAAAGCTTAGTGGGAGAAACGTCTGTATGCATGCTCAATAATCCAGGTAAGAAAATCACAGAAATTTGAATCAGTTCATCTGGACACAACGTTTATTGTTTCATCACTCATCTAAGAGACCTCTTCAGTCTCAACTGACTGCAGGTATCCCCACCCTTACATTGATTTCGTATGCAAATTGCCGTGACCATTAACTAGAGTTACAATGGCCATGTGTACCATTCACAGAGGATTTGGGAACGGTGGCAATCACAGCATTGTAAACTGGTGACAGCCCCCTCCCCGGTTCAGGGATGGTCGTTCCCTCTTCACATAGATGGCCTCTTTGAATCCCCATTCAAACCAGCGTTCCTCCCTATCAAGGATGTGCACCGGGTTTGTTTTAAATTCAGTTTTCATCTTGGTTGTCTCGTGTATTGAGGTGTACCTTGCTGTAATGGCGGTGTCGAGATCAAGTTTAGAGAACAAGCGGGCTCCTTGTTGGAGAACGCCACATGGCTCAGATTCTTCAGGATGGGCAAAAACTTGTCCTGATTCCAACACGATGGCCACGAAAGATCCGGGATTATTTTTGCGCCTTCACAATCAATCAGAGAGAAAGAGAGAGATAAAAAGAGACGATGAGAGACAGACAGTCCCAGAAACAGAACAGGCAGAAGGCATTTCTGTGCCAACGCCCAGGCCTGCACTTTCAAAGGCATGCAGATGTGCTCACGGTAGAGACAATGTGCCGGCCAGCACAGGCCACGGGCTTCTCTCTAAATATTTTGCACTACTCTGACTAAGACATAAGCAGTGTGTCAGCATTTTCTGCATCAACGTATTAGACATACTCTTTACATCTGCTGCGCTTTTAATACCATCACTGCACGAGTATCTTTTTCTTGCTTCTCCTGTATATCCCTTTCAAACAGCAGAAACTTAATATTATTGGACCACTGACTGCATCGTCTCAATGAACCGTAAAACTGTCATCAATTATGTTGGTAGGCGTTAGGCTTGTGGGCAAAAGATTCAGAGAGGGCTCACGCTATAGCCCTTGCTTGCACGAATAACACCCTTTGCATAGACATTATCAATTAGACATGTAATAGAAGCTTTCAATCAATTCAGGTTCATTTCTAATAACCACCTTTAAGCTACAAGAGCGTTAAACCCTCAACTGCCTTTGTGAAAGTGAAGGAACTGGGGGAAAAAATAGCGTAGCATTTGTACTGGACCGCCTTTGGAAAGCAGCCAAGAATGTTGGAAATGTGAAGTGGTAGAAAAAGAAAAAAAATCAAACATGAATTCCTGTATCACTTCAACCCAGTCATATCTGTCTTGCTGGAGGCCAACATGTTCTTGCTTGTCACAATAAAATAGTGTAATTTAACTTTCTCGCTATTAACGTGCACATCACATCATGTAATTTCCCTGCAATTTTCGTGCTAAACAAGTCTGAGATAATCGTCTTCAGCCTGTTCCTGTTTGCCTCAGTTGTTTGGAGAGAGAATGTTACCGTGGAGACAACGTTCTTCCATGTTCCCCCTGTGTGGAGAACCCAGAGTTTATTCTTTCACATCTGGCTATACGCTTAGTTGATGTAAAACACAGGGGCGCCACAAACCTTTGTATATGTTAGCGCTGGATTCTGGTAAACTGGAATGTTTGACGTCACCTGTTTTACTTTGTTTCAAGGCTGGATTCATAAACAGATCAGCCCCTCGTTCAAAGCAACTACAAGTGATGCAACTGTAGTTCTGCTGACTGATAGCTGACTGATATGCTAACATAGTATGCAAGATACGTATGTGTTTTTTTGCTGGCAGGAGATGACACTTAATGAGATATACTAGAGTAACAGTCACTTCTAATTATGATTACTTAATGACCACAAATTACATTGAAAGTGGTGAAATTACATTTTATTATTCATCAGAGTTTGTAATCTGGAGTAATCTGGATTTTTTTGTGTGATGAAGTGAATACAGAGGTCTTTTCGCAGTTGAAAAGCGTTGGCAGCATATCACTCAAATTGTGTGTGTGTGTGTGCGCGCGTGTGTGTGTGTGTGTAAGTGTGGGCTCGCGCACTGCAGATAACGTTCAGATTACATGAATGGTGAAGGGGTGAAAATGTAAATGTTCTTTTAAAGAGAATGATTTACTAGCTGAACATATGTTGCAGGAAGGTTGCAGGAAGGCCTCCCTACACTTTGCATGGCTTCATCCCAGGGGTGAGCCGGAGCACTTTTTGCAAAGGAAAAGTTCATGTGGCGCGGCACATAAGTGTGTCAATGTGTTTTGCTCGGTTTGATCAGTGTGTACTGCAGTCAACCTGAGAGGATATGAAAACCACATGTTTGAGTGTTCGCTAGGATTTGGCCTGGATGATATGGTTGCAAGTCAAGCAGCTCCACCTGGGAAAGTTATATGGTCTTTACGTTGACACTTCATCCTCCAGCTACACCAGTTATTTTTCACACCAAAAATGTAAGCGAAGAAGTATTACGACAAATTCAATTATTCAATTAACTTTTCCCATTGGCCACTTCAATTATGGCCACCATTTGTAATGTACATGTATTTTTGTGTGTGTTGAATATCTAAAGGTATTATGCAATGAATGTCAGTGACATTTGTGAGTAGTTGACACCAGTGAGCAGATACAAGGTGACTGTATTTATAGTAACATTATATATATATATGTGTGTGTGTGTGTGTGTGTGTGTGTGTGTGTGTATATATATATATATATATATATATATATATATCCAGTGATACAAAATAATTTACTTGAATCACTGGATTATTTTGCTCCATATTTGTTGAGCACCTTTCCTATCATTGATTGAGTGTTTCTTTTAACAAAGTTTTATATATATATGTGTGTGTGTGTGTGTGTATATATGTGTGTATATATGTGTGTATGTATGTATGTATGTATGTATAAAATGTCGTTCAGAGTTGCAATTGGAACCCTTTATAGTACTCTCAGCAAATGCATCAAGTTACGTGGTTGTCTTAATGAACTCCCACCTTAGTTGCTCGAAAGTCATCTATCTTTTAATGTGGTCTATAAATAGCAGTTAAAATCTCCATTAGCACTCATTTTCAGTGAAATTCGACTAATTATAGTGATTGTGATGTAAAGTGTACAGCGCTGGGATCAGGTTTAAGAACTCCAACACGAGGAAAGATGATGTGCTTTGATCCCTGCCAAGCACTCCCTTGTGTTTATGTGCCAGCTATGTTATGACAGCACAAATGATATGTTGGTGATGTTTGTGGCCAGCAGTCTGCAATTTAACTGAGATTTGCAAACCCCCCCCCCCAAAAAAAAACAACGAAGAATAGCACACATCAAGGAATCATGTGGCTGCAGGGTAACCCAGATGCAACCGTACATAAAACCGCAAAAAAAGAAAAAGAAAAGGAGCATTTTTGACGATAATTCATATTTTATACAATGCACTTTGTTTCCCCTCGGCCATCACAATTTCAGAGATGCTCAATACTTTCAAATACAGCAGTACTTTCCAGCAGTATTTCATAGTCATAGCAAGTCTCACCTTGACTTTTGTGAAAGCTCAGGGTCAGAGAAAGGGAATCTCAGGCTTTTATTCACAAAACTATACTGACAAAACTGACATTTTGTGAATATATTCTTGTCTTGAGGAAAATTCACAGATGAACCATTTACAGCACAGCTATGTTTTCCTTTCACACTATATATGTTTTCAGCATGCATACAGGCAGATCAGTTATATCTGGCAAAACCCATTCTTTGGTATTTTGTAATATTGCAAAATGTTGTAAATACATTCATTCACAAAGGTACTTCCATATTGCATAAAGAAACACAAGCCATTAACCCGGTATGACCATATACACTAAAATGAATAAGAGATTTTGCTCCCATTACATCGACGTTCTTCTTTCTACTCTCCTCTACACTTTCATATGTTCCTGCTGTCATAGCTGGTTTAAGTGAGTCCAAAATGGTTGTTGGTATTTCTGTGCTGATGTGTTGTTTTGTTTGAGGGAGGTGGATGCTGGTCTGTGACTTTAGCAGTCAGTCTTGGATTATATATGACTCTTAGTTGTCAAGGAAGAACTTCATCAACGGCGGATCAGTCAAATCAAGGCAAAGGAAAACTGCAACATAGGTTAGCAGAACGGAGAGAAACTAGAGGAGGGGGATACGCAATTTATGGACAACCACAATCCTCCCAAGGCTGGACGTGGGATGAGAGCAGCGCATGACTGTGGTTGTTTCTTAAAAAGAGGCCCCATTTGAGTTTTGAGACAGGCCTGGTCGAAGGAAAACCTTAGACATGTAATCACCAAGTTAGTTATCCATTTCATCTTTCCTGGCCGGGGCTTCATCCCTCTCCCTAGAGATACAGAGCTGTGTTGGAGGAAACCGAGGTGAGGAGCAGGCCCCAACCGAACCTCTAGAGAGCTAGCCCTGTCAACACTGTCCGCCTCATCCTTGACACTTTTCTCTATGGCGTAAGATGTTAATGATTTTTTTTTTTTTTTATTTTTTTTACAGGGGAGGTAACTGCTTGGGTCACTCATTAAAACGAAGCACAAAAGGGTGAGGGATAATCACAGAGTGCTGGCTGACTTTGAAGCCCAATGCTGTGCAGACAAGTAAACGTTGGGCAGATGAGGGCACGTTCTCATTTCTGACCGCTCAGAACTCAAGGCGCTGGGCTAGGATGACAAACAACTGTTCTCATCGTTAGGGTTATCTGCAGACCAAATGCAGGTTGGGTCAGAGGTCATTCGCCGAGAGAAGATTTATGTTGGGCCGTGACACAAGGGGTTTTAAAGCAGGCGTGCACAGCTGCCACCCCTCAGCAGCCATAACTCATCTACATCTGGCCTAGAAATCAGGCCATGTTCCTCTGGGGTGTCATCCATGTCATCTAGGGCACGCTGGTCTCAGTGAGACGGGGGGGAAAAGAAAACGATCCGAGCAAAGATGGATACAAATGAAATTAGATATGATATGATTTTATAAGCAACTAATCTAATCCAAAGGGCATCCTCTTTCCCAGCTTGTATCTCTCCCTCTCTCGCTCTCTCTCTCAAGAACAGTGTGGTCCTCAGTTAGGGGGTTTGACTTTGGCCACGGCCATCTTTTTTTTCTTTTCTTTTTTTTTTTTCGCTTTAGGAAATGGAGAGATCCAGTTTAAATGACTCATTGTTTCCATAAGGTCATTTTCTAACCCCTCAATTTCTGGCTGCTACAGCTACTCTCCAAACACTGTTATGAGTATTTCCATATTAGCCAGGGAAAATCCATAAACTATCCACTTTTTTTTCTTTCTCCTGCACATCTGCCAGATACATTACTATTAGTATAATCCCACAGTAGTTTTTTTTTTTTTTGCAACAGACATTTTTTCCATTGTTGAGGTCTCATAGACATGAGTTCATGAGGGATGGTGTGGTTGACTGTTCACCTACTGATGTCTGGTGAGCGGTGCAAGTTGAGAAGCTACAGCATATCCCCATGAGTCATGTTGAAGAGCCCCAGACTCCATGTTTGGAACCAGGAGCGGAAACCGTCTGCCCTCTTAGCTGACTGGTGGAAAATCCGAATCAGGCAACCGCCACCAGAAGGGAGCATGCCTTTTCACCATTGTCACGATTAACCAGCCTCCTTAACGGCGCCTGCGGAAAAGTATGGGACCTGCCATGAATTTGCTGAGAGGAGGGAAAAAGTGAACGTCCTCCTCCTCCGCCCCCCCCCCCAACCTCTGATTTTTTCAAGACCACTCTGCAAACCACACTTCTCTTGCAGTAAATTTCAGCTCCCTTCCCTCCCCGACGCCCTGCTTTTTAAGTCTCTAAAAGCCCCAACAGAAAAAAAATCTCTCTGCTGCTTTGCAGACGACAGCCCGGTAAGACATCACTGATGTCATGTTTTCACATCCAAGCATTAAACACAAGCGGATCTACACACAGTATACCTTATGTTAGGATGTATGTGAACTTAAACCCCCCCCCCACCTCCTTTTTCTCCCCAATTGTATCTGGCCAATCACCCCACTCGTCCGAGTCGCTGCTCCACTCCGTCTGTTGATCCGGGGTGGGCTGCAGACTACCACATGCCTCCTCCGATACATGTGGAGTCGCCAGCCGCTTCTCTTCACCTGACAGTGAGGAGTTTCACCAGGGGCACGTAACGCGTGGGAGGATCACGCTGTTCTTCCCAGTTCCCCCTTCCCCCCGAACGACCAGAGGAGGTGCTAGTGCAGCGACCAGGACACATCCGGCTTCCCACCCGCAGACACGGCCAATTGTGTCTGCCCGACCAAGCCGGAGGTAACATGGGGGATTCAAAGCAGCGATCGTCGTGTTGGTAGGCAACGGAATAGACCGCTATGCTACCCAGACGCCCCCATGAATTTACATTTTTGAGATTTTCCTACAGGGTTTAATCCATAAAGGTTTAGGGCCAAGGAAAAAAAAAATCTAAAGACATGCTGACAGAAATTCAACAGGTCAAAGGTGCTCGCGACGTATCCTTGTGGAATAACTAACTTGTGATAATATTCGTTATTTTTTTCCAAAAACATGGCACCTAATCCTCAAAAACACAGCAGAAAGTAATTTTTTAGCTCACGACAAACTAGTCCAGATACTGGTTTTCCTTTTAGAGTTTTTATAAGTTTGAATTTTCTGTAAATACACTGCCGGCATTCAGGACATTTGTGGAACAATATTTTGTATTTTCTCTCAGTATTGTCAAATAATCGATTGGGTTAGAAAATGCACCCCAGACTGTATTTCTTCTGGGTGTCTGCAGCTGCAGGAGCAGACACTGACACGAGCCCCAGTCCATAGCCAACAAAGCCACTGGGGGAAAGTGTGGCGATAACGAATGACAAACAAGTCCAATGGCTGTTCTGTGTCAAGAGGTCATTTTCTGTTATCCTGTGTAACACACGGTGAAGGTGAAACTCCCTGGTAAAATAAAATAAAGTGTTGTCCGCTCATTTGGCTGTGTGTGTGTGTGTGTGCGCGTGTGCGTGTGCGTGTGAGATTGGGACCAAATGTCTCCATCTTGGTCCACATGAGGAAAAGGGTCAGTGCTGGTATGAGGGAAAGGGTTGTGGCTATGGTACAACTATGACATCAGAATTAGGCGCAAGGTTAAGTTTAGGTGTTGAGGTTGGGTTTAAATCTGGGTTATTTGCACTTTTTTTTCTTCTTCTTTTGTTTGTTCATTTCAGGGTTAAGGTTAGAACTGTGGTTGGGGTCAAACCAAGATTTAAGGACATGGTTAAGGTTAAAGTTTGTTTTAGGGATTAGGTTCGGAGAATAGGATTTTGACTAACGGAATTTTGAATCTTTGTAAGTGTGTGTGTGTGTGTGTGTGTGTGTGTGTGTGTGTGTGTGTGTGTGTGTGTGTGTGTGTGTGTGTGTGTGTGTGTGTGTGTGTGTGTGTGTGTGTGTGTGTGTGTGTGTGTGCGTGTGTGTGTGTGTGTGTAGTCGCCTTGCTCTCGTTTCACAGAAAGTTAATTTAGGGTCTGAAGTACTACCGTAGCTTAAGCTACCCATAATTATGTGATAAGCTGTTTGCATCTGATTACCTTGCCGCGTTTGTGCAGCATCCAGGGGTTATTTAACCATTTAATCCTTGAGTTTTATTTAATCAGGCATATTTTTGAAGTCCTACTTTTGTCTCGTCAGGACAAGTTTAACTGTAATTTACTGAATCTCAGACATCCCACCTCCAGCTTTATTCAGCAGTATTCAGGGATGGCTTTGGTTTGATCCTGCTCCAAGAACATCCTCATGTGTCTTTTCTATTCTGGCTGATTGTGCAAAGCGAGGCTGCGCTACGCATTTCATCACTCAATACTGGGTCTATGAATAGGATCCCAGGTAGTAGTCCAGATGTTCTTATTTGATGCTATCCTTTGTAGAAAGTCTGCTGTGTGATGTGTTTCGTCGTTGCATGTACTGTATTTTAAGCTTGCCTACTGCGCGTACAATTCATTACCCAAAGAGTTAATTGAGACGCTGATGACTAGGCCTGCTGTGGTTTTTTTTAATAAACCCACTTAGGTGCCACTTGTATGGTTTTTACTACAGGAAGAACGTACTGCCAAAATAGTTAGACAATAAGTACTCAAAAGTCAAGTAAGTACAGGCTCCCTTTTTTTCTTTGCAAAGGACAGCTCACCTGACATGATCAGAATTGTCCTGTTGTGGCCGACCCCACCCATCTGGCATTCCTCTGAGGTCAAAACAAACTACCATTAACAAATTATTTGTGACTGCTGCTTTTTGGCCTATGTCTGTCCAAACAGATGGTCAAACACACAGCGTCTGGATGTTGCCCCAAAACTCAAGTTTCACACCTCATTATTCAGTTTTACCGATTAACCAACAGTGCAGCACTGTACAAATCAGAGCTGTCTCGGTTCTGGAGGGCAAGTGTTTTATAATGTGTTCCCAGCTCCGTTTAGCCAGTGATATATGTACAGGCAAATGGAGAAATACAGTACTTTTCCTCATTTAGCAAGTTTATTAAGACATGATATTTCATCAGCACACCCTGCTATTCTTAATAATATGTGCAGCATTTTCTGAAGAATAGCAAGCTACATACAGTACAACATGCTAAAACATGGCGTGCCAGCGCCAAGTTGTACTCCTGCCATGCTCACCCCGGTGGTCAAAGACAGACCCGTTCAGTTGTATTTTCATCCAGAACAAACGTGCTTTTGGGAATTTACGTTGACATTTATGGTTTTGGCACTATCTGGAATGCACTATGAGGTCGAGCACAGAAATCAACTTCATCCACAGATTTGGGATCATATTTCCCCTTCCTAGCCCTGATTGTGACCACTTTGGGGCAATGGAACATATCTGACCCCTTAGTCATACTGACATGTTCAACAGGGGTAGTTGACTGCTGTTTTTAGTATCTCCCCGCATCCTCGCAACCCTGTGGCTGTTCAACCTGGTTTTACCTGCAGTCTGAAGCTCAGCGCTGCCACCTGCTGTTCACAGCAGGAACAGGTAGAGAGCTCGGAGGAGCCGTGACTCAGTTCTGACAGATCTGGTTCAGATTACATGACCGCAGCAGAAAGGGTGGTCTTTAAAGACTTGAATGGAGCATCAAACCTTTGGGACGAGGCTGAGACGTCTACATGCACGTCTTGTATTTCAGGAGCACACTTGACCCTTTCAAGTTGCATCCATCAGAAATTAGTAATATATATATATATATATATATATATATATATATATATATATATATGTGTGTGTGTGTGTCGTTGAATAAATAAAGAAAAGATGATTTCAGCTGCTTTTGAACAATGTCACTGTGGCTGTGTACAGTACGTGCCTGAAGAAATCGGCGCCTCAGTGCAAATGCAGTTCAGCGGGCCTCTGCAACACAGTGTACCTTGTATTACACCTTTTGAAAAATATCGTCAACAATTCCTACATATTTTTAAGTCAACATTAAAAAACCCCCAACAACATTGATTTAGTCTCCGCACCAGTTGAATGTCTCTTAGATGTCTTTTCTTCATAGGTGGCTGTGGGCCTTCTCCTTTTGAACATGAGTCAGATTTTTGAGCCGCAGCCTCTGGAGGAAATTAGCTCATGTCTAACAGCGGGAGACTTTACAACAACCAAGGGTCACCTTTTCCACAACCTGTTTTCTGCCTGAGTCTTTATCCAGAGCAAAATGGAAACATGTGTTTTACATTAGAAAGTAAAATGCATGACACACTTAAAAACGGATTTATGGTAGGGGGCGTATATGAGAATCGCCGCAACACGGTTTCCTTTGCATTTTGCTCCATTTGCCCCATTTAACTTTGCATTCGTCCGTTTCCTGTCCGTCTGTACGGCTGGAGGAAGTACGGGTCTGGTATGGCTCTTTTTAGGAGCAACTGCTCAGAACTTCTGAGGATGCTTTAAACGGATCATTGCCTGGTTCTGGTTGGGTCTACATTGTGTGCGGTTCACCTTCATTCACTCCTGGCGCTGCGTTGTCTGTAACAGCCGGGATGTGTCCCAGCAACAACTTTCCTACGCTGTCCAACTTAAACCTCAGCTTACCTCGTTGAAAAGGTCCAAATTGGCATTTAGATCAAGAGAGTCTGCGTTTGTATGATCTTATCTTCTTTAGTGAAAAAATGCAAATAAAGAGCCGTCCAAATGAGAATGTTGGCGTGTGGGATGCACCTATGGCTCCGGATGAGTTGAAAAACTTGGCTAGACTGACGAAAAGCTTTGTCCAGTCTTGTCTCCAATCTCATCTAATGAATCCAAAACAAACTATTCAAAGGTGCCTTTAAGGCAGTGTGTCGACATTCATGCGGCAGGTTTACCGCTTGCCCTCGGGTTTATGAACTTGGACAAAACTAAAATATAAGGAGAAAGGTCATGGGAAGGACTACGGGGTCACATTTACTATATCCCTGTACCAGCGCAGTAAATGTTGAGGGTAGGAGAATGCTGTTCCCTCGAACCCTGGTTTACTCCATTGCAGATGCTAAATAGCAAATCAGCAACACATCCGATCAGCTCAGAGCTGCAGATATGTGTGACTGTATGAGTATGGAGCAGGAAATGTGGTAAAAAAACAAAAAAACAAAACAAAAAAAAAGCAATGTGAACGACAGTATCAATTTCAAACATCCTGCTCAAGAAAGGAAAAAAAAAACAAAGCAAAAAACAAAACCACAATCCATATGAGCCTTTTGCTTATGATTTATAAAACATCAAACTCAGCTGGATAGAAATGGGTTGTTCTGACAGTTTGGTGTTGTGTCTGTGTTACAGGAGATGAACTGGGCTGCACCGCCGACGGCCAGGTTTACACCAACAGGGACATCTGGAAACCAGAGCCGTGCCGGATCTGTGTGTGTGACAACGGTCAGGTGCTCTGCGATGACATCCAATGTGATGAGCTGACCAACTGTGAAAAGCTGACCATACCCGAGGGCGAGTGCTGTCCTATCTGTCAGTCAGATTCGTCCAGCGGTGGAGGGCAGGGCAGACCCGGTGAGACACAGAAACACCCCTCTCTCAGATCATTTGTGGGGATGGCAAGCTGAGTTTGGACAAGAGATACGATCAAGAAGTGGTTGGAAGTGTGTGTGTGTGCATGCATATATTGGTGTGTGCACATGTGTGCGTGCATGCATGCATGCGTGTGTGTGTGTGTGTGTGTGTGTGTGTGTGTGTGTGTGTGTGTGTGTGTGTGTGTGTGTGTGTCCTTACATGCACTTTTTTTCATAAATTGATCTGGGTTTCAGATTTTGTTGTGGGGCACCGCAAGTAAGTCTAGGTCACAGGAAACCCTGAAAATAAAATAATAAAATAAAACCAATATGAACAGCATGAAAAATGTTTCGGTGTCCCGAGGCTTGACAAGCCTTGCTGCTGACAATGTAAATATTATCGCTGCTCTGTGAAACATAATGAATCAGTGTCAGCTTATTGGCCTGTTGTGTATCAGTTTTTGATGTGTGTGTTGTATGAATGATGTGTGTTATGACTGGATGACATCAGTGGGAAAGTAGCTATCTTCCTTACTGGCAAGCATCCCTTTATTGAAACTTAACTGACCTGATTAGTGGTCCTGAAACTGATATCCCTGGGTGCAATTCTAGTTTAGGTTTGACTTAGTAGACCATGCTGCAACCTTTGCCTCAGTTCCACAATTCAAACGACACTAGCAAACTTCATTTTATCATTTATATTTTTTTTATTTATTTGCATTATTATTATGCATTATTTATTATTATTATTGTTATTATTATTATTATGAGTGTTTGCATTGCTTACGTGTTCATTTTGTAGTTGTGCATAATAAAACCATTTCAATATTCATGCATTTCTTTTCCCCAATCCAGATGGTGGCAGAGTTTACAAGGTAAGCATCTGATACGGTGACCCAGAAACGTGAAGTTTACCACTTTATCCTTACTTCTGCTGCTCACATAATGACACGAAAGATCAGTTGTAAAACTCTCATCACCAGATGATGACAAGCCAACACTTTTCCTCTTTCTTTAGGGTCAGAAAGGAGAGCCTGGAGAGGTCCCAGTTGTAAGTTGGCTCGACATCAAAACATCTTACATAGACCTACAATATGGACAAAGTGTCCGGGCCGGTTCAGTAATGTAATCTAACTTGGAACGATCTTCTCACAGGTTGTCGGGATACGGGGCCGTCCTGGACCTATGGTGAGTCTCCACATCATGTTGTTGCACCTGTAGTTGTCTCTTACTAGAAGGGATTCACAGGTTTGATGGATGCTTTTGTTGGCCACAGAAGGTAAATGTTCTCTCTGGCGTTAACGTTCAACTACATGAACTGACACTAGATGGCATAAGAGCGCAATCACCTATTGCACAGCTTCACCTAAAACACACCAGTGAGAGAGAGAGAGAGAGAGCAGCGGGCTGCTCCATCGCTGAACACCACTGGGTTTACTTGTATTGCTGCCATGCATGTGCACTTTTATCTGTCTGGGGTCTGACCCATCTCCTCTCCCTCCATCTCCATTTCAACAGGGTCCACCTGGAGCACCAGGGAAAAGAGGAGATCGTGGACATAAAGGAAGGCCTGTATGTCACACCTATGACTGTCCGTCCAAATGATGCTCATTTGCAGAGAATGGGGGGGGGGGAATACAGTAAACACCAAAACAGACCTCCATGAGGAATGAGAATATGTATTTGTGTTACACTGGCACAAAAGCAGATCCTGTATCAACACTATAAATAACCCTGTTACTGGCTGTGGAGCGATCCAACTGTGATCTAACACAACTCCAACATGATAGGACTCTTTCTGATGAGCATCATCAGAGATAGCAAAGATTAAAGCGTCCTTGGTGCAATTTCAGCCTTTATTTTCCCCCCCTCTGTCTTAGTTAATCTGATGTGCTGCAGCGCACAAAGCAATAAACCGCATCAATATTTACTGAATTACAGCATTAACCTCATCACTTCCCAACAAGTTAATGTTATAAATTTTGCTAACATAATATAACTGCCATCAAGAATTACAGTTATAATCAAAGAAATTTAAATTTGTACTTGTCTATTTTCTCATTTCAATTGTTTCAAGCAACACTTTGCAGAGGTAAAACGACGGTGTGTGAGCACTAGGGGTAATTATGTATAGTTTAATGTTACTACTCAATGAAGTAGTCAAACAAAAATATACGTGAAAATATATAATCCACTCCTTCAAGGGCAAGGGACTAATATGCATTCACAAACAGACTTTTCCAGTTGATCTACTGTTTAATGAACCTAGCCAGCAAGGACTGCAAAGCTTGATGAGGGAATATTCACCCCTCTTGGTGGAGCTCTTATCCAGTTGAAGACAGCATTTTGGGGGAAGTAGAATTAGCATCTAATGTCTTGATATATTAGCAAATGAGCAGTGCCCTTTGCTACTTTTAACAGATTCCATACCTCAGGGTTCATAAACGTATCAGATTTAAGGCGTGCCATTTTTTTTTCCGAGCCAGAATGACATCATATATCACTGCCAAAAAGACGATCCAGGCCAGAAAAGCTTAGCTCTAACTGTGAATGCTTGGCAGAAGAGGGAGTCACTCAGCATCTGTCTCTAATGTCTAGGGACTACGAGGTTCTCCGGGTTATGACGGAGAGCCTGGTGTTCCGGGGCAGCCCGGAGAGCCTGGACCGTCAGGACATCCATCACACCCAGGAGGAGTAAGTTGCGCGGCATGTTCCCTCGCATGCTGCAAACAGCCACACACACACACACACACACACACACACACACACACACACACACACACACACACACACACACACACACACACACACACACACACACACACAGGCATGTTTGCACACATTCCTCATATCACAATGGATGTGAAATGGCGTATTATCTATGAGAATGATCTCTCTCACACATCAGAAAAATGAACCAGCATCAACCACACCCGTAAACACCAAATTGTGAGTGAACAGCCCCCATCAACCCTCACACAATGTATAAATGTCAGTCAGTTCTTACACAGAATCTTCCATGAGAAAAAAAAAAAAAGAGAGAGAACGTTGTGAAGAATGCTGATTAATCATGTTGCACAACTGATGCTCAGGCACTAATCTGTTTCACAACAACAAGCCAGAGTCAGTGTTTACCAGTGTGTTTGGGCTGCGAAGGAGGCAGCGATGTGAAACTGCAAATGTCTGTTATTGACATTGATCGATTCATAGAAAATTAGCAACTGGTGACTGGAAAAGCGTTTAACGCCCCCGGTGGGCCAGCTGTCCTGTAGCATTGTTTTCTCAAAAACCAGCACAACACAATACAGGACTATAGTGTAGCTTGATACGCTGCAAAATCTCAAGGTCTTCACTCAATCCTGCACCAATGTAAAGAAACTGTATAAACACAGTGTTAACAATGCTGGATGACATCTGCTTTTGGGCGGACTCACTTCACCATGTAGTATTATAATCTGGTAGATTCTGTGTGTTACAGTAGCAGAAGGTATGGAGCCCAATCCTTATGTTTCTAAGGAGAGGATTCATCTTTAAAAGGAACTCCCACCCCCTAGACAACACACACACACACAAACACACACACCACCATGTCACCTATACTTGTGGGGACCCCTCATTGACTACATTCATTTCCTAGCCCTTAACCCTAACCTTAACCATCATAACTACATGCCTAACCTTAACCCTTACCCTAACCTTAATCAAATCGTAATTCTACCCTTAACCCTAAAACCCAAGTCCCAACCCTAAAATAGACCCTTTTCCTCATGGGGACTCATAAAATGTCCCCACAAGGTAGGTTGTTTCAGTTTTTTGTACCCTGATGGGGACCAAATGTCCCCATCAGGATAGAAAAACCTAGTACATACACACACACACACACACACACACACACACACACACACACACACACACACACACACATATTCCTCCCTGTCTCCCGTCTGAAGCACACTGCCATGTTAACACTGTCGGTTTCAGGGTTTAACGTACACGTCCGTCACAGCTTTTCTGCTCACTCCATATTTCCTGCTTGCTTGGTTGCGCTGTCGTTTACTGCTGTATCCAATTTAATTTTAGTTGTGTAATGCATTGTGTAATGTTTCCTCTTTCTCCTCTTTAAACGCCCAGCAGTGTTTCTACCTCCACAACACAGCGTGTATGTTTGTGTGCGATATGAGCTGACAAACTAACCTGAACCTACTGCTCTCTGGTTCCCTAGCAGGGTCTGTCGGCCCAGATGGCTGGGGGTTTTGATGAGAAGTCAGCCGGTCAGCTAGGCATGCTATCTGGCTCAAGGGTAAGAAGAACTCCAGTCAGATGGAAAGTACTTCAGGCCACTGGTATTGCTCACGCTTTTCTACCAAACTGGGCTATAAATTGTTGACATTTCTTTAGAGTAAAATACAAGAAGTGCGCTTGATGAATACATAGGAGCTTTAATCATATAATCATGATAAAACAGGTGAGTTAACCTTTATCAAGGCTGAATGGCCATGTGAGTAATGGCGGGTTGGCCCTTAGATAGATTTTTTATTTTTCAATTAACAACTACATTTTCTTGAAAATTAAAAAAAACTTCACCAACCTATCTGGAAATATGGATGGATGTAATATCTGATTTAATTGAAAGTAAATGAAAGTGAGCGAAAAGGACTTTTCATTTTGTGATTGCACTAATACTAATGGGCTGAGAGGACTGTGGCATGGGAACAGGGACCCTGGCCAAGGGAGCGTAGTCAGGATTTAGGTTTGCAGTCATGGTGTGCCTGGAGTTTTTCCATCAATAATGAATCCATCTAGGGGCGTCCGGGTAGTGTAGCGGGCTAGTCCGTTGCCTGCCAACACAGGAATCGCCGGTTCAAATCCTCGCGTTACCTCCGGCTTGGTTGGGTGTCCCTACAGACACAATTGGCCATGTCTGCGGGTGGGAAGCCGGATGTGGGTATGTGTCCGGTCGCTGCACTAGTGCCTCCTCTGGTCGGTCAGGACGCCTGTTCGGGGGAGAGGGGGAACTGGGGGGACTAGCGTGATCCTCCCACATGGTACACCCCCCCTTGAGAAACTCCTCACTGTCAGGTGAAAAGAAGTGGCTGGCAACTCCAAATGTATTGGAGGAGGCATGTGGTAGTCTGCAGCCCTCCCCGGATCAGCAGAGAGAGTGGAGCAGCGACTGGGATGGCTCGGAAGGGGGGGGGGTAATTGGCTGGGTACAATTGGGGAGAAAATGGTGGAAAAATCCACAAAAAAAAAAGAAAAGAAAAAAGAATCCATCTTGAATGTCTCAATTATCCTGACTGTGCCCAGTCCTTCCCTGTAATGCATACATAAATGTCACCATCCTACTCCTAGAAAGTACTGTTGATCTTGAGATTTTGATTTCTACCATCTGCCTTATTCTGAGGGTTATTTTCAAATCCGTTCATCATTTTAATCAGCAAAATCTTTGTTTTAGGGAGAGGCGGGCGCAAGAGGACCTCCCGGCCAGAGCGGTCAGGCCGTAAGTCAACTGAAATCTCTCTTGATGACTAGACTGATAACTGCAGCTATCCATCTCGTCACCATGCTGCTGGATTCTAAATACTGACACAGCCTACAGTTTTCTTTTTTCTTTGTGCTGCTGTCTCAATCCATTTTTATTCTGTTTCCCTTGCACTTCTCAGGGTCCACCTGGATCATCAGGACCTCCTGGTGATGTTGGTGATCCAGGACATATGGTACGACACTGTTTATCTGTATGTTTTAAATTTGGTCAGCCCGAATGATTAGATGATATGACAATTGAGTGCTTATAATCATCATCTGTTCTTCTCAGGTTTCTGTTTTTTTGCAGCAAATTTTTGGATTATCAGCTGTGTGTGGTATGATAACATGCATATCGTAACAGTCTAAATCTGTGTTTCAGGGTTCATCTGGCCCAAGGGGGCCTGAGGGTCCTTCAGGGAAACCAGGTGAAGATGTAAGTGTAGACTGGGCTGCCTGCAAAGCTACAGCAGATTACATCTCTATCTCATCCCACGTGTACATACCCCTCCAGTTTCAATGTTAAATCAAAGCTGGGGTCATGCACAGACAAGGAAACTGTTTTCTGTGACCTTTTGAGATTGTTACATAGGTCAAAGGTTAATTGTGGGCTGAGTGTTTGAATGGTAATGTCTCATGTGGAGTCGTTCTATAAATCTACATGTGTTTGAATTTGATCAGAGATTAGAATCCTGATTCTCTGGTTCTTGGTTTTTGGAAAGATGTTAATTGTAATCAATGTTGATTGGATTGTGTAATTTTAGAGTTCGGTCTAATTTACATACAAATGACAAGCAAACACTCCAATTTTCCAAGCCAGCGTTTGAGGAAATTCACCGTAAAATGAACTGAATGTTCCTCTGACACTTGGATGTTTTTGGACGTTTTTAACTAATTTTTGCTGAAAAGAGAGAGAAAAGAAAGGAAAACATTGAAAGTATGATGTTTCAAGAAGATAGCGGTAAAACTTTATTATTTAAGTGCAAGAAACAGAATGAAGAGTCACCTCTCCTTTGTCACGTGCATCCAATGTAATACAGAAGTGATGCAAAGCAGTAAAATATTCAAAGCAATGAAATAAGAGTTTCTGATATTTAGATTTGACATTTCTGGCTAAGACGTGAATAAAAAATTCTCTGCAACTTTGAAACTGGTCGATCATAAAAGTGCATTGTGTCATTCAGTGAGGCATGGGTTAAGTGTCAAGTCCTTCACAGTTGAACATTTTCCATGGAAATCAATGGGTTCTGCAGTTCAGCCAGAAAGTGTTGATTTTCTTACGGTCAAGGAAAAGCTGCCTTGTACACCACAAAAAATGTTTAAAAAAGGAAGGGAAATAAAAAATGTGATTTGATACAATACAAATCTATCTGAACTTTGCAGCCGCACATCACGTCTGAAATCTAAATGCTCTGTTCTCAAACAGGGAGAACCCGGAAAAGCAGGAAATAGTGGTGAGATGGGATTCCCTGGCTCCGCGGTAAGCCTTTTTCTCTTTATGTGTATGTTGTTGTTACCGCACAACCACAAAAAAACATAGATAACGTAGGCCAAATGCTACATCCATTGTGAATCTCTGCAATTCACTTATCTTGCATGTCCCTGCGATGGGAAAGATTTACTAAGGTACTCCTTATGTCGCCGCACAGGGAGCCAGAGGATTTCCGGGGACTCCCGGGCCTCCAGGGATGAAAGGTCATCGAGTGAGTACAGCTGGTGTGGAATATTGATGGAAATTTATCTAGGCTACTACGGTGTGCAATTAATGACAATCATCTTTGCTTAACAAAGAAAATAAAATCAGCTTTGACATAGAACTTAAGTGGTTCAAAAAACCCAAAATGATTGATTGGTCTCTATCAATTAATATTTTCTCAGGGCCATGCTGGTCCGCTTGGCCAAAAAGGTGAAACCGGTGCTCTTGGATCCAAGGTAAAAAGGAAAAGGACCAAAATATTTTTTATTGCTTTTGTCTTTGGTTGTTTGCCTAAACATGATGATGCTATTTTGTTGTATTGTTGTTATTATTATTATTATTATTATTTAAATGTATCTTGCAAAAACCCCTGTAAATCATCCCACCAAGCATCACGGTCATTGTGCCTCAGTCAAGCTGATGCAGTTGGTGTCATTTTGCAGGGAGCCACAGGCCCCACTGGTCCAATGGGAGCACCGGGCCCCATGGTAAGTCCTGCTCTCAAAATAAGACCTCCAAACATCTTGATAGGACGCCCACATATTTGGTCTTATTCCAATAGATAGTGACACACAGTCTAATGACAACCCAGCCAAAATACATCCGAGCCAAAATAATGGACTCAGCTGCTGTTTTAAACCACATACATGTGAATACTATTTGAAGAGATTCAGAGCCCTATAGCTAATTTTGCTGCTAATTGCCGTGGGTGTTTCCTATGCATTCCATCCCCACTACCCAATGAATTCTCTAAAAAGAGCTATTTTTTCTTTGTCATGTTTTTTCATATCACACTTGTGCTTTCACTATACAAGCTTTAACATGAGAGCTGGAATTGCTTTTCAAAATACTGATCGCCTCCAATGGAGTAGCAGGACAATTTAATATGTTTTGATGATGTTCTTCAACTCCTGTAGACCAGCCTATGAGACAGTAGGATCTGTGCAGGGTAGTTTGAGCATTGTAACTTCATGACGGTCCTGCAGCACATCATGTGCCAACCCACTCCTCCCATAGTCACACTTTATGTAAGAGTATGAGTACACTTCTTTCTCTTTTTTTTTTTGTATTTACGTTTTCAACCTGTTATTCATACTAGGGCCCTGCTGGGATGCCAGGAGAGAGGGGACGCTCTGGACCTGGTGGCACACCAGTAAGGACATAATAACTGTTGTTTGAGAGGCTTGTAACAACAAATATTTCCTTCTCACTGATGTCACAATATTTTTCTAGATGACACGTTGGACACTGAAATGAATATGACACACTTTTTCCCCATGATGAGATGTAAAGTGCTTGAGAAAAGCTACTCCTCCTCCTAAAAAAAATATACTCTCACGTGAATGAAAGACAATTTTAAATACCCCATGGTTTTTTTTGTTTTTTTGTCTTTCAGGGGATGCGCGGTTCAGCTGGTAACACCGGCAAACCAGGTCCAATGGTACGTATGGGGGGGATATATTTTCCTAAGCGTTGCTTAATATTGGTGTCAGAGATGACAGATTTAACTGGCTGATATAGATAATATGAAGCAGTAGGACTGAAAGGAAAATGGCAGGAGAGAATTAGTTTGTAGGGTTACAAACGTATTTAGTATTGGTGATACCCCACCTGAAGCACAATTCTAGATCATTAATTCAGCAGTTTTAAACATCAAATTTTTCATTTTGCTCTAGTCTGTCCTGCTCTTTGCCATGTTGATTCTCAAAAGCATCTCCTTTATCTATATCTCTTTTATTAATTGCCTGTAATATAGCAAGAATTGATAACTTAATAATTCATAAAGGCAGGCTGGTGGCAAAACAACAAGCTTGTTAGTGGCAGTCAAGCTAACTTTTAATGTCAGTCTATATAGTTTCTATAATTTACTTTATCAGTGTGATGTTATGAAGCTGTAATATTATTGTTGCTGATTAACAGGGTCCATTGGGCTTAAGTGGACCACCTGGCTATCCAGGAAACCCAGGAATGAAGGCAAGTACAGAAACATTTGAAACATAGAAGATACTCTACTGTGAGTTATCTACTCATAGTGCGACATTACCCAATGGGGAAAAAAAATCCCACACGTTTCATTCATTCTTCATTGCCAAATTCAAAAGATGGTTATTGTCCTTTGCAGGGACAAGCCGGCCCCACTGGAGTGCGGGGTCCCGAGGGCCAACAGGGACAGAGAGGAGAGACAGGCCACCAAGGGAGGGCTGGACCAACTGGCCTTCGAGTTAGTAGCTTGCTCTACTGACACTTACATATCAGCTGTACTCGGTCTTAAGTAGTGATACTCCCACTAACCTCTTGTGGGACTTGGATGGAAAAGCATGCCAAGTAGTTGCCTTAGTAGTGACATCCAAAGGAATTGAATCGAGTGCAACTGGACTTTGTGTATATCCAGTTGCACTCGTTCAATTGCTTTGGATAACCATGACCTGGATGAATGAGAACATTCACAGACTTAGTAGTGACACACTATCATAAGGACGTACTATCATCCATATGATTTGAATGCATTCTTTAATCATCTGCCTCACTTTGTTGCATGCAGATGGTTGCTTTCCAATAAACAAGAACATTAGGGTCTTACGCTTGCTTAAATGCCCCTGTAGAAATTCATTCTTCTTGTCAATGTTTCGACTACACAGGTCTATGTCAAAAGTTAGTTCATGGACTATTTTTCTCGTTTATTTTCTGTTTTCATTTCAGCACCTTATTAAGAATTTTTGGAATACTTTAAATGCTTGGTTTCCACCTCTTTCAGTTGTCTAGTAGGCCCAAACAACATATTGTTTCAGAATCAATATTGCAGTGGTCGATGGTCACATTGCAAAGCATGCAGCGTAATGCGACTTCAGCCCATCAGTTATATTAAAACTCTTATTGCTTGATAGAAAAAGAAATCCAGCAAGGTCAGCTTTTTTATGACTACTCTCAATGAAAAATATGCTAGCACATCTGACAAAATAATATAGTCTGATTTAATGACTTCTTGGGACGACTGCTTTATTTCGCCCTATAAAATCACTCTAATCATTGTTAGAGTGATAAATTCTTTGCAAATGTTGCTTAGAAAAGTTAAAAGCTGCATATATCTGGTGAAATTATTATTAACTCCTTTTTTTTTTTTGATATTGCCATAGATAATCACAAACCCCCCCCCCCCAAAATATCACCATGCTGATTTATTTTTTCAGTATTGTTCAGCCCTATTGCCTAGTTTATGAGTTTGCTGAATAAATCCACATACTGCCCAATGCATTCTCTTGTTGATCTAACTGGACAAATGTTATGTTCATAGGGAGCTATGGGGACAGATGGTGGCCCCGGTTCCAAAGGCCCCGTGGTATGTAAACAGTCCTTGAATTCAGATTATGTATTTACTGTGTACAAAGTGGATACACTCAGGGCACTTCAACTATGGCTACCAATGATTTTAGAAGACTTTTTTTATTTTCTTCTTGATCACAGGGTAATGTCGGTCCACAAGGTCCAGGTGGCCATTCTGGTCCTCCTGGCCCTCCAGGACCCCAGGGAAGCACCGGTCAGCCTGGCATCAAAGGACAATTGGTAGGCTTGTTTTAGGTTCCACATCATTATATGTTATATTGACACTGGCATGAACCTAAGACAAGGCCTGTAAATATAGGATTGTGTGATTTGTAAGAGACTCACACTCTAATTTGTCCATAAGGGAGATGTGGGCGTACCAGGATTCAAAGGAGAGGCTGGACCCAAAGGAGAACCTGTAAGCTATATCAATAATGACAGTAACAAGATTTTCACCTCACTCTATAGGCACACATTTTGCATATCAGTAAAATAAAAAGTAATTCACAAATATTACCCAGGTAAAATTCTTCAGACCGTGACAGTTATTTAAATCAGTTAAACTGGACTTTGTTGAAACTGAACTAACTGAACAGATATTGTTTTATCTACTGACTTGGTGACAGCCTTAGCTTCGTATTATAGGATATTTTTGAATGTATTTATGTTTTTAGGGTCCTCAAGGTTCCCAGGGAGGACTTGGACTTCAGGGTGAGGAAGGGAAGCGAGGACCACGTGGAGACTCTGGCTCCGTAGGTCCTCCCGGTCCTTTCGGCGAGAGGGTGAGTCAGCATTCTGCCTCCTTCTGTAATATTCATCACTCAGAGAGCTGCTCTCTGAGGAGAGAGGTCAACTCAATAACGAGTTCAATCTAGAAAATTAATAATTTTTCACCGGGACCGCAATAAATCACTTTCAGCTAATTCCACAATTTGGAATGGGAAATTGGAAATGCACCCATTTATTCAGAAAATATATTGATTTATGGACTGCTGGAGAGTGGTTTTACTTGTTATATTTGATGATGTTGATGTCCTTGACAGATCCAGGGGAAGCCCTTTTTGTTTTGTTGATGGCTGATAGGACTTTTCTTCATTACTGCTTCCCTCTTTTAGGATCCAGTATAAGAATGTAATGCCTTGTTGTAGTCAATCTGTCTGGTTTTAGTTGGGATGTAACCAATGTTTTTTTTTTCTATAGACGCAAAATTCTTTACAATATTTTAGAAAAGAATGAAACAGTACAGTACAGGATTGAAGTAATATATATATCTTTTTTTTCAGGGAGCTCCTGGTAACAGAGGATTCCCTGGTGCTGATGGATTGCCTGGACCTAAGGTAAAGCATACATAGTACATATTTAGTTTGAAGGAAAAAAAAACATTGCTTTCAAACCATACTGGACCATATTGGAAATAATAACATGCTGGACCTCATTCCCCAAGCAAGACAACAGGAGTAGAACAAGATACTATCTCTGTGGTGGCTGGCTTTTGCAGCTTATGAGTCAAACATTTTATTAGTCTTGCATAGAGACATGACCACACTGTGTACTGTCATTATTTGGTTTTCCCTTTCCCTTTTATGGCCGTTTGGCCATAAAAATGAGTCTTCCTCTAATTCAGTATCTTTTTCTTCTCTCTCTTCAGGGGGCTCAAGGCGATCGTGGAACCTCTGGCTCTGGTGGGCCAAAGGGCTCTTTGGGTGATCCAGGACGTACCGGAGAACCCGGTCTACCAGGGGCAAGGGTAATGTCGACTAGCCTCACTTTCCACTTTAAAACTAATTCACAATTCTCTCACTGCATGTACTGTTTTCTTTTTTTTAACCTTCCTGTCCAATTGATTTCTTGTTCCTTCACTCAATTTCTTATTTTATTCTTCAAAGGGTCTTACTGGTACTCCTGGAGTCCAAGGTGCAGAGGGCAAGCCAGGACCACTGGTAGGTCATGTTCCTCCATTAGAAAGCACAATTTAGGAGCACAATATATTTTCCGAACTGTAATGGCATATTCCGTGCAAGGTAACAAGAGGTAATGGCCTGGGTAAAAGTATGGTTTGCTTCTTGTCAAGGGTGCCCCAGGTGAAGATGGCCGTCCAGGGCCCGCTGGATCCATTGGAAACCGAGGGCCAGCAGGAACGATGGGATTGCCAGGCCCTAAGGGCTTTAATGTAAGGCTCTGGAATCTCATAACTCAGTGTTAATAATGACAAGAACAGTCCCATGATCTCTCCCTTTGCCTCTAATATAAAAAAATATGTTTTAACTCAAAAGGGTGACCCTGGAAAGACAGGTGAACTAGGATCTCCAGGAGTTCCAGGTCAAAGAGTGAGTATTGGTTGGTGATGATAAATTGTGTGTTACTTTTTCTGTTGTTGAAAATACAGAATAATAAGGAATATGAACTTATTCCAGACATGAAAGCCTCACAGACCTTTGTGGAATTTAGCATCTCTGTTTATTACTTTTGTGGAATGGATAATTTTGCGGATTTATTTTTCCAGGGTCCTCCTGGGAAGGATGGTGAAGTTGGCCCTGCTGGCCCACCTGGCCCATCTGTGAGTCTCTGCTTTCTAATCAATAGCATAACTTAGAACATTTTCTTTTAACTTTACTGATATCAGAAATTACACTTAAAGTTTGTCTTCTCTCAAAGGGTGTTGCAGGAGACAGAGGGGAGCAAGGGCCACCAGGAGTAAATGGGTTCCAGGTATGTTGTCACCATTTTTGCCAACCTGTTTAAAGTGAAAATGATGAATAGAGTAACAGACCAACATAGATGTGAAAAGCTGAGAGGAGACAGACAATGATTAGACTTTTTTTTGTTGCTACAGAGGTGCTCAGATCTGGATACCTGACAATATTTTTTTTTTGGTATTAGGGTTTGCCTGGAAACCAAGGACCACCTGGAGAACCTGGAAAACCAGGTGACCTGGTAAGTGTGATAAATTATGTGTATGTATTTGTACCACATAGGTGTGGGCAGTTATGTTTCCTCAGATACATGCAACTGTTTGTTGTGTTAAATCTTACTAAATACTTGCACTGCTGTTTGCTAAACTGCACATAAGTGAGGTGGCTCTTGTCCATTGAAAATACCGGCAACAGTTTTGGTCATTATTGTTATTAAAGCCTGAATCGCGAGCATTCATATATTTTCTTAGGGGGACAAATCAAACCAGGCTTCCCATTAGGAGCTCATTATGGGACAGGGTTTGTCTTTGACTGAAAATGCCATCCTCTGTTTCCTTCAGGGTATTCCTGGAGAGCTGGGTGCTGTGGGTCAAGTTGGACCAAAGGTATGTATGTCCGTGCATTGTGTTTTCCTCAGTAGACGTTGCACCTGGCAGACTGAAACTTAAACTTCCATATCTATTCTAGGGAGAACGTGGTAATCCTGGAGAAAGAGGAGAAGTTGGTGCAGTTGGTCTGCAAGGACCCAAGGGAATCCCTGGAGCCGCAGGCCCAGACGGGCCAAAGGTACAGTAGTATTATATCACAGAATAATTTTTGTTAGTGCACTACAAGTACCATTAAATTCGTGAATATTCAACAAACTATTCCTCAGTGTTCAAAAATGATCTTTTTCACATTGATAAGTATATATCTTTAAACATTTTGTTGTTGTTTTTTTTTGAAGGCTTTGAGGTTTCAAAGGTCATAGAATTCAGTCAACGTATAAATGACCCATAAGAAATGAACTTTTAAGTGTGAAAGAAATAACAGCAAAATTGCAGCCAACCAAATTCAAAACATTAACAGAATTGCTTTGCCCTTTGGATAGTATTGCCCTTATTAGGGACAATTTACAATTTCTCAAAGCCAGAAATAAAAAAAGAGTTTTCCCAACCACTTAAGAATACCAATGTTGTATGCCATGCAATAAATGAATAAATAAATAAATAAAATCCAAAGAAAATGAACTAGGAAAGATACTAAGGGTGACCATGACAAGATGATGAGAGTATATGGTGATAAAAGAAAAAAGAATATTATTCAGGTTTATAATTGACTTCATCCAATTTGGTATCTGATTTTGAGCTTTTGGAGGATGTTCACCACTCTCATATACACAGGAATAAAATATACATTAAAATAATCTTAATTTGATTGCTTTTCTTTAAAGCATTAACAAGTTTAAAAGATAAGTTAGTTTACACTCAGCTTTCATTCGGACCTCTGGAAGAATCTCCCCCTTACCAAATACTGTGAAGCTTTAACAAGCTAGATCAGTGATATGTGTTAGTATAAACAACCTGTTAACCTGCTTGTTTGTGTCCAAAGGGTAGCCCTGGTCCTCCTGGTGCACTTGGTGATCTTGGGCCCCCAGGTCTCCAAGGGATGCCAGGAGAAAGGGGCATCTCTGGCCCACCCGGGCCAAAGGGTGACAGAGTAAGTATCACATCAACACTGGCCTTCACCACGTCAACAGTAAGATACATCTTTTTTGTCATGGTATCAAAAACATGTTCACTGCAAGAAGTGCTGATTCAAATGAGCCTTGTTCCAATATTCCAATGGTCTCTTGTCCTCTGAAATGGCAAAGGTCCTATTTGACTTACATTTTTATCTCTTATCTTTGGTAGGGAGCAATTGGTGAGAAAGGATCAGAAGGTACACCTGGAAATGATGGTGCAAGGGTAAGCAGAATGATAATATCTATCTATCTATCTATCTATCTATCTATCTATCTATCTATCTATCTATCTATCTATCTATCTATCTATCTATCTATCTATCTATCTATCTATCTATCTATCTATCGACTGCAAATAAAGCTTTGACATATTTGTTGGGAAGAAATCGCAACCAATTTAAGTATTTAGTGTCTCAAGCCAGAGATGAAATCCACTTTTCTATGACTGGAAAAAAGTGATTGAGAGACTGCTGTGATGGATGTGGTTTCATGCAGAGACATACAGCCTTGAAACTCGCCACAACATGTTCTGTCCAACAAACACATGCCCGCTCAGTTGTTTGGACAAGCTACTGATAACAATGATGAATGGATGTTCTTAACAGCATGTGTTTTTTTTTTTAACAGGGTGCCCCAGGTACTGTGGGTCCACTTGGACCTGCGGGACCTAGTGGTGAGAAGGTAAAGACTTGTTTTATGAATTAGGCAGGTGTTATTTCATTTTAATTAAAGTTTGCATGGAGCTTGTTACAATTGTACTGTTCTTTTGGATTGAAAAGCCTTCTGGCTGTCAATTTTCCACTGCGTGCCCAACATGCTGTTAAATCCTACCTGTGCCATGCTATTGTGGTTCTATTTGATAGTTTTTTTTTACTAGTTTGTGAAGGTTAACGCTTTGCTTTTATTTGCTTTTGCAAACTTACAAAAACTGTTTTCATGAGTAAGCACAGTGCCACTGGCAGATGGTAAGATTTTCAGTCAAATTGTGACGTCTGTACAGGGAGAACCTGGACCAAAGGGACCACCCGGACCTGCAGGATCCAGAGGAATTCCAGTGAGTATGATTTATAGGTGGAGAGTGATGTTTTTATATTAATGTCCAAAGTCTATTTGGGTTAAATGTGTTGTGTTATCACATATGATATTAACATTTGGACTCAAGTGCATGCCCTAATAAATATATACTTTTTATTCCAGGGAGCTAGAGGTGACCCTGGCCCTATTGGTGCTGTTGGATTTTCAGGACCTCTTGTAAGCTGTCATTAATTTCAAGTTATACATTTGCAAATCATTTAAATGCAATGATAATTAGTCTTTTCTTTTGGTTGAATATTTTGTTCATTCAAACATTTGAATGAACAAAATATTCTCCCAAAAGAAAAGAGAGAGAATATTTTGCTGAACAATAAGGGTCTCTACAGATCCTTTTGGAGCTACTTTTGCTGTCATCAAGAAGAGCGGTGATAGAGATGGCTACATTTGGCAAATGATGCTAATGGTGGATGCCTATTGTAGGGTCCTGATGGCCAGCCTGGCGTGAAGGGAGAGCCAGGTGAACCAGGTCAGAAGGGAGATGCCGGGTCTCAAGGACCCCAGGGCTTGGCAGGCGCTAATGGACCTCCTGTGAGTTTCAAACCTTGAAGTATTGTTTTAGGGTACTTTTATGAACCAATTAGTGGAACAGTATTTCAGACATGTTCACAAGAGAAGGGAAAAAATGGTTTGCCTTAACAAACGGCAGCAATTTCTGTGCTTTTATCTGGTGTGAATTCCCCATTAAATATTTAAACTGATACATTTTTTTTCTTCTACAAAACCTCAAGAGGTTATTTTAATGTCAAAACTATCCTGATTATCTGCTACTGACAATGCTTCCCCTAATGAGGTGTTGCTTCTGTAGGGGCCCATTGGTGTTGCTGGACTGAAAGGTGGAAGAGGAACACAGGGTGCACCAGTAAGTATTGTTTGCCTTCTTATAGATCTGCAATGTAACTGATTAAATCAACATTTAATATGAGCATAAGAGAGGTTTCACCTCCAAATAGAATATCAAGTGTATGTGCATATGACTTGGAAAATTAAGTGCTTCAAAAAGCCTGCCAGTTTTATATTATTGTATGATGCACTTGAGCTTCGTGCTGCTCAGTATCTTGTAAGAGTATGTCACTGTTGAATACATAGAGCATAGCGTTAGTTCAGGCAGGCCATGAAGTCAAGCTCAGCTCACGATCCCAGCTACATCAGCTGATAGAAGCTGATCTTGAAGCCAGCCCACATCAGCTGATGGCTCAGTTGATTCCCTTCTATGCGACCAATTGGAAAATCTCATACAGGGTGCCTTATTTAAGCAGATTTAGGCTGCCTGTCCTTCCTGATTCTTCTGCAAGCCGCTTTACAACCCGCCTCCACTCCAGATCCTCCTTTTCATGCTGTGTCTGACTTAATTAATGTCATTTCTGTTATCATTGACGTCTGCTCTGTTCTGTAGCCTATGGGGTGGGGGGGGATCTTTGCTGATATACCACCAAATATAACTTACTGCAGATGACAATAAAAGTTTTCTTTGACTAAAGTTGTCCTGACTGAAATAAGTGTTTTATTTTTTAAACTTTTCAGTGTTTGATCATATGTTTTTGTCTTTCTCATCCCAGGGCCCTACTGGTTTCCCTGGATCAGCAGGAAGGGTTGGCCCACCAGGCCCAACTGTAAGTATAGTGATTTAAAACCCTGTTAAGGGCCATATAGATAATGAGTATTTGACAAGGCTACACATCTACAAGGTCCATGAATTGTCCACTTTGAACTGAGGAAAATGACCTCAAGGGCCTTGCTCTGATGACAAAATTTACGTTAAGAATGCTATGATTAGCTTCTCTTTAATTGGGTCAATATTAACTCTCTACAGACCATTTATGAAGCATAAATTCTCATATGAACAAATTGTATACATACTATGTGTCAGTCATATTATATGCATTGCCTTTATGGCCACTTGCAACTATCTTGTGATCAGAAACAATCTTTTGTGTCAGGGTCCTATTGGAGAGGCTGGGCCCCTGGGACCTCCTGGGAAAGAAGGTCCTCCTGGACTTCGCGGAGACCACGGATCCCCTGGTAGACAAGGAGAGAGAGGACCACCAGGATCTTCGGGAAGCCCTGGAGACAAAGGGGATTCTGGAGAAGATGGACCCACGGTAAACCGACACAATGACATTATTTTAAACCCTACTAACTTGTGACTGCATAACATTAAGGCTAAACATACCGCTGCCAGCTGACATGCGTCAAGAAGGATGCCTCTATTTGTTTCAACTACTTTCTGCTCTTCTCCAACATCAACACGCCTACAAACTCTATTTTCTTTGGAGAAAAAAGGTGTTAAACCAGTGCTGAAAACAGCAGTTTCTTATATTTTATGCCAGCGACTGGTGCTGCGTCTTTCTTTGTACATTCGGCACGATGTGAGTCATTTGACTCATTGCTCTGCCTCTGCGACAGTGTGCTCAGCTTCACCTTTTAGATATTTGACAGATGTTCACTACAAAGACTACTTCTGCCATACCTGGTATTACATGCAAGCACATTTTAAGGGTAGAGTCTAGAGCTATTTGCATAGAACTGTCAGTGTTGTTTTGTGTTTTGGTGTGATAAGAAAAGTCATTAAGATCTTTTCTTGAGTTGACCTATGTAAAAAAAGCATTCTCATAAATGTTACAGTGACAACAATGCACCAGTGCCCACACCATAAATACTTTATTATTACCTCTTCTTCTGATGTTTGGATCGCTCGTAACCTATTCTCTTCATAGATGCTGTGGGGTATAAAGAGGTTCAGGTCATGTGGCCATTTTCAACCTTATTAACCTTAATACACATAAATTGAATTGATTTGGATGGTGTGTCAGTTGTTGTACGGCCTGGGTCAACTATTCACTGCAGTTTCTCCAGTTGTGGAATGATGGGTCAGCGGTGGGTCGGTACAGTATCATCCTGGATCAGTGTTTTATAGCCACTCGATTAGCAGTGGGACTTCAAGATGGGACATATGGATTTCTCATAACCCTGGCTCAGACAGTGGATCCACTGTGTGTGAGTCTGAATGGCGTCTTCTCTGTGATCTCCTCAGGGTCCTGATGGCCCTCCAGGCCCAGCTGGAACCACAGGACAGAGAGGTACTGTAGGTCTGCCTGGTCAGAGGGGTGAGCGTGGGATGCCGGGCCTTCCAGGACCAGCGGTATGTGTCATATGCCTTTGTATGATTCCACTGGGTACTGGCTTACTTCTTTATGTCATCTGCAAGTTATTTTGTTGAAGAGTTTCAGAAGGAAACATATCGTGCCATTCTGACTCCATTAATTGAGCTGATTTGTGTACATTTGGTGTTAGCATGAACCTGTGGTCAAATTGCATTGTATTTGGATATATCTTTAATGAGCACTGTGTATTCCTCCAGTACTGTTGAACAGATCACAGAACATAACTATGAATTTGCATGTGACATTTAAAGACTTTTGAAGGTGTTTTTTAAAGATTTTATTGCTCTAATCAGGGTCCACCAGGAAAACAGGGAACGGCAGGAGCAGGTGGAGACAAAGGCCCCCCAGGCCCAGTTGGTTCTCCTGGTGCTAATGGGCCTCGTGGTGATGCTGGTCCTGATGTAGGTTGAACATTTTATAGCTGGTCGAGCTTTTTCAGATAAAATATCTGAGTAATTCTTTTTTTTTCTCATCTCTACAGAGAGATGTATTTTGTTAATCTACTGATCAAAACATTTCCCTTTTTAGGGGCCAGCTGGATCCGATGGTCCACCAGGAAAGGATGGTATTTTGGGCCAAAGGGTAAGGATAGTTAATACTATTCCAATGCTACATTTTCACTTGACAAAGAGAATTTGAAAAGACCCAATATTGTGTTTGGTTTTTTTTACAAGTAACCATCAATTGTTACTTTTCCAGGGTGATAGAGGAGATCATGGTCCAGAGGGTTTAATTGGGCCTCAGGGACTTCCTGGTTCTCCAGGTCCAGTTGGCGTATCAGGTGGTGCTGGAAAGAGAGGAGATGCGGTACGCTTTTTTTATGAGAAGCTTTTTTTTCGAAATCTTGTTAAGACTTGACATTTTATGAGAGAAAGATTTGTTGCCTTTGCAACTTATGTTAAAATGTAGGTAGTGAAAAGCAATGCAAAGATTGCACGCATTGGACACTGCTTAAATTTTAGAAGGGGCTTCATGGTTGGCATGTTTTTGCCATTCGCCTAAATTTCATTGGAAATAAGTTGTAAGCATTACATATTCTATGGTAAAGGCAGACCTTGGAACTATGTATGCTTTGACCCCACATTTGTTACAATAGAGGGAAACAAAGTTTCTTTATATCTATCACTACTTGGCACATTAACATTACTTGTTCAACTTTAAGTTAAGTTCTATACAAAAACTCTCTTACAAGGTTTCATTCAGCTGTTATGTTCTGTGATTAATGCTAGCAATTTTAATGTTTCATTTTGGATTAAAACGAAGCACTGCATCAACGAAAACCCTCTTCCCCACATTCTGATATTTGCCTGGTGAAAAAGACTAATTTTCAAAATATTAGTGCATCGTTCCCTCTAATCCCAGTTGAAGTTATCCTCATTTCATGATTCTGTAGAACACGTCTCATACGTAGTATATCTGCTCATTTGCAGGGCTCAAGAGGACCTGTTGGTCCACCTGGCTCAGCCGGGAAGAGAGGATTACCGGTGAGTGTTTATAATGAAATGTATGATTCACATCTTGAGGACATCTTGACATTTTGCAGACTGGTATGCCAAATTGATTAAAGGAATCCATTTTGGATTTTTTTTTTCCTAAGCATATCAGTTTCTTAGTATATTCTATTGCGTCTGGACGAGGTAGACCTAAAGATGTAAAATTAGCTTTTTTCATTTTTCATGATCTGGTATCCAACCATTATTTCAACTATTGGTCTATTCTACTTCTGTGTTGCAAACATGATTCTTTCAGAATATTAAAAACTAATCGAAAAGCTTTCACCACACTACCACTGTCATAGCCCTAGCATTATGAGCTCTATCATACGTTTAAAAGCGTAAAGTCAAGGGCGTCTGGGTGGCGTGGCAGTCTATTCCATTGCCTACCAACATGGGGATTGCTGGTTCGAATCCCCGTGTTACCTCCACTTTGGTCAGGCGTTCCCTACAGACACAATTGGCCGTGTCTGTGGGTGGGAAGCTGGATGTGGGTATGTGTCCTGGTCGCTGCACTAGCGCCTCCTGTGGTCGGTCGGGGCACCTGTTCAGAGGGGAGGGGGAACTGGGGGGGAATAGCGTGATCCTCCCAAGCACTACGTCTCCCCAGTGAAACTCCTCACTGTCAGGTGAAAAGAAGCGGCTTGTGACTCCACATGTATCGGAGGAGGCATGTGGTAGTTTGCAGCCCTCCCCGGAACAGCAGAGTGGAGCAACAACCGGGACGATTCGGAAGAGTGGGGTAAATGGCTGCATACAATTGTGGGAAAAAAAGGGGGAGAAAAAAATAATTAAAAAATAAAATAAAAGCATAAATTATTTCTCATACCAGGTCTCTTGGGGAAGTGATCCATTGTATTACAGATTGGGTCCTTAACTGTAGATGATCATGTAAATTCAGGATTTGTAGTTCAAGTCATGATAGTAATGGTAATATCTGATTCACCCAATTTATGCCAAAACATATCCAACGTTAATGTGAATTGCATGTGCATATTTTTAACTAAGGGACCCCAAGGCCCGAGAGGAGATAAGGGAGACATCGGAGACCACGGTGAGAGAGGGCAGAAGGGACACCGTGGCTTCACTGGTTTGCAGGGTCTTCCTGGACCTCCTGTAAGTGACGCCAACCCTTAAAGAGCTAACCTAGAACATTTTCATCACAGGATATTTTTCATCAAATCTTTGTCCTTACAAAATTTCACATTTGGTCGTGTAATCGAAAGTCTGATTCCAACAAAAGAAATCACGAGTGACTGAGCAAAAGCAAACTTAGGTTTTCTTTAAAAGTTGAAGTACATTAGACGTTGTTTTATATTTACACTGACATTGTCTGTCGGAGTAAATATAAAACAAAAGTCAGGTAGTTGTTTTCCTCCAATGACCAATGTGCAGTGATTATCACAACATGACTTTTATGGAAGACTGCAAGGCCACTGGAAAGTGTGATTAGATGGAAGGGCAGTACATTTAATGAAATTGCAAAGTATTCCTGGTAGCAGCGTCCAAGTTGTGCAGTATGTCTGTCACCATCACATGTCCTTGTGTTTCCGTACTGGGGAACACTTTGTCTAATAATACATTGTGTATATATCAAATTAAAACACCTAAATCTACCTCTACTTTCAGGGTACAACTGGTGAGCAGGGAACACCAGGAATTGTTGGACCAAGCGGCCAAAGGGTAAATACACCATCAATAGAGAATGAAAAGAAATGCTGCATGAAACTCACAAGCTGTTAGCTCTAAATCATGACGATAAAACCATAAAGACCATAATTCCACTGTTTTAAAATGATTTATACCTTCACAAGTAATCTTTTGATAGACACTGCTTTCACTAATATCATTTTAAATGTTTTATGGTGCCTTTTGATTCTCAAAGTGGAAGACAAGACATTTTGAAATGTAATCCTCTGAAATTCAAGAAGGGCTACCAATACCATGTGTTGCTGTATATTGCATAGGGCCCACCCGGACCAATTGGGCCTCCAGGAAAAGAAGGGTATAACGGACAGAAAGGCCCTATGGGACCACCTGGATCTCGTGGTCTCTCCGGTGATATTGGACCAGAGGTAGATGATCCAATTCATCTTTTTTATATTATCCTTTCATATCAAAGAAGGTTGAATCAGTTCATCTGGATACAACGTTTATTGACAGTCTGTCAATAAATGTTGTATCCAGATGAACTGATTCAACCTTCTTTGTTTGTCTTACCTGAATTATTGAGCATACATCAAGACATCCTTTCACACATAATGGCACTCAAAAATGTAATATTACTGTGAAAATGTATCTGTTGTATTAACTATCCAAATCATATAATAATAATAATAATAAATGAAAACGTGAGAATTATATAAGAGAAAATATGAAACTTAATTTGTCTTGATGCATGCTCAATAAATCCAGGTAAGAAAATCACAGAAAGTTGAATCAGTTCATCTGGATTCAGATGAACTGATTCAACCTTCTTTGATGAATGATATTTGAAAACTAGAACAGAAAACAATCATATAATATGAATTACTGTGGATGAAAAAAAAATACGTATTACGTATCATCGTTCCAATCACATTTCCATCCTATCCTGTAGGACAAATGATGTGTATTACTGTATGATGTGAAGACATTAAAAGCTGTTTTAAAACCATGAAATTATGCTCTCAAAAAAGGGACCTTGCTATTAAGCTATTTAAGAATAAACACATCATAATAGCATGCACTTTTCTACTATCCTTCTATCCAAAGGGCCCACCGGGAGAGCCCGGTCCCCCAGGTCCTCCCGGTTCTCCAGGACCCCCCATAGCAGCTTTGGACGACCTGTTTGGTAGATCTTACGATTACGATGACGGCCCTCCACCTCCCCCCGAGTTCAGCGAGGATGAGGCTCTACCCAACAGCAACTCGTCCACCATTGTGCCAGTGGACCCCGGGGTTCAAGCCACTCTGAAGGCCCTCAGCAGCCAGATTGACAGCATGAAGAGCCCTGATGGCAGCAGGAAGCACCCCGCCAGGACCTGTGACGACCTGAAACAGTGCTACCCCATGAAGAAGAGTGGTGAGTTGTAATACCTTTGGAAATCATGAATGATAAAGGAAAAAAAATCAAAAAGCCAAAGCAAAGGGAAGAGTTTTACATTGCACTATAGTGATACCTAAATGAGCATATCGATGTTGGCAGGAAACATACAAATCTTGTATCAGAAATGCATGCAGGATGAAGAAAATAAATATATTCTGTAAAACTATGAATCAACTGGAGTAATCTAACACAGGTTATGTACAGGTGAAGAGATTAGCCTTGATCCTTGTGCAAATTGCATGCAATAATCGTTGATCACTTCATTTCCTAGGTGAATACTGGGTGGATCCTAACCAAGGCAGTTCAGAAGATGCCATCAAAGTGTACTGTAACATGGACACAGGCGAGACCTGCATCTCTGCCAACCCAGCTAGCATGCCTCGTAAAATGTGGTGGAGCTCCTCGAAGAACAAACCTGTGTGGTTCGGAGCAGACATCAGCGGTGGAATGCATGTGAGCACTTTTAGCCACTGCAGCATTTTTATTTATTTTTTGCTGAGATAAACGTAAAAGAGAAAGGCAGAGTTTCTTTGAAACACATTCAGTCGAGGTGGCTGTATTTTTGAAGTTGGTTAAAAATCTATGGTGGTTTCTTTTCAAATCTTCAAATCTTAAGTGACATGGTAGAACATCTGATCTGCCTCACTCTCACAGTCAGAAATAATTGTCATTGCAATCGCGTTTTGAAATGTGTCACACCTGTTTGTGAGCTAGAATCTGCAGTAAGCAATGCTGAACATCTTTTTTTGTAAATATTTTCTAACTACAAAAACAACCGTGATGTCTTGCTTTCTCTCTGGTTCTAGTTCTCATATGGTAACAAAGATCAGTCAGCAAACGCGGTCACAGTCCAAATGACATTCATCCGCCTGCTCTCCAAAGAGGCCTCCCAGACCATCACCTACCACTGCAAGAACTCTGTGGGCTACAGGGATGACAAAAATGGCAACTATAAGAAAGCCGTGATCCTCAAAGGCGCCAACGACCTGGAGCTTAAAGCGGAGGGAAACAACCGGTTCAGATATACAGTGGTTGAGGACAGTTGCAAGGTGAGTCTCTTCCATGTTTCAGCAGTGGCTATGGTTTGAGTCGTCAGTCACTCCTCAAGCATTTAGTTAGCCCCGTGTCATCGGATAGGTTTGGTGTTTTGACAAACGTATTGTGTGTGTCACAAGCTAATCCCACACTTGAGAAATGGTTAGGTTTCTTAGTGGCGTGATGCTGGTGAGAGGATAATGCAGTGTCATATGCAAAGAAAGCAGATTGCAAATGTCACAGATTCACCACCTTCAATAGCCAAAAAGGTCTGTCCTTGCCAAAGTGCCTTTGAGCAAGATGAGTCAAATCCCTAACTGCTTTTGGAGGGACTGTTTCGGGTGTTCGGGTACTCATTTCACATGTATGTGATTCAAAAAAAAAAAAGTAGCATATCAAAGTGTAACAGTGTAACGACCATGGACGTGTAGACTCGTTAGCCCTTGGCTAATGGGTTGGACCTTTTAGTTGACTGGTTAGCGCAGTCACCCGTGATGCGGGGAACTCAGGTTTGATCCCCAGCTGCCCCTGAATTTTCGCTACATTGGTGGCAGCGGTGGGATCGAACCTGGGTTCCCTGCACCACGGGCTAACCAGTCAATTAAAGGGTCCAACCCGTTAGCCAGGGGCTAGCGAGTCTACACAGCCATGGTCGTTAGACTATAACAAAATCATGATTAGTGTTTTCTACATCAAGACCTTGCAAGGGTCCAAGGACAGGATATTGTGCTGTAAAGCCCACCGAGGGAACTGTGTAATTTGTGATATTGGGCTATACAAATAAAATTGACTGGACTTGACCTTCAAGATTTCAATTCAAGTGCTCTGAGGGAAATGTTAAGCTGAGCTTGTTTTTCTCTCCCTTACAGAAAGCTAATGGCAACTGGGGCAAGACAGTGTTTGAATACAGGACACAGAAAACAGCAAGACTTCCCATCATGGATATTGCTCCCGTGGACATTGGTGGCCCAGGCCAAGAGTTTGGCATCGATATTGGGCCTGTGTGCTTTGTGTAAATCCAACTGCAGGGATGCATCCTGAGACTATTGAACTGACAGCTGATGCGATCAGCCACGTTGTACATAAAAGTACCGAGGACATTTCTGGCCCTGTGGCGAGATATTTATTGTGCCTTTCAAACAACTTCAACACATCAAAGATTTGTTTGTAAGTTAGATGAATGTTTAAAAAGAAATTCACAATGAAAGATAAAATAATGTTAAGATTCAAAATCATTCCTTTGTCTACTCTGTCATGTTTGACCTTTGGCCTTCATGCATTTTGAAGTCACTGACTGTGCTTCAGTCCAAAGATCTGACCTGCCGATTTTAGGTTGGTTTGTTTTATTTTTTTCCAAAAAAACGACAAAAGAAACAAAAGATTAAACAAGCTACCAAAGATCTACGAATATGATTGCTTTATAATGTTGATTATAACTGCTGTTTGTGGTTTACCCCACCATTATGATGTCCTAACTCCTATCGTAGACTCATCTGTTTTTCTCCATACCAACTATTTGAGTACAAAATGAAAGTTGTGGTGCTATTAGAGAAAATGCTGCAGCCGATGATGCACGACTCATCGGTGTGGGTATTTTTCTCTTCTTATCTTAAGACAGTTTTGATAAAACTCATTCCTGTATCCGGTTTATTTTCAACTCTGTACCGACTGCATAGATGATTAAAAGACAACAACTGAGACTGTCGATTCCTCAATGTTAGCTACCTCGTCTCCGAAACTGGGATACGATGAGATCAAATGTAAATCTTTTTCACAGGTGCTGTTTTGTAAAGTATAGTGTGATCTGCGTGCACTTCTCCTGACCACGTGCCACAGGGCAGGGTGCGGGAACGCCAATAAAGAGCTTTCTGTCGATGATGGAGAGGTAAAGAAAAAAAAAGAGAAAACACGGCGTCGTGTGAATGGTTTTTGGTGATTTGTATTTTTTTTCTCGTCCTTCAGGAATTCCAATAACCACAGAATGTTTTATTCTATGCATGCCAGCGCACCCCCCCCTTTTTTTCAGTGTCTTGGACTTGTATGCTCTTTAAAGCCTCTCCATACATGTTTTGAGAAGACGGTGGCTTCAAGTGCCTGTTTGCTCCATGTATTGCTTGCTTGCTATGCAACAATTAAATGCTTGTTAATCTCCAAAACTGTTGTCATATTAATTCAGGTTTAACTAGGCGCTCCACCTTTCATTTTTTTTGTCTCTTTATTTAATTTCTTTTTTTAAAGGACTGATAGACCAACAACATTCATTTGTTTGCAAAATAGTCTTGTTTCATGTGAGCTGCCTGTATTCTCTCATTTTGCTTGAATGTTTTTTTTAATGTAAAAAAAAAAGTTATGTTTTTACCATTTGGTTCGGATCTCTTTTGTTTGAGGCAAAAACATTATTTTGATTGAGTATTTATTATAGATTCTAAACATGTATATATTCTCCTTTACGAGGCTCGACTACCTGCTTTGCAGCCCGGGGGCAGAGAGGAGTGGCACGTTTCTTACTGGAGGCAAATGAGATTTACACCTTTGAAATAAATACTGGAAACACTTCTCTCTGCCTGTTTTTATTTGATAAGAGCGGCGAGGTTTCGGATTGGATGCACATTAAAAGGATGCTTTCAGCCTGTCATAGATGCGGCTGCAGGTTCAGACCCGGACCTCCTGAGAGGACGCCCTGCCTCGAAGAGATGAGGAACACAAAAGGATAGGTGAAGGAAAAAAAAAACGTGCCGCCGCAGAAATAACAGAAACGCGGTGCTGCGCTTTCAGAACGGCAAAGTCAATGAGTGATTGAGTGGTGTGATTCCGAAACCGAGCTGAGATTTATGGTTTTGCTGGGACCGGGTCCGTGTGCAGCGACGACAATGAAGTAAAGGCTGCTGAATTGATTCTGATTTGAGACAGCGTCAAGTTCAAATAGGACACTTTAGTGGGATCGCTTCAGGGAATTCATAGCGACGACTTTGATCACAGGGACACGTCACTTCTGCGGTAACATTTTCTTTAATAACTGTAACAGCAAATGCATACAAAGTAATGAGAATAGCACTGAATATGGAAAGAGGTTTTAAAAAACAAAAGTGCTTTCTGGTGCAAGAAAACAGGACACTAACTTAATAAAGTAAATATATGGCAATACATGGAAATACTGAAATGGAAATCTCAACTTGTTAAAATGCGAAACAATCCAACAACTGGATGCCTAAAAAAAATAGGTGAATAAATCGATAAATCAAAATGATCAGAATGGATTAATTACAATTAGCTACATGATGTGTAAAAAGAATATTAAGTAAAAGAAGCTAAGCGAAATAATGTGCAATCTGAACATTTGGCATTACAAGTGTTAATGAGACAGATTACATTTACTTGTGAAACATCATTTCTGGCATACAAAGAGGAATGTGTCAACAATACAGAACTAAAATGGCGCATATTTCATGAGAGTCGACACAGAAGTTGTACCGTATGAAAATTTCTGCTACAGAGTGTACCATGGGACATATTGTACTATTTACATCCTTCATTGCCTGTGCAAGCAAAGGTTCTCAAAACTACTCCTTCGTAATGAGTTTTTACAAAAATAGTTCTTTTCTATATCAGATCTGAAGTCACCTCGGATTATTGAAAATCAAGCTAAATGCAAATACATATAAACCTCAAGATGAAAACAGAGACATCTTGACTAAACTGTGGACTGGATTTGGGCACTTCTTCATACAAATGAGTTAAAAGTATAGCACAAACAGTGTCCTCTTGGCATCAGCAGCGGCTGTCTACGGGGTCAAGAGAAAAGACGGTGCCCTCTAGGGTCAGTCCCATTTTGAACCCCTCCTGAAAGACAAGCAGGAGAATAACTGTTAGGATCGGGCACCCCACAGACAAACTGTGCTCGTGTGAGAGAACTTGGGCTGAAGATATGTTAAATACAGAACAGACATCGCCATATTGGCCTATTTTTCCAAATTGGTGAAGGGTTCTCCACAACAAGCACTTAAAAGCTACAATCCTGAAGATAGTGTTTAATCTCCTGACTGGTAGCGCCACTGGTTTGGGACTGCTCTAAATCCAGAAGATCCATTCGGAGTCAACCGGATAACCAGCGCTGCTGCATCAGCAGCTTCCCCACAGACACAAAACCTACCATGGTTGAACCTGAGTTTTAGCTACTGATGTTGTGTTATCTGTTGGTGAAAGTCACCTGTATATTTTGTCTGCCTTAACTGCTTGTTAGCCACAACACCTCCACTTCTCCCACAAATTTATCACTACTTAACACCACCAACACTTATTCTTCTGCCTTTGGCTGCTATGTTGAAGACATAAAACGCAATGCGCTGTATATTTATCCATTTGAACGTCATTTTAATGGTGACTGTTATCACCGTTAAAATTAACAACTTACCAAAGTGTTCACGGTTTGGATATTTGTGAATTAGCTATTGTCTTGAATAGCCAGTGAAACAAAGATATCCAATAATGATATTTGTTGGAATTAAATCTTCAATATTGTAGGTTTACCCTAAGTGCGATGACCACAATGTGGACACCTTAAAGAAATTAAGATGGTGGAAGAGACAGAAAAAAACTGTAATTTGAACTAAAGTGTGAGGGCCCCCACATCCATCCATCCATTATCCAAACCGCTTATCCTGCCCTCAGGGTCGCAGGAATGCTGGAGCCTATCCCAGCAGTCATTGGGCGGCGGGCGGGGAGACACCCTGGACGGGCCGCCAGACCATCACAGGACCCCCCCCACCCCACACACACACACACACACACACACACACATCTATTAGTACAGCCGATTCAGCTGACCTACATGTTTTTGGACTGTGGGAGGAAGCTGGAGCCCCTGGAGGAAACCCACGCAGACATGGGCAGAACATGCAAACTCCACACAGAGGACGACCCGGGACGACCCCCAAGGTTGGACTACCCTGGGGCTTGAACGCAGGACCTTCTTGCTGCGAGGCAACCGCGCTAACCACTGTGCCACCGTGCCGCCCCTGGCCCCCACATCCCTTATTCTTATTGCACCCTCTGTTGTACAACCTTTCATCGACTGCTGCTAACCATACTCGAAAATAAAAATGGATGAATGAAAAACAAATGTACTTAACGTAGCAGGGTACACCAAAAAGTACAAGATTTAGTACTGTCACACTATTGGACTTCTCATCTACACAAGTTCGCAAATATCAGTTGTGCCAGCTAGCTAGTGAGGAAGGGAATAAACCAATGCTGCAGTTGCACGTCTCTGTTCTTTAAATAAAACAAACTCATGCAGTAGTATTCAAAACATGCAGAAGGCAAACACAAGACAAAGACACAACCACCATCACAGCAAAAGCAAAGGTCACTTGTGGGTCACATTAGAATAAAAGGTACAAACCATCTCTGACGCTGCAAATGAAAAAAGGGAGAGAAGAGATGGATAAGGAATGTTAAGAACAGAACTAAGACAGGATGGGACGAGGACAGGAGTCAATGCTGAAAGTTAGTGTGCTGTGCAACATCACCTCCTATTGGCAATAATCTGCTATTAGCCATCTTTCATACTTGACAGACGTAGGCGAACAGTGTGAGTGCCTATAAGCATGCGGGTTTTCTTTCAAACCAGTCACCACGCCAGCTGATTTCAATGAGCAGTCTGACGTCTTTGGCTGAAGGTGCACGCGTTAGAGATATCCTCTGTTGTAATGACTGGTCAGAAGTAAAGCTCGAATAATATCCACACCCAGTGACACATGGGTGCCTATATCTGCTTCACATAAGCCCAGAGGACGTGCGATAGCAGTGGATCAGATGGACAATGAATTTCCAATGATAGTGTGATAGTACGCCATCCCAAGTAATTTCGGTAATTATCTGAGACACATCATGTACACCAGCTGAATATTGACTGGCTTCCAAATACAAACTGTCCTGCGATATAACATTAATCCTCACTTCAGGTCAAGAGGTTGTAGTGCTATGCTTACATCCAAATGAAAAATGCTAATGGTATTTGCGTAAAGGTCATGTGCTGACAGCATACAATTATCACAACACCAATAACGACGAGAGCTGAGAGATTTCCTGTTATTTATTTTTTTGGAAAACAGATTTGGGTTTGTGCAGACGGTTTAAGTAGGCTACTCATTTAGTTCAGTTAGACCAGAGTTTAAGTTATATCACAAAATAAGTTTGAGGCAATTTCCTTAAACACTTAAGCATTGTTTAGAATCAACTCTATCAAAACACTGTCCTTTATGGACATTAGTGAAACAGATGATATCTTAAAAAGCAATGGATAGAGGAAAAAAGTGACTAATAAAGCACTGTTTTTCTTTTAACGGTAGGAAATGTGAAGATGGTTTAATTTCCTATACATCTCCACACACAGTAGTAATGCAGCTTATTAAAAATCACGTACAGAAATGACTCCCGGCTGCCCAATTCATATATTTCATGTTCAACGTGGAAAAACATGCCAAAGAGGAAAAACAAAGCAATTGTTGGAACTTGGACCTTTTTGACTGTTTGAATACAACACAAACCGACATGACAAGTGCTCTTCTTCACTCATTAGTAATTATACTAGAATGTGCTTCAGATGTTCTCTTACATACTAAGTCCATAATAAAGGCATTTAGATCATTTTGGTGTGTCCTCTATACTGTTCAGCAGTGGTGGTTGTCCACTGTAAGATTCTAGACTTGGTTATGGGTTAGGTTACAATGAAATTTGTCGTCTGTATTTAACCCATCCTATTGTATAGGAGCAGTGGGCAGCTGCAGCACCTGGGGACCAACTCCAGTTCTTCTTTCCATTGTCTTGCTCAGGGGCACAGCCAGGAGTATTAACCCTAACATACATGTCTTTTTGATGGTGGGAGGAAACTGGCGCGCCCGGAGGAAACCCACGCAGACACGGGGAGAACATGCAAACTCCACACAGAAAGGACCTGGGACAGCCTGGGGTGCAAACCCAGGACCTTCTTGCTGTGAGGCAACAGTGCTAACCACTGGGCCACCGTGCCGCCCCCACTGAAACATAATGCAAATTCATCATTTGACTAAGGTTATAAATAACTATGCCTCTAAACAGAGGTTAATCATAGTGCAAGTTTCCATATTGATGAGTACCATTTATAAACCTCAAACGCATTAAAAAAAAAGGTCATGAGTACAGGGCGGGGAGAGCATTTGTGCAGCACAAACCAAAATACATCCACACCTGCTAGTGATGCTAACAAGAAGAGAAAATGTTGAAGAGACACTGAATTTACAGATGTGCGGTCACCTGCATCTCATCTAGCTTTGACTGAATATCCGGCGGGAAATCGGCTGCTCCACAGGTAAAGGGATCAAATGGTTCGGCACCAAACAGGTCTTTCCCTAAAAGAATAGACAGCAGACCTTAAACTCCAACTCCCTGTATATTGACCGAAGGGAAACATCCTTTATTGAACGTTGAGTGCATGATTTGTCATTCTATAAAAATCAGAATAAAGACATTTCGAAAGCAAAGAAACTCGAGGCATTCAGTTGAGCTTGTATATGAAGCAGTGATTAGAGGTGAACAAAATCTATGTACTGAAATTTATTGTTTTCAGCATAATACACTCTCTCACGGGTGGGTTATATTTTAGGCTTCTAAGATGTTACACCTGGCATCTGCTGGGGAGTGTCATAGGGAAACAATACAAGCAACTAAAAATAAAACAGTACAGTAAAAAGTGCACAGTCTAATCTATCTGGCAAATGGTAAGCTGCCATTTAATTAATGCAGGAGTGCAGACAAATCCATGGCAACTATCCATCCATCCATCCATTATCCGAACCGCTTATCCTGCTCTCAGGGTTGCTGGAGCCTATCACAGCAGTCATTGGGCGGCAGGTGGGGGGACATCCTGGACAGGCCGCCAGTCCATCACAGGGACCACACACACACACACACACACATACACACACACACATATATGGACAATTTAGCACTGCTGATTCACCTGACCTACTGGACTGTGGGAGGAAACCAGAGCACCCAGAGGAAACCCACACAGACACGGAGAGAACATGCAAACTCCACACAGAGGACAACCCGAGACAACCCCCAAGGTTGGACTACCCCGGGGTTCGAACCCAGGACCTTCTTGCTATGCGATTGCACTAACCACTGCACCATGGCAACTACTGCAATGTAATATTCTGTGTGAACTGGAAAGTTACCCAGATTTAACTTTCCTCTTCACCTTGTAAAGGGGCTATGTGTAATATTTCAGTTTTCCTGATGCATAATATGACCAGTGCACATCAGCTGGGGTTGCTGACAGGTAGTGTCTGGAACAAAGTAAACAACTCATGCCCCCACCTAACCTCCCCAGATTATCTTGATCTAATAACAGAGACGCCGGGCTAGCTGATGCCCTGCCTCTTAAAGTCTTGGCTTACACTCCTCAAGTCCTCAACAAACTTTGCAGTGATCACAGCAAACTTCTATCTACTGACAGCGTTCCAACTTTGGCAGATGTCTGCATACGTGCGGTGCATCCCCAACCTTTCTATCTGAATTTGTTGGCTTTGCACAACTTGTCTGCTTCGATACAATTTCCTTCATCACATCGTTGAAAGATGGATGCCATGATTCAAATAGGAATTGACAGTGCCTTTAAATAATTTAGCTCGACCACTAAACGGGGAAAACATCCCACCATTTAAAACTTTGCATGTTAGGCTACTCTTAACTCCTAGGGAGTCCAATCAATTTTTTTCTCCCAATTGTACTTGGCCAATTACCCCACTCTTCCGAGCTGTCTCGGTCACTGCTCCACCCGCTCTGCCAATCCAGGGAAGATTGCAGACTACCACATGCCTCCTTCGATACGTCGGAAGCCGCTTCTTTTCACCTGAAGGTGAGGAGTTTCGCCAGGGGGACGTAGCGCATGGGAGGATCACGCTATTCCCCCAGTTCCCCCTCCCCCAGCGAACAGGTGCCATGACCGACCAGAGGAGGCGCTAGTGCAGCGACCAGGACACATACCCACATCTGGTGTCCCACCTGCAGACATGGCCAATTGTGTCTGTGGGGACGCCCGACCAAGCCGGAAGTAACATGGGGATTCGAACCCCAGTGATCCACGTGATGGTAAGCAACAGAATAGACTGCCATGCTACCCAGACACCCCTGGGAGCCCAATCAATTTTAGTGGATATGATCTAATCTTTCTGTCAAATCCAGAGACAGGGAAACAAAGACTTGAACCTTGTGTCATCTAGCTGATAAATACTAAACTAACACCTAAACTAAGTTTCGTGGTATTGACCTTAATAAAATGTGTGTGCGTGACAAGATTCATACTCACTTATATCCGGTGGCAATGTTGTTGGTGGTGGAGGTGGGCAACCGTTACTGGCCGGGATGGGCACCAACGGTGTCACAGGGGAAAAGGGAACCATATCAAAGATGTCTGTAGACTGGGGTTTCATGGAGATACTACCTGCCTGTACAAAGTCATTTAAAATAATTGATTTTGTCAGACTAAGGGCGGTCTAGTTCTTAATATTAAATCTCTTGCTCATGTGCCAACTACAGAACTACTTATACACAATCAACAAAGATCAGGAGAAATATGCCCAGGAAAGGAAAAGCAGACACAGCAAGAGAAAAAAGGCAGAAGAAGATAACGCCAAGAGAGAGCAAAGCCGTTCAAAAACAGCCGCGGAATATGACGTGAGAAATAAAAGTTTAGGGTGTTTACACGAGGCCTCGGGATGCTGCATCCCTCGGTAGGCTTAGCAGGGAGGAGAGCAGGTTTGGCGGGCGGAGGGGTTAGTAGCCCGGCGGAGAAGTTGGACTCTGGTGAGCTCATAGGGGTGAGTGTGACAGAGGAGATTTCCAGACAGGAAAGGGACTTGAGGCTGTGACACCAGAAGAGAGAGGAGGGCCTCTGCAGCATGTACGCTTCATTAGTAGAGTTTATGTGCAGCAGCTGAGAAACAAAAAAATCAGACAGGACAGGGTAAGTTGGGAAAATGGCTAAAAACAGACAATATCATTCATACTGCATACTTGGAAAAGTGTTGGTAATTGCATTCACAGAGGGCTATTGTGGGTGCTGGCACTTGCTCCAATTAGGCAGTAAATGCATCACATTACTCATTAAACCAATCAGATGTGTAATTGTTTGGCTTCAAGCACAGATTAGGCCCTCATCAATTGTCTGCAGATAGGATTGGCACCCTTGGCTTGGGCTTGGAATGACTGTGCATTTCAATTGAATGCATTTGAATGAATATCAGAAAACTCTCATCCAAAGCACCCCAGAGAAAGAACTGTGTAAGAAAAGCGCAAGTTTTCAGGCAAGTTGAGTGTCGATAACACAAGTTAAAGTGTTTGTGGTTTTGTACTTCAAGCAGATATACAACAATTGAAATCTAGATGACGAAGAATGGCTGTAACACTAAGTAAATCTGTTGACTGAACAATATATCTGCAGACATTATTGAGTTTATTTAGGATGTATGTGAAAACTTTAGGGTGGTCTGACAACTGACAAGGCGCTTTCCCGTGCAGTGTGTGCTTACTGGTGGCACATGAGCTATCATCAGCTGTTCTTCGAGATCTTGAAGCTGCTTCTTGAGCTCTGTGTTTTCAGTTTCTAGCTCTTGAATCTGAGAAAACACATTAACAAGGTTGCATCATTTGATAACCTGTTACGAACATGATGGAATGAACCGTGTGTTATATCGAAAGGCTAGCTCGAAAATGCTGACACACAAACTGTTTTGGAACACAAACTGCAGAAATGCAATCTGTAGTTTGATTTTAGATCATCTTAAAATCAAGTCTGAGCTGTCGATAAAACAACCTCATTGCAAGGATATGATACGGTAAAAGGACAAGACAAAAGATGGGATAGCATAATCTTAATCCAATATGAAAATCAATGCAATCATATTTTGTTTACTATCGCTATAATCTTAATCCAATAAAAGCTTTTAAAAAATCTTATTTCGCACACTTCTTCTCCCCAATTGTATCAGGCCAATTACCCCACTCTTCCGAGCCGTCCTAGTCACTGCTCCACCCCCCTCTGCCGATCCAGGGAGGGCTGCAGACTACCACATGCCTCCTCCGATACATGTGGAGTCACCAGCCGCTTCTTTCCACCTGACAGTGAGGCTTTCACCAGGGGGACATAGCGCGTGGGAGGATCATGCTATTCCCCCTAGTTCCCCCTCCCCCCGAACAAGCGCCCTGATCGACCAGAGGAGGCGCTAGTGCAGCAACCAGGACACATCCACATCCGGCTTCCCACCCGCAGACACGGCCAATTGTGTCTGTAGGGACACCGACCAAGCCAGAGGTAACATGGGGATTCGAACCGGTGAGCCCCGTGTTGGCAGGCAACGGAATAGACCACCATGCTACCCGAACGTCCAAATCCACACACTTCTGTATTTACAACCACAACAGATGCAAATTAACTTCAACATACATCCACCACCTTGCATTGGAAGCTAGGCCAGCACATTTCAGAGTGAATGGCCAGTCTTCAATTGGATAAATCAATACTGTACACGAACGAAGCAGTTAGAGGCCAGCTGATTTCAATATACTGCATTTCACCTTGTTGCACCAAAAAGTGATTAATTATTGCCAAGTTTCATCATTTCCGTTTTCTTGATGAAAGCACCTAACTTTCTTTGTTCATGCAATCTATTAATTAATCAAAAACCACCTCATCAGCGAGCGACAAGGTCAACAACAGGACACGGGTTGATCATGCTCATCTCCGGTTAAATTAACCGGCTCATAAGAGCAAACCTGCCAACCGCATTGAACCCTCATTCAGGAACTTACTCTTTTCTGCAAGCTTCCTATCTGTTTCCGTGTTTCCACATCTTTGCCACCAGACTCCAGGAACTTCTTGTACGCCAGGTCAAAGGCCTGGCCGATAGTTAGGGTTATCTCCTCTGCCTGGAATACAGGATTAATGAAAGCCTCCTTTGTGACATTAATTTATGTACATAATAGACATTAAAGTTGATTTCTCTTATCAAACACTATCGTCAGATCAATTTATAGTGCTTTTTCTCTTTTTATACTTTTTTTTAACTTACTTTAGTCTTTTGCTGCACTTATAAACTGTTTTCAATGAACTTGTTTAGCTAATAGCACTTCACTAAATGTGACTTGACGTAATGATGTCTAAATATATCGATGTCAACATTTAATTGAAAGCATAATTTGGCTTAATTAATGTAATCAAAGTTCTGACAAAGTGACTCACAGGTATAGCAATGATGAAAAATGAGCTTTGATAGCAACAGTATAATCTCGAGTAACAGCAGTCTTGAACAACAAGATATCTACATTTTAAATAATTATCCATCCATCCAGCCAGCCAGCCAGCCATTATCCAAACTGCTTATCCTGCTCTCAGGGTCGCGGGATGCTGGAGCCTATCCCAGCAGTCACTGGGCAGCAGGTGGGGAGACACCCTGGACCGGCCAGGCCATCACAGGGCAAATATATAATTATCGCCTAACGCAAAATAAAGTTTACACTATGGTACAGTGTCATAAAGTTTACTATAGCCGCTTTATAAAACAAATATTTTACTGCAGGTGACTGATTTTTGCCTCGACATGTATGTTGACATTGAGATATTATAGTTTGAGGGGGAATACATGACCTTGCAGTTGAACAGATTACTATTCAAAGTTGAGGATACTTACACATTTCTCACTGTCAAACACATAGCAGAGATGTTTGTTTGACTCTGAGTCTTTGCAGATGAATGTGAATATCCTTTTATCAGTTTTGTCATCTGCACAGAAGGATATCCTGTGTAACTGACAGTTATACTGCACATCCTGCAAAACAAAGACAACATTTAACAAAAATAACCAATGCCATAACTATACTTTTTTTTTTTTACTTTTTATAAACCGATATGAGATGCTTTTCTTCTTGAAAGCGCATGGTGTCAAATAGTTTACAACATCAATCAATACATTTTACAATCACATTTCAAAAGCTTGGCTCTCACTTTTGTCTTGGGATCTAGGATCTTCACTCCATATATTGAGATTTGCAATTCCACTTTAGGGATCTTCTGCCCCTCCGACTTCTTAATATGCCTTTGAAACTGCCAAAAGGAGACATTATGAGTCAAAGATGTATTGATCCGCTCATTCAATCCAGAGGAACTAGGAAGGGGATAACACAACTTTAATACATTTATACATTTAAGCTGCCACGCGATTACAGCAAAGCAAAGGAAAATGCTCAGGTATGTGCATTAAAAGTTGTTACAATAACTTATTGCATCATGAGGACAATAACATTTCTGTCAAACATTGTTAAAATAACGGAAAGCAATGCTTTGTATTTAAACTGCAACAAACCTATGTGAAGAATATATTAGCACTTTGAAAGACTAGGAAAAGTAGTAGAATCTAAACACATCTGTTATCTTGATAAGGTTATTAGCACAATACGACTGAAAGAAACTGAATTTTTGTTTGGTATTCTCTAAAAGATGTATAAATTACCATCTGTCACCACTATGATGCAAATGGATATGGATACTTGGAAAAACTTGGCTGTGAATTTAGGTAAAAAATTGAAAATGTCTATTGCAATAAAATGTGAGCGTGCATGGGTGCAGTGTGAGCTCTGCAGACGATGCATCATCAGACCTGACATTACATAAGGAAATGGCTTTAGAGGAAGCTGTCAGTACCCACACATTAATCTCCGCACAAAACAAGTGTTTATTAACTTTCTGCCATATCCAGGAAGAATGGGAGCCATAAGAACATTAAATCGGCTGTTCTTACCTTTTCCGGCTTCACCTCTTAACTTAAAATCCTTAATAACCAATAAACAAAAACAGTGACAGCTGCTCAAAAATAAAAAAAAATAAAAAACTAACAAAACAAAAAAACAAAACAGTGTGGTAGGGGAATGTAGTTCAAGTGTGTGATTGTCTTCTTTAACATCTAGTAACTTTGTTTGGTATTAGGTGGAGCTGTATTATGTCAGGTGGCACAGTGGCGCAATGATTATAGCATGGTCACCTCACAGCAAGAAGGTCCTGGGTTCGAGCCCCTGGGTAGTCCAACCTTGGGGGTCATCCCGGGTCATCCTCTGTGTGGAGCTTGCATGTTCTCCCCGTGTCTGCGTGGGTTTCCTCTGGGTGTTCCGGTTTCCTCCCACAGTCCAAAGACATGTAGGTCAGGTGAATCGGCCATACTAAATTGTCCCTAGGTGTGAATGTGTTGGCCCTGTGATGGACTGGCGGCTTGTCCAGGGTGTCTCCCCGCCTGCCACCCAATGACTGCTGGGATAAGCTCCAGCATCCCGCGACCCCGACTGGGATAAGCAGCTTGGATAATGGATGGATGGATGGACAAAACAAAGTGTGGTAGGGTAATATAGTTCAAGTGTATTACTGTCTTCTTTAACATCTAGTAACTTTGTGTGGAGCTGTATTAAGTCAGGTGGCACAGTGGCGCAGTGGTTAGCACGGTCACCTCACAGCAAGAAAGTCCTGGGTTCGAGCCCTGGGGTAGTCCAACCTTGGGGGTCATCCCGGGTCGTCCTCTGTGTGGAGTAAGCATGTTCTCCCCGTGTTTGTATGAGTTTCCCTCCAGGTGCTCCATTTTTCGTCCCACAGTCCAAAGACATGTAGGTCAGGTGACTTGGTCGTACTAAATTGTCCCTAGGTGTGAATGTGTGTGTGTGTGTGTGTGGGCCCTGTGATGGACTGGTGGCCTGTACAGGGTATCTCCCCACCTGCCAACCAATGACTGCTGGGATAGGCTCCAGCGTCCCCCGTTGGGATAAGCGGCTTGGATAATGAATGGATGGATGTAGTAAGTCAGGTTTGCGTACAGAGCACATATAGAAATAACCAAAGTGACGTACAATAACAAGTAAGAGTGGAGAAACCGCTGCTCAACATAAGCAAATGTGACAGTGGCTAATCGGAACAAAGCACAGCAGTAACGAGACAAGGCTTACACATGACATGACCAACAAGTAGCTCAGGTGGAGTCCAACGCGAGGGAATACGAATGGGTTTGTAAGCGGGATTTAAAGTGTTGACTATGGAAGCAGATATAAAAGACAGCTTGCTCCACAGCCTCGGGGCAGCGACAACAAAAGCACAATCCCTCAAGATTTAAGACCGTACGGCAGGCTAGAACATTTGGCTGGAGGATCTGAGTGACCTAGAGATGGATTGGGGGCAAAGGAGGTTGGAAATGTAGGAAATGACAAGCCTACACTGCGCTGGTTTGGCCCAGCACTGCATAGGCTGGCCCTTTATATAAACTCTCCAATCCCTTCTAAAACTAACCGGCACGAAGCGAAGCGGTCGACGCAGGAGTGATGTGGTACCACTTCCTGGTACCAGTTACACATCTGACAGTGGAAAAGCCGCAGGGAGGACAAGGATGATTGACAGCTAGCTGTATGTGCAGGATGGTACAATAATCTATGTATGCAGGGAGAGAGAACGGCATCCATGATTTCTTTTTTCCCTTGTTTATGAAATGCTACAGTTCTAATCTGAAAGAAGCTACATTTTCAGAGTTAATGTGTTTGTTGAATCTGACATACAGAGAAAAAACATATAATTTCAGAATAGACATTGCAATGTACACATGTGCAATAGCCACACTGTAAAGGACGCAATGTCAGGCAAATTGGGTGCATCAGTGTTGTTAGGATAGAAAATATTAACTAGGATAAAAAAAATTCACTTTTTTATGAATAATCTTGAATTAAAGTATTCTAGTACATCTAACAAATATAATTTCTTGGACAGTTGCTTTATTCCCCCCCTCTAAAACCACCCTAATCATTACTTAAGTGTTGTTCTTTCTAAATGGAGCTTTGAAAGTTAAAAGCTACATATTTGTGGTGAAAAGTCCTTTTTATTCTGTAACAGTGCCACACATAGAGCCAAATAAATAAATAAATAAATTACCGCGGCGACTTTTTTCCCCCCAATATCACTTGGCCCTAATCTGAAGGGCGCCAAGATTCTTGGCATGATCTTTGACATATGGACCCAGTGGTCCAGGGTCATGGGAGATGTACTGACAGAACCTGGGGAGCCAAATAAAATAACTCCAGTTTTACTTTTATTACGCAGGGGAGAGTTCTTCAGCATCCAGCATAACCATAAAACTACTGGCTCTGATTCATAGAATAATACCATTCAAGGCCGTCTCTTGACTCACATACTTTTTGTGACCCCTTCTTTCCTCCGTGCGTTTTCTTCAGTTAGATAACCACGCCTGTTCCAATGTCTGTGTGTCCAAGAAACCAACCCCGAGACCCCACCCACCCGAAGGCCTTTGTAGATCAAATATAATGTAACAAAAGAAGAAGTCGGGGTTTGGAAAACAAGGCTCCCCTTCAAGTGGCCTCACAAATCCTGGCAGGGGAAGCCGGCGGAGAAGCCAGCAAACACAGACCAGAGCCACAACACAAACCAGATCTCCGATGGCAAAGGTTTTTGTGTTTAAATTAAACAGCACCGACTTTTTTCTTTTTACTTTTTATCATACCGATGTTCATTAAGATGACGTGTAAGTGCTAGTCTAAGCAACTCCTCAAGTAAAAGCTTGTCCTTCGTAATAAAAAGTGCACAGGTGCTTTTACTTAGCAGCAAAATGGTTTCCCTGAAGCAAAGCATGATGGTGGTGTTGTTTACAAGGAATGCAATGGGTCCGTGTTCGTCCAAGGTTTAAACACGATTCCTTTTCAATGAGGTTTTTAGAGCTACCATCATCTGGGCAGAATCCAGAGCGTTACAAAGCTGTCACCATTACATTATGCACACTGGAGGGCTCATCAAAAATAATAACGAGCTGTGTAGCAGCAGCTCAGCAGGTAGAGCAGGTCACCAGGTAACCGGAGGGTTGCCGGTTCAATCCCTGGCTCTTTCTGGCAAAAATGTCCAAGTGTCCTATGTAACGGCTCCCGATGGGCTGGTTGTTATCTTGCGTGGTTGACACCGCAATATGTGTGCATACATGGGTAAACATGTGGCAGTAATTGTAAAGCACTATGTAAAATGCAGTCCATTTGCTGTTTTTATGGGTCATCAAAAGCCCAAGTTTTAGGAAAAGTATGCTTTTTTTCAGTAAACCTTATGTCATTTATGGAGTCTCTGTAAAATTACTTATTTCGGTGTTACCCTTGCCACTAAATTCATAGACAATCATTAGGCTTAAGTTTGTAGATGATTTTGTCCCATTATTTAGTTAGTAAAATAGATACTGTCCTCTTCTGCATAAAGGTACAGTTTGTGAGGAATGTATACATATTGTAAGGCGGCGTTTCCCAACCCAGTCCTCAAGGAACCCCTATCCTGCAGATTTTCATTGCAACCCTGCATAGGTAGCCCTACTTGTACTTACTCAACCAATCATCTCACAGCACTTAATTATGCAAGGTGGGCAACATCTGACATAATTCATTGCTGATTGGTTGAATAACTACAAACAGGTACCTATTCAGGGTTGCAAAGAAAATCTGCAGGATAGGGGTTCCTTGAGGACTGGGTTGGGAAACACTGCTGTAAGGCATTAAATTAGTTTCTACTTCACATAATGCTTTCAAAAAATGATAATGTCCAATTCGTAACAGTAAAATACTCCAAATAAAATTCTGGTGGCAAGAGTTGCTGTTTAGATGCATTAAAGCTGTGCATTCAGAAGAGTAAATGGGTCTAACTCCTCCCAGTATGCACAACAATACTCACATAATGCTAATTATATTATTCCTATACTCCAATGTATGTGGCAAAATGGATGGGGACAGAAAACCACAAACACCAAGTGTATGATCTGTGGTAGGGTACATTAACTCTGATAGACGTCGACGTGTCCATACTCAAATGAACAAGATTTTGTCTTTGTACCTCCATTTCATTATTAAATCTTAATTAATGACCATAAAAGTGACATTTTCATATGGCACAATTCAAAACTATTTTCAAGTGCTTCACGGATCAAGTAGAAAGAACTATGTAATTATATAAGGAACAATGCAGCATTCAAAGAAAAAACAAAAATGGATGATAAAAACAATCAAAAGTGTCTTTAAAGGATTACAAAATCAGTAGAAAAAAAGAAAGACTATTCATTGATTTGTACTGGTTGCAGTGGTTGCCGATGTTGCTGAATATTGCTATTCCAATGGCCTGTCTGTTGAACATCAAGATAGATCTGGCCCATGGATTCTGTGTCGTGCACTAAAGGGCTTTACCCAGGGAGCGTTGACTAAGCACATCTGTTATTTTTCTGCAACTCCCTGCTTAATACACACTCGCATACTGAACATGTACAGCTGGGAGTTACTCTATACAACCACGTTCTATTTGTGCCCACTGAATAATGCCAAGGGCACCTTGATAGTAGCAGAGAGTATTTGTCATTCACTTTCCCTGTCTAGATTTTCTGAGCTGGTCCAATGATTCATATTGCCACTGTGAGAGTCACAACCTTGCTTTTCCACCCTTTAGGCTGCAACTACCCTGATAAACAGGACATTAAATGTGCAGAAGTTAACTTTACCTTTAGCTTTCTGACAGCATCCTTTACAACTTCTGTGCCTTTTGGGGCCTCAACCTCTGTGTTTCCAAGGAACTGCAACGCCAATGAACAAGGAAAAATACATCAGTGATATGAGTGCATGAAAAAAAACGAAAAACATTAGATACAGAATGTGTGTCTATGATATGATGAAAATGATAACAGCAGGTCACAAAGAAAATTCAGACACATGCCTTCCTAGGGCATGCACATCATTTTCGTTTTTTTTCTTCTTTCTTTTCTGTAGAGAACATGTATATCCAAGGAGATACTCCTTTGATGGTAAATTGGTAAAAAAAAAAAAAAAATTCATCTACTTCATCCACAGAGCATCAGGTTTCATCTCAATATTGTGTACAAAGAGATCAACAGCTTGGAATTATCATTAAAAAAAAAACCCAAAAACAAAGGTGATTTTATTCAACATTACTTTGTATCTGTGCAGTTTTAAGACGTTCAACTGAATGTAGATTGGTAGAGAGGCTTCATGCTCACGTCTCTCGGGGACATGACAGACTCACATCATTGGATACGCAATGCTGCGTACTACATCATCCCCTTCCCATTTGCTATGGCGTGAAAATATTCACGCATGAATGTGAACACGAGCAGGCATGCACATGGGTGCACGCACACTGGCATATAAACGCACTTTCAGCGGACCAGTACTTCTGATGTTCTCCAACAGATGGAGCCATTAACCTTTAAGGCCTTAACCTGCCATCTGTAGAGAACCCCTGTGGCGTCTGCAGTGGACACTGCCTGGAAAGTCGACTCTATCTGTCTCAATGCCTCTAGCCACACCTCCGAGTCTCTTCAACAGGCAGGTCCAATATCAGAAATGATGGATTCTGGGGTCAGTCCTTACAAGCAAAGTATTACCAACATAGACAATGATCTCCTCTACTGCAAATTAAAAGACCCAGTCAAAAGTCCCCTGACTAGGTTTGCTTTCCTGTACATGTCATTTTAAAACTTGGCAGACAAATTGTTGAACATGTCGTCTGTATAGTCCGTGGCAGGTCTTCCAGTGTCTGATGCACCATTTGTGAGGTGCCACCATGCTTGGCTCATGTGTAATAGAGCGTGTCCTGACACTCCCAGGTTGTCAATATGACACCGTTCCTAGTTCAGCATAACAAATTCATATAAATCTTTTTATAGTGGGGAAAATCTGACCACTGATGTTGTGAAGAGGTGCACATGGTAAGTGTCACTGATCATGTGCAAAATTTCTAAGAACAACCAAGTGCATATATTTTTGGATATATCTATAAAACTCAAAAAATGTCAAGATTTGGCCTTGAAGTACTTGAATATTAAACATGATAGCCTTGCATGTTATTTAGCATAAGACATGACTGCACAGTGCCTCCGTTATTGCTCTGACGAATACTTAGTGAACATGCATTTTCATACAGATGAGCTATGGGCCCTGTTTGGAGCTGACAGAGAATAGCAAAATGTAATTTTTTGTCTCTATACACAGGACTGGAAAACAGATGAATGCTTGATGGAAAAGTGTCAGCATATCATGCCGATGTGACAAATGCACTCCATGGATAGTTAAGGACATGTCTGGGGTGCTGTATATGTAATGTGATGGCACTGACAGATGCCCAGAATGAAATGGAGAGGTGCTCGTTCCTGACCAGTGCGTTTTTGGCTTCGATTAAGGAGGTCTCACTAGGTAAACCAAGCCTGGGGGGCTAATCCATCACTTGGTACATAAACTCTCCAGAGGGCTCATTCCTGCCCCTCGCTCCCTATGGGGGAGATCTTGTCAGTTAGCTTAAAGGGACAGCACATTCAAACAAAAGTAGGAAAGCTGATCTCATAGCTGATAAGTTCAGTCCAAAAGCACGGCCCCTGCCGAGAGGACATGGCACCACAGACAGATAGGGGTGTTAAATTTGGGAAATTTTTACTCCAGCTATACGAAGTGCCCCTAAAAACAGGAAGAAAAGGCATGGCTCAGTCTCAGCAATTTGGCAGACTCAATCTCTCCAACTCCTGCAGGGATGAGTCATTTGCTTAGATCTCAGCCTATTCTGCAAGACATCAACTTCCCTCAACATGGAGAGCTGTGGAGCTGACAACACTTTGATTTCAGGAGAGTCTCTTGTCAGTTCCCTCTGCTTGTTTGCTGCACACCGCAACATGAGCAGCTGGTAGGGAGGTGTGGTACTTTTGGACTGGTGCCTCAGTTCAATAATAACATTTGGTGGGCTCTGGATGCATGCTGACAGGTTCTCTGCCTGATACGAGAACACATCTTTGGTGAAACAGAGCAGAAAACTGGTCTGACAGGGAGCTGCTTCCCAAGTGAGACAGACTTCCTTTAAGATAAGTTTGTTGGAGATCTGAGGGAGACTAAACAAGCCTGCTGTTTTGTAACCAGACATGTTTCCAGTCAAAACTGTGCCATTTTGCAACTTACTCCCTTTCAGAACCACAAATTTATGTTTTTCTTTTTTTACTTAGACGTGTATTAAGTTCTATCAAGCTCACAATTCAGATGTGAAAGATATCTTTTTTTTCCTACAAGAGCAGGGACTACACACATCAGCTGCTCTGAGATGTATATAAGAATCATTCACTTCAACAACAACGTGTTGTACAGATCTGCATAGCTTAGTGATATCTACTTTAGAGGAAAATCTACTTAAGTGGAAAATGATTTTCATCGTGTACATTCTCAACGACATGGTTGATGGATGAGCTTGAGGGACTGAAGGGAATTGTGCTGGAGAGCTTCTGTGCCATTGTCTCCATCTGATGCCAAATGGAAAAGAGAAAAGCAGGCAGCCCCAACCCAGGGCCACACACCTGGAGCTAGTTGACCTCCTTTGCTAACTGGAGACAAGGGGCCGTCTCCCACGGTGTACGGCTGGCTGCTGAAGGAGAACTGCCTCCTGGTATTAGTGGCTTTTTGAGCTGGCCCGGCATTGCCTGAGCATTATCCACGAACAGAGAGCTTGTCGGTTTGACTGGTTAAGTACCTGCAGTAAGCCTATACAAGCTGACATGTAGACACGACTTTCTTACTCAGTTTCTCCATTCTGTGCTTTTCAAAGTAAAAACCCCTTGTCATGTGTTCAACAACCACTCTACTGGTCAAGATTCAAAAAGAGTCAAGATTACTTTAGTTTTCCCCAGGAAAATCTGTCTGGGACATAAAGGCTGCCATGTAAAAACATACATACAATACAGTGCAGTGACAGACATAAATTGTGTAGCACAGACAAGTGCAGACATAAAGTGCATTCAAATACGTGCAACACCGCCCCTCATTTCACACACCCCTTATGTCCTGAGTTACGGAGATTCACTGATAGAGGGATGAAAGAGGTTTTATACCTGTTCAGGTATCTTCTCCTGTATTTAATGGGAACCCTGTAGCGTCTACATGACGGGAGCAGTTTGTATTCTGAATACAGGACATGAGAGGGGTCAGCGATAATTTTGTTTGTTTGCCTGTTTAACTATAGTCTTCTTCTTAAAGAGCATTTGAAGGGAGGGATGCTCCCTCATCCCCATCACTTTCATTGCTGTGTGAACCAGTCTGTTTAATTGTGACTTTAACTTGGTTGATATGTTACCAAACCAAGCTGAAATTCCCTAACGTAATATATTCTCCATCACAGCATGATAGAATAACATCAATACCCACTGTCCAACCCCAAACACCCTGAGTTTGCACAAAAAGTAGAGTCGCTGTTGGATCCTAGTACATACCGAATTCACATGGACCTTCCAAGACAGATTACAGTCAATATGTACACCCAAGTACAGGCGCGCAGGAAGATGTTTTAAGTAGGGGGGCTGCCAACTAAAACAAAAAGTATTGTGGTGAGCCAGGCCAGCGTGGAAGAATGAGCGGAGAGGCAGAGATCTCTTTTTAATCGCAACCCCCATGCCCCGTACACCGCACGACCCCGGGAGTGCTCTTTTATTCACACCGGCCAGAACGGACCAGAACTGACAATAACGTAACAAGTCCACCCCCCCAAAAGTCCCAAATGGCGACATCAGTCCCAGCCACAGTCCTACAGTCAGTTAGTCAGTAAACGGTCTCCTACTTAGTCTGAGTCAAAACCCCAAAACAACAACACAAGAATAACCACAACATGAACACCATGTCATTAAAACACAATTTTAAATCTAACACTAACAGTCCCATCAGCCATTGCGCTCCCCCAGCAAAGAACCGCCAACAGTCAGAGCAACCGCTTCCCCCGGTCGCTACAGTATGACGTCATTGTTTTGTTTGTAAGGTGCATGTGTAGCAGATTAGGAATGGAGTGTTTACTCACTTTATTATTAAAAATATACATTCCACACAGCCCCGCCCACTGTTTAAAATAAAGGTGTGTTTTCTTTTTTTGCATTTGTACATTAGGAAAAGTTAGGCATACACTTGGGTCTAAGATGTTACACAGCCACCTGCCATTACTGGGGGAGGGGGGATGCACTCTCCACTAAGGGGAGCTGCCCCCCCCCCCTTGCCGCCCTAATGCCCAAGTATTTGTAAGAATGAACCTGGATAATACAAGTGTTAGGGATCAGTAGTGGGGAATGATCCTGCAGATTTCCTGGATCAAAAACCGTTTCTTCTGTTTCCTTGGTGTTTACAATGAGATGATGGTCATCACACCATTGTGCAAACCTTTTAACCTCCAAACTAAAGCCAGAAATGTATGCACGACTCCCGGGATGGCAGTGTCGTCAGAAAACATGACAACAAAAAAGCTGGGATGACTGGTTGTCCAATCATTTGTATGAAATGTAAACAGAATGGGAGAACTCGCACATCCTTGAGGAACGCATGTCTTAAAGACTTGAGACTCGGATTACGTCTGGTTCACTCGGACCTGTTGGTCAAAAAGGAGTGGTACCACCTGATGATATCTGGGTTAACAGACATCTGTCCGGGCTTACTGAGAAGGCTGTGTGGCTGCAGGGTATTAAAAGCAGAGCTGAAGTTCACAAACAGTCGTCTGACATAGACCTTGGGGTTACATTTTCTTTTCAATAAAAAAATAAGAGGGTGACACGTACCTTGGCGTTGTAGGCTATGTAATGCTTGGCCAGTGCTTCTGGGGTGTGCATCCATGATTTATCTGAAATAATAAACAGCAAAAAAAAGAGCCTCAGTCTAACCAAAAAGTTACATCAGTGATAAACAATTTCCTAATATGTGACTAACATGATTCAATATAGTTGCAGAACCTGTCCACCCAAAACATTAACGCCAAGCACTATGGGCTGTTTTCCAGGACACATTAAACCCTGTTCTGGATTAAAATGAAATCCGAATGGAGATTTTCTATACAAAAATCAGTTTAGCCAAGTACTAGGCTTAATCTGTCTCTGGAAAACAGGCCCTTAATGTGCCAAACGATTATGACTGCATGAACATTTTACTAGCACACAAAAAAAAAGTTATTTGGGATGTCCGGGTGGCTTGGCGGTCTATTCCATTGCCTACCAACACAGGGATCATGGGTTCGAATCCCCATGTTACCTCTGGCTTAATCGGGTGTCGCTACAGACAAAAGTGGACGTGTCTACGGGTGAGAAGCCGGACGTGGGTATGTGTCCTGGTTGCTGCACTAGCGCCTCCTCTGATCAGTCGGGGCGCCTGTGCAGGGGGACTGGGGGGAATAGCGTGATCCTCCCGCGTGCTACGTCCCCCTGGCGAAACTCCTCACTGTCAGGTGAAAAGAAACAGCGGGCGACTCCACATGTATGAGAGGAGGCATGTGTTAGTCTGCAGCCCTCCCCGGATTGGCAGGGGGGGCGGAGGAGCAACCGGTACAGCTTGGAAGAGTGGGGTAGTTGGCCATGCACAATTGGGGACAAAAAAGAAGGGGAGGGGGGTCTAAAAAAAACAAAAAACAAGTTATTTGTTGGCTATTAATGGAGTCTTAAAATGATGTTTATTGTTGTCTGAGAGTATGGTCAGGATGTGCATATGACCAAGTCAATCAAAAAAGCAGATCCAGTAAACAAACACTAAATTGTGACTTGAGTCACAATGGTTTCTAGACACCCGGGCTGACTTTTGCCTAGTTGTAAATCATCTGGGTTCAGAACTGTTGAGATGCTAATGAGCTGTTCAAAAAGCCAGTGAGTATCATCGAATGACGGCTGAGCGGCTGCTGGATGTCACAGATTCCATAGTGTTCAAGAACAAATATTGCGGATAAACACAACAGGTCTTTAAAGAGAGGTCATTAAATGTCTAGGAGTGCTACCATCAGCTCAGGTTGTGTAGTTCAACAAAGATTTTCTTTCAACAGCTACTGATAGAGGATTTTTTTTCTTCTTTTCATTTCACAAATGGCTCACAGCCATGTTAATGGATCTTGAAAGATGCAAAACTGTGACCTTGAGGCACTCAACTTTCTCTGGGTGGGTTTTTCTAATCGAAGATTCACGAGGTGCAAACGGCACACCACGTCTCTAAGATGTCCTCCTCATGGAGAGGCTAATGACTTTGTGGATTGTTGATGTCGCTGGCTAAGTGGCTTGACAAATTCAATGTCTATTCTAATTAATGTTGACTTGGTGTTCCACACTTTATTTAGTGCGGCTGCTTTGGTTCGTTGGTCTATTTCATTTTGATTTAAAAGCTCTCTGCATGGGCAGTGAAATATGTAATTTGCGGCGATATTTTTGATAGCAGGATTTTCGTGTTTTAAGATATTTTGAGTCCTTTCTAGAAGTGTATCTCAAACGTACTGATGTAACTAAGCCCTGTTGACTATGTAAACTTTAATTGCAAAAGCAATTATTGATAAACTGTCAAGTAAAGTCATAAGGTCATCTCCCTATGACCTGCCCCACTCTTTATGCTATTTCACCAAGACAAAACTAACAAGAAATGTCACCAGTGATATATGGAGACAGGAGAATATCGCCAACCTGTGGTGTAGACAGAAATCACAGCGTGGGTAGACACAGAAAATCAGGTGGGCCTAGCCCGTCCAAGACCAATCATACTTAATAGATTCTGAAACGAATATATTAATCAAAATAGGCCATTACAACTATACTTGTCTGAATGCACCACAGTTAAATCATACATAAGGCTTATATATCATCAGAGGTAGTGTTACAAGCACCAAGACGAACATTAACACCGTATCATAGCCTGGCACAGCGGCCACATATTCACAAACACACACACACACACACACACACACGCAGCTGACAGATGCAACAGCATTATTAATCAAGCGTATGGATAGAGGTACACACAGGGCCGCCGACACCGGGCGAGCACCGGGTCAGTTGTCCTGGGCTCTGGGTCAAGGAAGGGTCCAACTCAGACAGCTCCCGCAGCCGCCGCTCCATCAGCCCTCTGAAAGCATGACAATGGACACCTTATAGCACCACTGGAGCAGGGGAACCTGCGCGAGCCCAGTCAGGACTGAGATCCAGACTGGAAAAGAGGTTTACATACGCACCGCCTATGTTTGGGCTGTTTAAGGTCCCAGTAGGTACTTTTTTCAATGTAAATCTGACGTTCGGATCATTAAATAACAAGTTTGTTATCAATTTTTCATGCACAACTTCAAAGCAATAACGTTGGGATTTGGGAATGATAGCATGACTCCAATATGACTGAATTTGGTGATGGGGCTACCCTTTTAATTATCCTATATTTTGATTAATAGTGTGTGGGAGAGGATGCTAAGATTTTGATTGGGAGTGACGAAGAAGGACAGGATTAGGAATGAGTATATTAGAGGGACAGCTCAGGTTGGACGGTTTGGAGACAAAGCAAGAGAGGCGAGACTGAGATGGCTTGGACATGTGTGGAGGAGAGATGCGGGGTATACTGGAAGGAGGATGCTGAATATGGAGCTGCCAGGGAAGAGGAAAAGAGGAAGGCCAAAGAGGAGGTTTATGGATGTGGTGAGGGAGGACATGCAGGTGGCTGGTGTGACAGAGGAAGATGCAGAGGACAGGAAGAGATGGAAACGGATGATCTGCTGTGGCGACCCCTAACAGGAGCAGCCGAAAGTAGTTGTAGTTGTGTGTGGGAAAGGAGAGCGCTTTTGCCATATTCAAATGGAACAAGCGTTGTGTGTGCATTGTGGCCAGTCAAAGAAGGTTGAATCAGTTCATCTGGATACAAGTTTATTGACCGATACGTTTCATCACTCAGCTAAGGGACATTTTCAGTCTAAACTGACTGCAGGTATCCCCGCCCCTTACAAGCGATACAGTACAATACAGTGGCTAACGACCGAAACCAACGACCAGTTTCATATGCAAATATGGATGTGACCTTTAACTAGAGTTTCAAAGGCCATGTGTACTATTCACAGAGGATTAGGGAATGTTGCAATCACAGCATTGTAAGATGGCAACAGATGCATAACGACCGATACATCTGTCTGATACATCTGTCGCCATTTTAAAATGCTGTGATTGCAATACAAATACAGTCAAGAGACTTGTGCGCAGTCGGGATGGGGTTGCCTTTGGAGATCAACTTGTCCTGGGCACGAGCAAGACACACTTGATATATATAAATCTCTCTCTCTCGCTCCGCTCTCTCTCTCTCTCTCTCACACACACACACACACACACACACAGCGTTGTGCATGCACACATTGAATGTGCATGTGTTTTTGGTGAATGGTGAACCGAAGCTATCCGTTTGCAACTAATGAATGTGAACGACACTCACGTGCTGTGTTTTACGACACGTGGCATGGCTAGTGCAACCGGCAGTTCGCAGATGCAGCTACCGGTACTGCTGAGGCAAGTTCATATGAATATTTGAAGGAGTTTCGTGTACAAATCAGTACGGATTCCAAGGGGAAAAAAAAGTCACATATTTATGCAAATTGTGCCCGCCGGGTCTGGAAAAAAAAAGCCCAAACATCAGCCACATCGGCAATGCATTTGAAATGACATAGCGAGTTGAAGCATCCAACCATCGGAATAGCTCATTAAAAAAAAAATAAAAAAAAATGGGAAGAAATTGACATCCACTAGTTCATTTTTGGGACTGTGAACTTGGTTACAATTTTTAAATTGTGAACTATGAACATGAACTAGTTCATATTAATCTGTGAATTGAAGTTTGAGTTAGCTCTTGTGAAGTGTAAACTTGCACAACACTACACACACACGCACACATGGCAGACGCCGCAACATCAACATTAAATCCAGTTGTACACCCAACAAAAACTATACCCAGTAAACAATAACACTGAAATAGGCAGTCTGAAACTGTACATGAGCTTACTCTGGATGATTACAGCAGGGGACGACGGGGCTTGGTGTGGGTGTTGAGTTGAGAATGATGCCTATACTTGAGCTGAATTCTCTTCCTATTGCTCCTCACGTCTTCTTAAGCAAACTGTTTTGTTTAGCCATGATTTTTATCTTAACCTACATTACAAGCCGCTAGCTAGCGGAAAGTAGGCCTCTATTCCTCTGTGCAATGTGCAGACTGTACACTGAGTGAAAGAGGAGGGGCTGCTCACTATCTGGCATGTGCAAATTGCACTGCCGCTCAAAAACTCTTACTACTGCGATAACTGAAATAATTGACTGCTATTCACTATTTGGCCCAGCAAAAAAAAGGAATCCTTCTGATTGGGTGAGCCCCAGTGCCAAGTGGGCGGGCCCAGGCCCACCTAGGTCCACCCACAGCTACGCGACTGTCTCCAACCATAGTACAGATACTGATTAGTACTATGTAACCAAACTCCATGGTCCAGATGGATAATATAACAATTTATTAAGAGAGAAAAGTTGTGTTTTTTTAACTTTAAACAAAAGATAATAATTTGAAGTAATGCTGGAACTTCACTTATTTATTGCTAATCTTGAATTGTATTACACATTTTGACTGTGATTTGAAATCTATATGTTGTATGTTTTAATTTTTAAGCATGTGTAATGTGCAACATAATGAATTATATATTTTACTCACATCAGCACTAACATCAAGACACACAGACGCTCTCTCTCTCTCTCTCTCTCTCTCTCTCTCTCTCTCTCTCTCTCTCTCTCTCTCTCACACACACACGCACAGTCTCTCTCTCACACTCACACACAAAGACTAGACCTATATTTCATTTTTTCCATCAGCAGCCTAATACAGTTGGTGCTCTTTTCTTCAATTTGAATTAAATCCTACATTTTTTCCAGTTGCAGTATATCCAGCAGATATGCAGCAGCACCACCATCATCATCCACAGCAAGCTTCTCATCAAAACTGCAATCAATTTCCTGGTAGGTCTGTGGGTGCAACGGTTGATGGAGGGATGATGTATCTCCACCTCTCCAAGAAGACAGCACTAAGCAACTGTAAATTCTGACTCCAAGAATGAGAGACGTGACGGGGAGAGGGCCAGCAGGTAGACTGACATTTTTTTCTAGGTGTCAGCACACACTGTTCTGATTAATGGGAACGCGGTGTAGAGGGGCACCACACCGCATCTCGCTCTCACACTCTCTTGCTCCACTGTATAAAATGGCCACTAAAAAAGAGCACAGAAAAGAAGGGAATGACATAAGGGGCCACTGGTGTTGCACCCGTGGGGAAATAAACTCGATGTGTAAGGATGAGTCTGCACTTGAAGGTCAGTCTGTGCGTGTTTGACACCTCTGGGGCTAGGATGACAGCTGGAGGGTGTTGCATGTTTTGTGGAGCGACTCAGCTGATGTAAAATAGAGGAAGTGACAGCCTGTGAAGTCTCAATGATTCTCTGTCACACTACAGTGTACTGGAAAAATGCTACCAAGAAGATGAGTATGTTGCATCTCAGTGCACCCCTGAGAGACTTAACTGTGCAGAGTTCACCAATTAGAACATGCCGAGGCATTAAAGCCACATAGCCCTCATATTTGCTACACTCGTGCCTTTGTCATTTTGCCAGTGAAAACTGAGGTAAGACTTCTTAACTGCCTGAATGTTGAGTTTCCACATTTATGTCAATTGAGTTTTCACTACCCGATTATTTATAGAAAAATCAAAACTGGGCAATTGCTGTAGCCAATCTTTTTATTTATTTATTTATAACAGGAAATCAAATGGCCAGTTAAACTCACATTTGTCTCACTTGAAAACCTGGCTGATCGATTAGTGGGTCTGGGAACTGGTGCTTAAAATATTGCTACCAGTATTTCAAGGCCCCCTGGCATCCATTCTAATTAAACTGAGTAGACAAATATTAATGGCTGATCATTTGGCGAGTGAAAACAATGAGTAACCTCTAACTTGCAATCAAGAATCATTAAGGGGCAATATAAGATTAAATAAGCTATGCTGTAGTGATGACCTTTACCTTCAGGTCCTAACCACTAAAAAACAAAAATTGTGAGTAAAGAACTCCTGGTGTAACTGGGCGTCCGGGTGGTGTGGCGGTCTATTCTGTTGCCTACCAACACGCAGATCACCAGTTCGAATCCCCATGTTACCTCCGGCTTGGTCGGGCATCCCTACAGACACAATTGGCCGTGTCTGTGGGTGGGAAGCCGGACATGGGTATGTGTCCTGGTCACTGCATTAGCGCCTCCTCTGGTCGGTCAGGGCGCCTGTTCGGGGGGGAAGGAGGTGTGTGATCCTCCCACGCACTACATCCCCCTGGAGAAATGCCTCACTGTCAGGGGAAAAGAAGTGGCTGTCGACTCCATATGTATCGGGGGAGTCAAGTGGTAGTCTCCAGCCTTCCCCGGATCGGCAGAGGGGGTGGAGCAGCAACCGGGATGACTCGTAAGAGTGGGGTACTTGGCCAGATACAACTGGGGAGAAAAAGGGGTGGGGGTGGGGAATCTATTGAAAGGCTATGTTTTTGAGAAGAAGAAAAAAAGACCATGGTCTTCCATAATGATCTACATACTGTGTGCTTGCATTCAATTGGAATTTATTGACAGCTTGATCTATCAGACCTAAATCAAAATTGAAAAACATTCCTCATCTAACAGCCAAAAGCTGTCTTTCCAGTTTCTCTAATCCTTCTTTGATTGTTGTGGACCAGGTTCAACAGTGAAAGCAAACATTGTAATGTTCCTTCATAACAGCTGTTCTAGAGATCATTCTTCGATCTCAATGGAACGAGCACTGAAAGAAAATTCAAAAGGATCTGCTCATTCAAAAGCCCCCTCCTAATTTAGGCACTCTTTGACCTCTGACAGGGCTAACAAGTGGGTGAAGGAAAACGTGTGGAGGAACAGAGTGATGTGGGGTTTTTTTTTTCAAATGCAGCAAAGGTACACTGCATAATGTTGAGTATTTCTCCATAGAGAGCACCTGATAGAAAAAAAATGTACGTGTCCAACTGTTCAGACAATAAATTACATTATTTTCATCTTCCACTTTGGAAGTGTTATGGAGGCTCTGCTATGCCTGATCGCTGAGAACTCTTTTAGGTCATTGCCTTTTAGACCTTGAGTGCTGAGCTGTGCTCTCAGTGTAGAGATGTCAGCATGTACAATTTTTCTGTGGCCACACGATGTGGGCAGGCAATAGCTTAATTCACCGCAGCGTTCAATCAATGACTGACAATGAATTTGCTGGGCATGCAGAGTTCTCCATCATGCAGTTTGTTGCTTTGCGGAACAGCATTTCAAATGGGCTCCAAGCAGGAATTACCCTCGACACAGATCTGGGCACAGGGAAAACTATACCGGTAGGTAGATCGAATAAGGTTGAAGCAGTTCATCTGGATACAACGTTTGTTGACCGATACATTTCATCACTCAACTAAGTGACATCTTAAGTCTAAACTGACTGCAGGTATCCCCACCCTTATAAACAATACAGTACAACACAGTTGCATAGCGACCGAAACCAACGGCCAGTGGAGAAGGACAACATCTGCCTAAGCGTAAACCAGTGGTGATTCCGTACGTGGTGGGAGTATTGGGAAAGTTGAGATGTGTATTTTCCAAACACCGCGTCTCAGTCGCTTTCAAACCCCAAAACATGCTGTGCCAGAAGTTGGTCCACCCCAAAGATCGGCTCCCCGAGCACGAGCAGAGCAACATAGTGTACATGGTTAAGTGCCAGGAGGACTGCCATGACTTATACGTTGGGGAAAATAAACAGATGTTGGCCAACAGAATGGCACAACACATCAGGCCAGAACTCCACAGTCTACACCCATCTACAGGCCAGTGGCCACTCTTTCAGGGATGAGGATGTGTACATCCTTGACAGGGAGGAACGCTGGTTTGAATGGGGAGTCGAAGAGGCCGTCTATGTGGAGATTACATCTGTCACCATCTTACAATGCTTTGATTGCAAACATTTCCTAATCCTCTAGTAAATGGTCACACTCATATTTGCATATGAAACTGGTCGTTGGTTTTGGTCGTTATGCGACTGTATTGTACTGTATTGTTTATAAGGGTGGGGATACCTGCAGTCAGTTTAAACTGAAGAAGTTACTTAGTTGAGTGATGAAACGTAATGTTGTATCCAGATTCAACCTTCTTTGATTTTCTTACATGGATCATTGAGCATGCATCAAGACACATACCGGTAGATCTGCGAGTCATAAGGTTTTACTGATTTTGGACCATGGCTCAGACACCAAAATTCATTCAGCAAGCAGTGTTCTTCCAGAGGCTGGAGAAAATGCAAAAGACATGAGCACTGTACTGACATTAAGGCTGGTTGACCTCTGAGAGATTCTAACTTGACCATAGCTCATAAATCATTCCCTGTCAAGAAGAGACACCCTTATCTATACCAGTGTTATGCTGAAGGTGGCCAGGACAGTTCAATGTGCATACAGCATGAGCCTATCTATAACTACGGTGGGTTGCTCAGGTGAGTTTGGACAATGCTAATGTGAAAACCACCAAATTCCTATTCAAGTACAGCTGGCTTCATAAAATCAAATAAATTCTTTACTAATTTAATTTATTTTTGGGTTGTTCTACCAAGGCATACTCTGCGACTCCTAATTTCACCAGACCAGCTTAAATGTATCAGCAGTAACACCGAACAAGCGCTCCCCCCTGACAGTCTGAAGCTGTAAACAGGATCTGGCAGGGAAGACCAAGATGAAGTCGACTGGAGCTGAAAATATAAGGAAAGTTGCAGCGAGTGAGACTGCTCAAACAATGCTCCGAATCTGTCAAACTCCAACAGAGTGTTAAAAATGACATTAGCTTACTAATCTTCTTAGCAAGCCAGGTAGGGCATATTATTTGGGACTTTGGTAAACATAATCCAAATAGGAAAATCCACAAAAAGCATGCACCAATTACAGTGGAATGATCAAACTAAACTGCATTTTTCATATGACTTTTTCATATGACTGCAAACCGGCAGTTTCAACAGTCATCCTGGCTGGCATTCACTCTCTTGGACAGCTAATTTATTTATTTATTTATTTTTTGGGAATATGTTGGATATATGTATTCTTGTAGTTTGGATATGTGTTTTTTGTCTTTGAATTGCACTGCTGGGGGAAACGATGGGCTTCCTCCGAGTGCTCCGGTTTCCTCCCACAGTCTAAAGACATACGAGCGTCAGATGAATCATCCGTACTAAATTGTCCCTAGGTGTGAATGTGTGTGTGTGTGTGTGTGTGTGTGTGTGTGTGTGTGTGTGTGTGTGTGTGTGTGTGTGTGTACATACACACAGGGTGTTGTGATGCGTCTAGTGCAGCAGTGTGTAGTTGGAGGGAAGGTGCATGTGTTCTTCCAACCCGCTTGTGTCCTTCCTGCCCTTAGCTTGCTGCCGCTGGCTGGCCTTTGTGGCGAATAGGGAAGCATCCTAGCATGTAAGCCTTCCCTTGCCAGTACATAGCCTCTCCTTCACCAAGACTCCTGCCAGGCCTCCCCGTGGCCACACGTGGTAACTGGGGTCTTGCGGCCCCAGGCTAACTTGGCAGGGGATCTCGGAGCAGCAGTGGGCCCCAGAGATATGGTGTGCAGGCCCACCCTGGTGGACACGCCCTGGCACCTATCAACCACTGCCCCGCTGCCTTGTGGGTGAGTCTGGAAGACATAAGGCTAAGGGAGCTTACCCCAACAGAAAAGCAAGCTGTGGCGGCACGCTTCGAGGCGGTTTCCGAAAAACTGGATTTCCGGCGGCCGCCTGCAGTTGTGTGGAGGTGTCGGTCGTCTAGGGATCCCCCTTGCCATCGGAACCATCTCCTCTACAATCAAGTCATGTGGCGTTGGGAGAAGCGCACCCCCCATGCCACTTTAAAAACCATCTCTGCACAGATATCTTCTGCTATCTGAGTCCTCAAAGGACCCACAAATAGAAGAAGATGGTCATCATCGGGCACGATGGACAACCAGCAAGCAAGCAATTGTGTGTGTGTGTGTGTCGGTGCTGTGATGGCGTGGTGGCCTGTCCAGGGTGTCTCCTCGCCTGCTGCCCAATGAGTGCTGGGCTCCAGCATCCTTGCAACCCTGAGAGAAGGATAAGTGGTTTGGATGATGGATGGATGGCCAAATCCACTGCTTTTTTGCCCAAATCAAGTTGCAGTACTAGGTGCCATTAAGTGGCTCAGTAGCTTAAAGTTCATACAGTTGTTTCAGGGTGCATTTTCAAATTAAACACTTGCTCAGCCGGTATTTATTAACTCTGGAAACGGTCAGCCAACATGGTCCGGAGGAAATCAAAAGGCCAATGTAACCTCTGAATGTAATTTTCCATGTGGGTGCCTAATTGATTTGATGCTCCATGATTGATAGAGGACATTTCCAGCTTATTTTGGGAATTGACATCCTACCCCATTCCATCATACTTTGTGACATCATTAAGGATATTAATTTCCATTAATTCAACTATTTTAAGATTGATTATCACTCTCTCTTTGGCACTACCAATTGAGTTATCCTATGCCTAAGACATGACCAACATGAAATCTCTCTCAGTGCAAATTATACCAGTGCCCCAACTTAGAAGAAAGCAAACATGCAGTTCAACACACTATGGTCATTGTAAAGTAATTTCTTACTATATCGAGGCCTACATTAGACTTTATCCATTGAAATTTGATACAGTGTGTTAGATACTGAAAAATGAACTAAAGTCTCATTGATAAATAAATGAATGAATAAATGATATAAGACAAAAGCAAAAAAAACAAAGTAAACCTGTAGTTCTCTCGCTACCGACAGTTAAAACAGATGTAATATGTTTCTATTATGTGAATAAAGACCATTAAAATAACTGACTTCTAAAAGAAGGCTCATGCTGTAAACGCCTGCTTAACTCTGGCAAACTTAAAATACAGACAAACACAGACCACATGAATTACATAGCCCCTCCACAGTTTAATTTGAAGTCACGTCCAAGACCACAGGGCACTAAACATAGGGGATGAAAATGACCACGTTCCCCCGGGTCAGTACCTGGTGGACGTGATCAAGTCCACAAAACATGTCTGGACATGGAGAAAAAGGAGTAGGTAAATCACGGGAATGGTCATATTGTCAGCGCTAACCTCCACATCCTCCGCCGCAGCCATCACAGGCGAGAGGCCCTATAGAAGCTGATTGGGAGCATGCCCCCCGCATCAAGCCACATGTGGCATACAAACTACGAGAAACACGTGATAACAATGCAATTCAGTCCCTCACAGCTTTCCTTGATAACACTGAGCGCCTATTTACAAAAAGAAAAAGAAGGAGAAACAAAAAGAAAAAAAGAAATGTGAATCTGCCTGACACTAGATACTGAAAAATGCCTGAAGTTCACGCAAACCATCCAACTCACAGCTAAGGCCACTGGCCTTTGGTATTGGCTGTCTGTTTGGACACCTTGGTCCTCTGTCACACTGCAAACCCATTCTTTCATCCATCCATCCATTATCTGAACCGCTTATCCTGCTCTCAGGGTCGCGGGGATGCTGGAGCCGATCCCAGCAGTCATTGGGCAGCAGGTGGGGAGACACCCTGGACAGGCCGCCAGGCCATCACACAGGGCCAACATACACACACACGCACACGCACACACACACACACACACACACACACATTCATACCTAGGGGCCTGTTCTTTCAGTTGTTTCAAAATAACGGATGAAGTATTTCCACTCAATGTTGAGACATTGGCCACACGGACAGAGTGAAAGAGCTCAGTTAGCTTGGTCATAAGCTGCAAACTACCTGTGCCAAAGGCCCATATTGATTAAACATTCATTTACCAGCAGCCATACCAACATGTAGCCTGGCTCTGCCAAATGACGGAAGCTAAAAAGTATGGGCTTGGCTAGTACATGGATGAGAGACCTCCTGGGAAAATTGAGTTGCTGCCAGAAGTGGTGTGGGTGGGCCCGTAGAGGGCAGTCTTCCCTCTGGTCCTAATAATAACAACAAATATCAAATCCCAACGCCCCAGTGCAGCAACAGGGACACTGTGCTGTAGGAGATGCCATCCTTCGCATGAGACATTCAACCAAGGTCCTGACTCACTATGGTCGTTAAAGATCCCATGGCACTTACTACAAAGAGTAGGGGGTTCCCTAGTGTCCTGACAAAATCCCCAACCTAGCGCTCTCCATCTGGCCATCTAATCATCCCCCATGTAACTGGCTCAACGATTCCTCCCTCTCCACCTCAAGCTGATGTGTGGTGAGCATTCTGGTGCAAAATGGCTGCCATGCATCACCCAGGTGGGTGCTACACATTGGTGGTGGTTGAAGTGAATTACCTCCTTCAATGTGAAGTGCTTTTGGTGTCTAGAAAAGCACTCTATAAATGTAATTATTATTATTATTTATATCTGCTGAGATGATGATACAGGTATGTATACAGGACTGCAAGTCCCACAACTGTTGGTGTAGCTTCATATTATAACTATCAATGGGAAGAGTCCGCGGTGGCGTAGCGGTCTAAGCATCGGCTTTGTGTCGATGCAGTTGCCCACTGGGGACTGGGGTTCGCGCCCCGGTCTCGTCAGATCCGACTATGGCCGGACGCGATGAAGCAGCAATCATTGGCAACGCTGTCTTCGGGAGGGGGGCGGAGTCGGCTTGTGTTCGTCATGTGAATCCGTCTCTGTGTGTGTCGGAAAAACAGTGGTTCGGCCTGGATTCGCCTTGTCACGAAAGTGGGGAGGCGCTTTCCTTCGAGACTGCCGGCCGGAGAGATGCAGTTGGCGAACGCATGCAATACGAGGGTGGGTGTTTGAATTAAAATAGGGATCAATTGGCCACTAAATTGGGAGAAAAAAGGGAAAAATCAGAAATAAATTTATAAAAAAAAAAAAAAAACTATCAATGGGGGTACATTGAATAAATCGCTAGTTGTAAGGTACTCTTTCATGTAACATGAAGCAATGAGACAAAATAAAACAAAAAACAATCAAAATGGTAGAAAAGCTGTGGCCTTTTTCTAGAGCTCCATGCATGACTTTCTCATCAGTGTCTACCAGTATAAACACAATGCAAGCGAGCCATGCGAGAAGCCAAAAAAGACAATAATATACTTCAAAATGAGTGTAATGCAGTTCAGAGAGAGATTATGGGCCCTACTGTGAGTAATTCAAAACCATGAAACCACTATAGTAAGTAGACTCTGTTTTAGCGATGTGAAGAACATCGTTTGTGTTACTATCAGCGGAAAATAAAGTGGTCTGTCTCAGATGTTTCCAGGGTACAGGATTGTTTCATCCATAATTGCAGTCAAATTTGCTGTGAAATTGAAAAAGCCATGTTTACGAAAGAATCCATTCATTGAATAATGAGGCAGAAAAGTATCTTACTAGGCTGATGTGAATTTATTCCGATTCAGTCAATAGAGTGGTCCAAATTCCTTCCCCGAGGTGCTAAAGCAAAACCAATTGTCTGACAAGTTCACTTAAAACATTGGTAGTAAAACATTGTTACATGAAAGGCATACCAACTAATTATGAGGGATGATTGCATATTTGCATTAAACAATTTTCTCTAGGTGCATTAGATTAACATAAGTCACACAGAGAAGATAAAAGAGAATCAATTGGACGACGAAAAATGTACAACTGTGCAACCTAGAGGATTAATAGCAACATGCTGGTTTTTCAATAAAGGAAATGAGATGATAAAGAGGCTCAGCTTCTGAAGAGCTCAGTGTAGTGTGATGAAGAGGTCAGGTGGTACTGGTCAGGGAGCCTTATACAACTACGAAGGAGGATAAAGGAACATGCAGAGGTCGAGAGAATGATGAACTCCATGCACACCAATGACTGCCATGTTTTGTATCATCGTGTGGAGTGCGGGGAGGTGTGTCGAAGGTGTCTGGCTGGGAGAGCTAGCACTGGATCAGCTGAGGGAGCTTGGTTTGCTGCTTCCGGTGCACCCAGGGACCACGGCCCTGCCCGGAGCTGTGCCCAAAGAGGAAACACCGAGGGTGGCCTGTCAGGATGCAGAAGCGGGGCAGGCTAAGCTAACTGCTAGTCCATGTAGACTGGCAGTTCCGACATTCATCCTGGCTGGCGTTCGTTGTATTGGACAGTGATTTTTTTTTTGTTTAGTTTGGATATATGTGTTAGTTTGGATATATTCAAGGGGGATATCTGTTGGATATATGTATTTTTGTAGTTTTTGGATATGTGTTTTTGTCTTTGTGTTGCACTGCTGTGGGCTGGGGGAAACGATATGTCGTTTCATTTCATGTACACAAGTACATGAAATGAAATGACAGATAAAGTGTTCCTGATTCCTGATGTATTTGCATGTTCGTGCTGTCTCATGAAAACCACCTATCAAAAGCATGGCAGAAAAAAAAAACCTCTAGTGAGAAAATTAACTGAGTTAAAACCAGCCTGTGCTATGCACCAAGGCCCATCTGTAGCTAGCGTTGCAGACATGAAACCTAGAAAGTTGCCTGAGGAGATGGGTGTCTGTTGGTGGCTAGATAGCCCTGGAGCTGGAGTTGTGTTTGGAGAGTCTGGGAGAAAGTCTGACCATCCCTGGGTAACAGAGCTTTAATGTCAGACTCACACCAGATGGTTGAATGGGCATGTCCTTTGTGGCTCCCCTTACAAACCAACAGGAGTGGACACTGTGTTCTAGCCAGTCTGGGGGCATTTTTTGGGGCAAAGTCAGTGCAAAGCAGTGAATGGCAAACAGCCTACTGCCTTTTTATTCGTCTGTCCCTTTCTCCAGAGACTTTTCAGGGACTAATTTATTTCTCAGCTAGCAAATGGGCTTTCATCTTGTGCATTGCTCCCCCGCATGAATTCCCCTTGCCAACTTGCCCTCACAAAGCAGGTGAGATATACGACTTCATATCAGCTTAAATTTACACAACAGAAAAAGCCTGGGTCAAAATGAAAACAGTGGAGCACCTTGGTGCAGAGGCGCATTTCAATATCATACAATCAAGAGTGTTTTCAGTTTGAGCTAAGGGGGATATGTGCCTCCTGTGATTACCATCTTTAGCTCTTAAAATAGAGGACTTGATGGTGTCACAACCTGGCTCAAAAGCATGTGATAAAAGAGGGAGACCAAACATAGTCTTCAAAATAATGCTAGATGTTTTAGTAAAATAAATTAAATAAGCAATATAACAGTGTGTGTCTGTCAGCAGGTCAGTATGTATGCAGTTTGTGTGTGTGTGTAACACAAAGTAAAAACAAATGACAATGTCAGTGGCCAGGCCAGGGGAAAAGAGAGAGAGAGAGAGAGAGAGAGAGAGAGAGAGAGAGAGAGAGAGAGAGAGAGAGAGAGAGAGAGCGAGAGCGAGAGAGAGAGCGAGAGAGAGAGGGGGGAGATCTTGCAGGTCTGATTTATAGCCTCCTCAGCCCAGCCTGCTCAGGTGTGTTGCATCTCTGACAAGGTCTTGGCTCCACCTATCAACTTGCTGGAGCAAAGGGAAAAAACACAGCCAACGAGGAAGGACAAGATAGAGCCAACCCTGAGGCGTCACAATGAGGACAGAGTGAATTAAGATACCCAAATATCATTTAAGCATGCAGCACCACCTGGGCCGCGGATACTTCTCAAATGCGGTCCAAAGCTTCTCCAGGTGTGTTGATTCATGCCAGGGGAGAGGACCAGATGGTGGTGAAACACATCATACTGCTGTGCAAACGGTAGCCTTAGCTCTGACCTAGCTCCCACGTTGGGCAGGATCACCTAAAGGCAGTCTGTGAACTGCACTGAGCCAATAAAAATGTTATTAGCATGCCGGGGTTGCACACCAAACATAGCACTAAACCTTACTAACTTAACACACTCAAGGGCACGTGCACACTCAGACACACACACACACGCACGCACACGCACACACACACACACATTTCCTCCACATTTTACTTGTCATGTGTGGACGTTGTGATAATGGTCTGTTTAGTTCCATTTTAGTGTGTGTATGGTGCTTGTCTTGATTTTATTCTTTTTTTTTTTTGCTCCATCAAATTATAGTAGCTTGTGATCAGTACACATTTTCTGCGTGCTTTTTTTTATAAATATATCGCTATGGAAAATGTGTATTTTAAGCTGTTATCTGTAATTTTTCATGTTAGAAAATGCCGCATTCGATGTTTGTTTTTTTCCCTGCTGGCATTTTCAGAGCAACAACCATTCAGTGTATTACTGTTTCACGATTGCTCCTCTTTGAGCTATTTTTCATTGGTGCAGGCGGTAAGTATTCATATGTAATGGTGCCCGCACAGGGAATGCATCAAGTCAGCCAAAAAAGGAAGAGAAGAAGAAGGGAGCTGAGCGTTGAACGCAGAAGTGAATGTGACAGGCACTAAAACAATTTGTTTGATTAAATTTTTTTATAAGGCTTGATATCGGTTGCTCAAGATGACTGTCAGATTTCTCCAAAATATGCACATTACTGCAGGATTATCTTGCTAGGGTTACACCAAAATCTGTGACCATCAGAAATTCTGACCTGTACATGAAACGCTTTTTGCACATTCAGGGTCATATCTGTTTCGAATGGAGCACTGAGATTTGCTGTATGAAAAAAAATAATAAGGATAACCACTTAAAATATTTGATTTATTTTAGTTTTACAGACAGAGAATTCTGCAAATGTCCCTTTACCCAGCACCTTCTGGAAAGTGTGTGTGGTCAGGTGTCAGAAATAAGAATTCTATCAGATTTTCCATTCATAGCTTTGTTTGTGACTGAGCAAACACAATGCTGGACATGCCCAAACAGATTCTCCAAAGTGAGAGCTGCATTCCCTGTCGTTTCATTTCATCTCTTAAATCACTCTCCGGCCTGCCACCACGACAAGCGACTGGTGTCAACATCAACATCTCCACACTGCCAGACCAAGACGGAGGCCCGAGTACGACGACAGAACATCAGACCATCGCTGTAGGCGACACGAGCATTACCGGGTCTAGTAAACCAAATTAAAGGTGGTGTGTGCTCACCTTTTTTCCTGTTGAAGGCTCGGTTCATAGTGGAAAACTTGCGTTTTTGTAGTCCCTTTTGAGCGTCTGCTGATATTCCACCTGGGGAGAAAAAAAAACAAACAAGGGGAACTAGGTTAGAACGGCTCCAAGCTCACTCAAGCCTTCACCTAGAGAAGAAAATGCCTAAAGACAAACAAACAAAACGTCAGACACGCCCCGCCCCCTCAGAGTGAGGCAACGTCTGTGGGTAGTCTGAGCGTCAAAACTCAGGCCAAAGAAAACTTAAGCCCCTCTGCACTACTCTTGTTTATTACTAAGGCCTATCCCATTCACCATCTGCGGAGGGTCGGCTACATCTCGTGGTGTTAGTTTGGGAGGAAAAAAGAAGTCACTGTCTTCATAGTTTTTCGGCAGGACATGTCAAATACTTTGATTAATAACAAAAAAAAACATCATATATGTAGTAGTAGTAGTAGTAGTATGTGTTTTTCCTCAACAGCACCGAGTAGCTTTACACAGTGAAATGTAAGATTGTGTACCATTATCCTCGGGAACATTCTGCAGCATTACATTTTAATCTTCCTAACAAAACTAGGTCATATGTCCCGTGCCCCCCCCCCCTTGCACAGTTCTTAGACCCGTAGTAGCGCTGTAACATGGGTACCCTGTGACATCGCAATGAGCAACCTGGCACCATGTTACATTTACAATTAAGTCAACATTACATATCAAATTACGAAGTCCATCTGAAGAAGAAGAAGAAGCAGAACAAGAAGAAGAAGAAGAAGAAGAAGACACATTGTTTGTCATTTGTCATTGTCTATACACACAAAAAAATTCCTACTCTGCATTTAACCCATCCTAGGTGCAGTGGACAGCCACTTCCAGCTTCCCAACATGCGCCTTCCCATTACTTGTCATATAATTCCAATGTTGAGCGCCTCAGAGGTAAAAAAAAGAAAAAAGAAAAAGAGGCAGCACACGCTGGTCTTCAGGATAAAGTTGACTTGTCTTAAATCACCATTTTTATTTTGCTCATGTCACTAAGCATGCTGATGTTTGTGGCCTCCACAGTGTTGGGCTCTTATGAAGGCCACTGCACCAAATGACTGCTAACACACTAAACAAAGTAAAGTTAAAAAAAAAGAGGTAAAAGAAACCACAATCCATCTGCAGACAAGCAGCAGACTCCATCTGTCCAAGGCATTAAATAGTTTGAAGAGATTTCAGAGATGTCATGTTTGTCAGCTCCAATTCCTCATTGAAGACTATAAACAGGGACATGGGGGGAGGGCCTTCACGTCAGAGTCATGATTAGAATCTCTTTTATTAGCCGACGTGAGTTTGCACAGTAAATTTCAAGAAAGCTGGCTGGTGGATACATACGATACATGATACATAAGGCATAACACAATATAAGCAAACCCCCCCCCTTTTTTTCTCCCCAGTAGTCAATTGTACTTGGCCAATTACCCCACTCTTCCGAGCCGTCCCGGTCACTGCTTCAGCCCCTTTGCCAACCCAGAGAGGGCTGTAGACTACCACATGCCTCCTCTGATACATGTGGAGTCGCCAGCCGCTTCTTTTCACCTGACAGTGAGGAGTTTCGCCAGGGGGACATAGCGCGTGGGAGGATCACATTATCCCCCCCCCCACCCACACCCCCGAAAATTCACCCCAACTGACCAGAGGAGGCGCAAGTGCAGCGACCGGGACACATACCCACATCCGGCTTCCCACCCGCAGACACGGCCAGTTGTGTCTGTAGGGATGCCCGACCAAGCCGGAGGTAACACAGGGTTTCGAACCGGCGATCCCTGTGTTGGTAGGCAACGGAATAGACTGCTACGCTACCTGGACGCCCATAAGCAGAATATTTTTGTTAGTATTCAAGAGAGTGAAGGGAATAAGGCAATACTAGGGGTCACAAGTTTCATCATGTTACGATAGTATATTGATTCTTTGGACAATGATATGATATTTGCTGATATCATAAAGTCTGCCATGATATGATTCTGATTTGATTCAATTCAGGGGCCTGCGATCAATATGAGACGATATCATATGCCCATTTAACACAACCAGTTACATTTATATCAACTCACAAAAAGCAACTAAAACATGATTTGACAACTTTATTATTGAGTTCTTCCAGACATTTAAATGAAAAGCAATCTAGTCTTTTTAATAAAAATAACAAAAATAGATTTCCTGCTGTTCACTATAAAGTGCCACATTTCTCATGTTCAAGTGTATTTTTTTTTATCAATTAAAGAACCCTTGATAGCCTTTCAATTATGAACATAAACCATGCCCATCTATTCTTCGTCACCTTGGATTTGCACGGCTCTATCCTTGTGCTCAGTGGTTTAGGGATATTGAGCTTTAACATTTTCACATCCGAGGCGTATCTTATAGATGATGATATGGATCGATGTTTTCACTTTGCATCAATGAGAATGGATCGTTGATAACTGAATCGATACATCGATCCAGATCGATGCATCATTGCACCCCTACTAGGTGCCTTTTCTGCACGGTGAGGAAAACACAGCTAATACGTATTTACATTTCCTAATTGAGCAGATACATTTATACAAAAGAGAATCAGCGATTAGAACATATGTTCATGTCAACCTACAGCACACAAGAGAGCACTGAATAGTAATCATATCGCAGCAGAGACGGCGTGTCACGTCAAGCGCAATTAGTGTTAGCGTACTACAAGTGGGTCACCATTATTGAAGTGAATAAAAGGAATTTCCGATCACAAACAGCTGTACAATGTCATAAATCAGCATCACAGCCATGCATCAGTGAATTACGGTAGGCCCTGAGAGAAGATGTTTTTTAGGCCTTTCCTGAATGAAGGAAGCGAGTGTGCATCCCTTATGAAAGATGGGCGTTCACTCCACCATCCTTCATCTGAGCCAACCTATGTTAGTGAAGCAGGCGGCAACCCGAGCAGACACCGCAGCATTATCTGATAGAAAAGAAAGGTAAAGCTGGGTGTCATTGACATAAGAGAAACCGTTTGGCGAGATGACTGAACTGAACAAGATGGTACGGAATATAAAAAAGAGTAGGCCGAGCAATGAGCCTTACAGCACTTCTGTAACCTGTTGGGGGGGGGTAAACACCCCATCCCTCAATATAATACGTGATATTACCTCCCTGTCAGGTACAACTGGATTCATATTTGCACTGTGCCGGCGGTGTCCGTCAGTGTCAACAGCAGATTCCAGTGATTCACTGTGTCAAATGTGCATCCATACTGATCAAGGAGGATGACAACTGATGACTTGGAGACGATTTGGACTGGGTTCTTCAGCAACTCTAACAAGAACAGTTTCAGTATGTGCAAATTGTGAGTAGGTTACAGCATTCTCACATATTGCAAATGTCATTGAAGAAAATAATTATCAGGAATATACATGGTGTGTCTGTGTGTGTGTGTGTGTGTGTTTGTGTGTGCAATCGTGAGTGTGTACTCATAAGTGTACAATATTAAGCTAGAATCATGAAACCGTTGACTAGAAAGTGAAATCCATCGGTGTTCACATCTGCACTGAGATGAGGAAAAAGAGACATCCGTACACAGTACACTGCGGTCCAATGCTTTGAGTCGCCCCCGCTGCGCTTCACAAATACAGCGTTGGCATAGCATTGCTATAAGTGGTGTGGGCAAATTAAAGCAAGGGGCAGCAAAATGCTGTTTGTGGACATTTCTTTTTCTTCATCTAAAACTTTTCTTAGCTCTGTGACAGTTCTGCCAAGACTCCCTGGGATGTGCAGACATAGTTTTCCTTTTCACGCACACCCAGCCAACCTAAGTCTTTTAACATCCGCGTTGATGTCATTTTTCACTGTCAGTAGACTGGGAGATGGGAGGTGTTTAGATGCGTTGGTGTGGACACACTCGTCTCCGGAGCAGGTCAAGCTGTGCAGCCAGCTATGTGTAATTCTACTTGAACCCTGACGTCTATTGTTTACCACGTGAATAATAAAAAACATATTAAGTGAAGCAAGATGAAGAAATGCATATAGAAAGGTAGCAGATACACATATTTGCCAACATCTATCAATTTAAAATGCCTTCAGTAGATATTCCCTGTACTTGCGGCATAGTACGCTGAGGACCGTGAGTGTGAGTGCCCTGCAGGGCCGGTGTGTAATGAGTGGGGGTGTCATTTACTTTGGTTCAAGTAGAAACATTCAGCACCATTTTGAATGCAATACATAACGTGGGCAACCATTGTGAGAACAACAACTCATGTTTAAACTCAAAGTTACTTGGTTACTCTACTTGTATCATTTAATTAGACAGGCCGCAAGAATGTAAGCTGTCGTTGGTTCAAGACACCAGCTGATTTCACTGTTTAGGCCCTCAATCTCGCTGGCAGATGATTAGAGTCTACTGTCACAACATAGCAACAAATAGACCATGACACGTAACAAATACACAGTGTCCTTATGCATGTTCAATAATCCAGGTAAGAAAATCCCAGAAAGTTGAATCAGTTCATATGGACACAACGTTTATTGAGAGAAATGTTTCATCAGTCATCTAAGTGACCTCTTCAGTCTAAACTGACTGCAGGTATCCCCACCCTTATAAACAATACAGTGGCATAATGACCGAAACCAACAATCAGTATCGCATGCAAATTGCTGCAACTTTTCAATGGCAATGTGAACCATTCACAGAGAATTTGGGAATGGTTGCAATCACAGCATTGTAAGATGGTGCAAATTCTAGATGGGTGTAGACTGCAGAGTCCTGGCCTGACGCGTTCGCTCTTCTGTGTTGTGCCATCCTCTTGGCCAGCGTCTGTTCTGTTTCCCCGATGTACAAGTCACGGCAATCCTCCTGGCACTTAACAGCGTACACTATATTGCTCTGTTTGAGCCGGGGGACCCGATCCTTGGGGGCAGACCAATTTTTGATGCAGTCTACACCCATCTACAGGCCAGTGGCCACTCTTTCAAGGATGAGGATTTGTGCACATCCTTGACTGGGCGGAACACTAGTTTGAATGGGGAGTCAAAGAGGCCATCTATGTGACGAGGGAACGACCATCCCCCATCCCTAAACCGAGGGGGGCGGGGGGGCTAAGAGTACATTTGTCACCATCTTACGAAGCTGTGATTGCAACTCTTACTCAATCCTCTGTGAATAGTACACATGGCCATCGAAAAGTCACGGCAATTAAAATATGAAACCGATTTTGTTTTCAGTTGTTATTTCACTGTATTGTTTATAAGGGTGGGGATAACTGCAGTCAGTTTAGACTGAAGAGGTCATGTAGGTGAGTGATGAAACATTTCTCTCTCAATAAATGTTGTGTCCAGATGAACTGACTCAACGTTCTGTGAAATACACAGTATATTGTCATTTTTTTCCATGTTGCAGGAAAAAGTCCACATACAGTAAGATAGTTAGATAGATATTTCCCAAAGCAGAGACGTCTTCCCTAGAGCAATTTATCTACTATGCTATTAAGGCAAAACATGCAAATATTCAAAAACTGCTTTATTACAGCTGTTTCAATCAACCTTCCACAAATCAAATTTACTTTTACACAGGCAATCTAGTAAAGGAATATTTTTTTTCCATCTGACATTCCCTATTATCAAGGAAACTAACTTTCTTGCATATCATCAGAAAAAGAAAAGATAAAAAATAAATTAGATATTAACAGTGTGTGTGTGTGTATAATATATATATATACTCACACACTTTATATATATACTATACACACACATGCACGCACACACACACACACACACACACACACACACACACACACACACACACACACACACACACACACACACACACACACACACACACACACACACATATATACACTACCGTTCAAAAGTTTGGGATCACCCAAACAATTTTGTGTTTTCCATGAAAAGTCACACTTATTCACCACCATATGTTGTGAAATGAATAGAAAATAGAGTCAAGACATTGACAAGGTTAGAAATAATGATTTGTATTTGAAATAAGATTTTTTTTACATCAAACTTTGCTTTCGTCAAAGAATCCTCCATTTGCAGCAATTACAGCATTGCAGACCTTTGGCATTCTAGCTGTTAATTTGTTGAGGTAATCTGGAGAAATTGCACCCCACGCTTCCAGAAGCAGCTCCCACAAGTTGGATTGGTTGGATGGGCACTTCTTTGAGCAGATTGAGTTTCTGGAGCATCACATTTGTGGGGTCAATTAAACGCTCAAAATGGCCAGAAAAAGAGAACTTTCATCTGAAACTCGACAGTCTATTCTTGTTCTTAGAAATGAAGGCTATTCCATGCGAGAAATTGCTAAGAAATTGAAGATTTCCTACACCGGTGTGTACTACTCCCTTCAGAGGACAGCACAAACAGGCTCTAACCAGAGTAGAAAAAGAAGTGGGAGGCCGCGTTGCACAACTGAGCAAGAAGATAAGTACATTAGAGTCTCTAGTTTGAGAAACAGACGCCTCACAGGTCCCCAACTGGCATCTTCATTAAATAGTACCTGTTAGAGCCTGTTTGTGCTGTCCTCTGAAGGGAGTAGTACACACCGGTGTAGGAAATCTTCAATTTCTTAGCAATTTCTCGCATGGAATAGCCTTCATTTCTAAGAACAAGAATAGACTGTCGAGTTTCAGATGAAAGTTCTCTTTTTCTGGCCATTTTGAGCGTTTAATTGACCCCACAAATGTGATGCTCCAGAAACTCAATCTGCTCAAAGAAGTGCCCATCCAACCAATCCAACTTGTGGGAGCTGCTTCTGGAAGCGTGGGGTGCAATTTCTCCAGATTACCTCAACAAATTAACAGCTAGAATGCCAAAGGTCTGCAATGCTGTAATTGCTGCAAATGGAGGATTCTTTGACGAAAGCAAAGTTTGATGTAAAAAAAATCTTATTTCAAATACAAATCATTATTTCTAACCTTGTCAATGTCTTGACTCTATTTTCTATTCATTTCACAACATATGGTGGTGAATAAGTGTGACTTTTCATGGAAAACACGAAATTGTTTGGGTGATCCCAAACTTTTGAACGGTAGTGTATACATATGAAGCATAAAAGCACAAAGCAAAGTATAAAACTACAAAGTGTTTTTCAAGGCTTTGTCACAACATGATTGAAATCCAGCCCAATTTCTGAACATCTGCTATGGTAGATTGCATTTCGTCTAATCTGGGAGTTTTTGGGCGTCTAGCAAAATCTGAAGAGCGCCCTTAGACTAGTAAATTGAACATCAAAGGAAGAGCGCATGAAGAGGAATAAGGAAATAATGAAATAAAGTGATTGGAAGCAGCTTAAGGACACCACAGAAAAGGACACAAGTCTTCTTTATCCTGAGTTATTTGACAAAACACCTGGGTTACCTCAAATACATGCATTAGCTAATATACTGTAGTAGAAATACTGCTACATCGATTATACCTGGCTCAACCACAAGGTAATACACGGCTCACTACAATGTAGTACATGACCCGGTGTACTAAAATACTGCTGTATATGTTGTAATATATGGATCTTGAATTAAAGTCTCATTTTAGAGAACAGGATAAACACACTACAGCCTTAAAAGTAAGTTAATCAATGAAGAATATATAATACAACATATTATGTAAAATATTATGAACAATTCACAAGTCACCATCTGTTTTGACTTTAATTGCATTTTCGTAAGAGATACTGTATGCAAATTGTCTTCATTCATGCTCAATACTCCATGTATGCAAATGACTAATCTATATTTGTACCATGAAAGAAGAGACTGGGGGTACATCAAATTAACACCAAATCAACCTTCTTAACAAAGGAACTCCTAAAAGAGACCCTACCACTTCTGAATTTGGGTAGAAAAAAAACAACAAAAGTTATCAGTAATATGTAATTATCCTGTCAGACTGACACACGTGTTGCATAAGAAATAAGATTAAACACGAGGAGTGGCATAACATATATAGAGAAGCCTTGAAGTTATACAAGCTTTTTTTTTATACAAAACCACTCCCGTATCCCCCCTCAATGTAAGGAAGTGTTTTCTTGTGATGGAGGCCCTCAGAAGGGCAGGAGAAAAGTCAAATGGAACAAGCTGCAGGGTGGGGACGGGGATAATCCACAGTCTGCCAAAACAGAATAGCTTTGCTATTGAGAAGGACAGTTTGCTGCTCACTTAAGGGACCAAAGTGTTGCCATCAAGACCACTGCAGACTGGCATGAACAAAGACAACGTTGTCTGCAGTTTAACAAAGACGGATAAAACAGTTTCTACAAAGTAAACCATTCTGAAAAATCTGAAGTGGCAATTTAAGAGTATTGAACCGATGTAGCAACGTTGCTGCAGATGCTGCCACTTTTCACTTGCCGGGTAAATAAAACAAAAAAAACAAAACAAACAAAAACAACAACAAACAAACAAACAAACAAATGATTAGAAATTAGCTGTTGTGTGAGGCAGGCTGGTAAAATCAGCCAATGAATGTGGTCATAATTGATCATGTTGCTAACTGGTAGTAACATTGAAAGCTATATATAACTTCCTTAGAAAATAATGACACATTTCTGAGATGCACACTTGCCTGGGATGAGATACAACAAACCTGGCCATAATCTCAACATTTCATTCCACATTCACAAATGTGAATAGCTGATATTGGAGGTGCTAAATTTAGTTCACTCATTTTTTTCTGGTGGTAAAATCTTCAGTGTGCAGTGCTAGATGCTTAGCCTACATTAATGGATGCATTAAAATTGTATGACCTGTGTGAGTCTTTAGCAACAGCTTTGAAATTACCGTCGCTCCTGTTTGCGATCAAACCTTGTGAGTTTTTAATACCACACTTTATCCAAACCTTTCCACCGCCGCCGCTTTTCATGCCCATTCTTTGCATTTTTCCAAAGAGCATAGCAGACAAAGGAATGCATAAACAGAGGGACGTGAATTCTCTTCACAGCTAAAAAGCAGAAGCACTCTCAGTTTCAAATACTTTCCTGTCAACCACTTGGGAATGCCCTTGCAGCAGGAAGTCAATAAGTGTGAGTGTACATTGCCGGGGTATTGTGGTTCAATATAACGCTTGGCACCTGACACCTGACTGTGATGTCACTCATTTTGATTGGCGGTTGCTGTGTTTGGCCTTTTTCGATGGCTCTCCATCTGCTGATTCATCAGCAGCCCCTTGGGATAACTCTACCCCCCCCCCCAAACACACAGGTCACACAGAGACACAAAGACAGTCATAGCACCAAGCTGCAAACTTCCTCAGTTCCCCATCGATGTTTGCCAGCTGTGGTGGAACACCGGGTCAGGTATGCTCGGCTCCACTCAGGAACTCTGCGTTTCTCTGTTTGTATGTGTGTGCATGTGTGCATGCATGTGAGTGTGTGTGTTTCCACACATATGGCGGGTGTGTTGGATGTTAGAATGCATTTAAACTACTCCGAGATGATGATATACAGCAAACTATATCTGGCTCATAGTGTGATCAACTTGATGATAGCATCTAAGGCTTGCTAACAGCCAGGAAATCTATGATGCTACATAAACATGATCAAGTCTGTTAATCAAGAGTGAACACATATAGTGTCTATATTGTCACTAAACACCAGAAAAAAATGCTTTCTTTGGCATTAAAGAAGTCAAAGTATATTGACTCTTTGTGAAGGTTGGACTCGAAATCAACAGCCTGTTTATAGCCTACAACGTCCGCCACCTTTGAGCTGAAATTATGATCTACCGAAGTCATAAAGCACCAACATGTTAAGTCCGACTTTGTTTCTATAACAGTAAACAGTCAAATACTTTAAATAAATGGGGGGAAAAACATGTTACTCAACCTCTAAGAAACACTATGAAACTCGACAGAAAAACATGCCTCGAGTTTCGCAACTCATCTTCAGTGACTCAAACACTTGGTATTTAGCATGGGAAACAAACGTTCTGGAAATGACTGACCTACTTTGACCCTGTGAAGTCCTCTCTCAAGCCCAAAGACCAATCCAGGGGCGAAGTGGCACACAAATGCATAAGCGTAGCGAAAAAGCAGAATACAATCTCAAAAAAATAAAAATAAATCATGTCCCATTTTTCAAAGCCTCTGTACTAGTCACTAATCTGACCCATATGCACTAAAAAGGCAGCCAGCTTTTGACATGCGATAGAAACATGCACTGCACTCCCAACATAATTCCACAGAAAAAGAAAAGCAACAAAGATCCTTTGTTTTCTACGCTTTGCTTTTGCGGCTCTGGAACTGAGCTTGCAAAGCGCAGCACGTTAGACATCATAACAACAATCTGTTTATGAATTTAGCTCTGGAATTCTGCAGCTCCACTGGCCACAACATCAACGCTACAACTCAAGCTTGCTCTCCCAAAGCCTGCCTCTCCCTGAATCACAGTCCCACGAATCAAATGCAGCAAGCAGCCTTACCAACGGCTGACAAAGACGATCCAGGAAAAAAAAAAAGAAAAGACTTCCTTTTTACAGGGCAAAGCAAAAAAAAAATAATTTTGTACCAACAGAAAAGTGCAAAACAACCGAGCGCTAAAATAAAAGTGTGTTACTTGCCTTAAAACAGGGGTGGAATAGTGGGAAGGAAGTTCCAGCAGAGTCTAATAGTTTTCAGCTGTGGGCCAGATGGTGATACTCTCAGGACTGCAGTAAGGAGAGATGATGAGGTTTGCATACTCAACAAGGAGCTTTCGCTCAGACATATGATACCTGACGTTCAAAGCAAATTCCTCCACCCACAGTTTATTCAAAAGTTGTTGTTTTTCTTTTTCGTGGCCAGATTTCTACACGAAAAAAAAAAGAAAAGAAAAAAAGACCACTTTCAACAAGGATGGTTCTGTACAGATGCACAGCGGTATACCAGAGATGACCTATAAAAATCAAATGTACTGGGGGTGCATAATTTGGATGACTTTGCAGCTATGATATAAATCACTGAATGTGGCATCAGGCAACAACAACAACCTCGGGTCAACTTCTTGGAACATTGATATCGCTCAGCAGCAGTGTGAACACACACACACACACACACACACACACACACACACACACACAAACAAATATACATATATACATATAAATAACTCATATTTTCACCACAAAGCCCAAAATGCTTTCAAAGTAATAACACTGTTAGAAAGTCCCCTGCTACTCCATAAGTATCTGCAGTTCAACAAGGCGTACACTCTGGAAGCTTGAACTGCGTTATACTTCACTGAAATCCGACACTTTTCCACAGCTTGGAGATGAACTGCCTTGGATAGTTCAACAAGTAAGAAGCACAAGTCAACGGAAATAGAGAAAGCACAATGTCAGAGCTGGCAAACAGCAGAAAGTGACGGGCAATTTCTCCGCTCACTGGTGGCAGTGCTAAGAAGATGGTGTCTTGGTTATATCTCTCCTTATCTGGATCATGAAAAGCCTGCGGCTGCGGGATCTGCTCCTCGAGGGAGCCTTCTGCCCCTCCCTGCATGTTTCGCAGCCTTTTCTTTGCTCTCAAGACAAGGGAAATACTTAAGGAGTAAGGTTTGGCCATTTTTTTAGAGCTTGAAAAACAACACCCAAAACAGAAAATGGTCTGACACCAATTTTGGTGGAAATAACAAAAGATCACACATTGTTTGCGGAAAAACATGAACGCAAATATACATTTGGACATAAGGCACTTTTGCCAAAGACAATTTTAACATTTAAAATTAAGTGGTCTAAAAGCCCTATTCAAAAGTTGAATAGGAAAGTGTATACGGGTGGTTTTGACACAGACAATAAAAAGATATACGTACATATATCCCTTCAATTAAAATGTGACTGTCGTAATTCATCCAGCCATAATTCTTAATTGTCATAATTGTCCAGGGTGTCTCCCCGCCTGCCGCCCAATGACTGCTGGGATAGGCTCCAGCATCCCCGCAACTCCGAGAGGAGGATAAGCGGTTTGGGTAATGGATGGATGGATAATTCATCCAGCATAACTGTAAATGTCTAAATAATAAATAACAAGGCCCTTTTTTAAATATTCTTTAACCTTGGACTTTTAGTAAATTGGCTGATTGGTTTGTACATCAAATTGCATCATGTAGTACAATTTTACGTGTCTAAGATGTATCTCACAAATTTTGGGGAATTTAGGTAAATCAAAGGAAGAGAGGGAATAAATGATGAGGCAAAAAAGAGAAAAATGCTGAGTAAAATGCTGAGAAAGATAAAAAAAATGAAATCGGCTACAGGTGCAAAAACAAAGACATCTGGCGATTTATAAAGATCCATTTGATATCACGGAAATCATGCCCTTGTCTTTTTTAGCTTTAGATTTCCGGTTGGAGGTTTATCTCGCGCAGGGTGGCAGCATGTTTTTGCTGGCTGGCAGATCTCCTGCCTCAGTGTCTGAGAACAGCCAAAGCAGGGAGGGGACTTCGTTCTCCCAAACTCGACTTTTCTGAGTGCACTTTATTTTCATTGGGTTTTGTTCAGCTTTGCCCTGTATCATTTCATGTTTGGGTCTTGTATTGACAGCTGTTGTAAGGTAAGGAAGTGGCTTGCCCCAACATTTTCCAGAGCTGAAGGTGGGGACCTTCATGGTACTTGATGAAGAACAACATGAAGGAAGGAATTTGGAGATATTTAACACTCCCCGTTAATACAGGCGAATGTGGAGGAGACAAAATAGTCTGTGGGCGAGTGTTCAAGTCTAATTAGTCAATTTAGTAAACTTAGCAAATCTAGTATAAGTGGCAAAAGTCTCTCAAATTCCAGTCATTCCTTAAATGTAAAGGAAGGAGTTTTAAGAGACCCACTGCACTGGATGAGGGCTGACCGAACTTCTGTAGCCTATTTTAGTTCCCAACCTATAGTTTGTGAAACCCAGATTGGGGACTTAAGGACCAAAGAAGCCAAATTAAACACCACTTTCTCACAGAGAGCATAGATATCAGTGTACACACACATTTGCTCACATGCATGAGCACATTAAAGGGCACCTTTCATACGCAACAAGCTGTTGGTAGATGTTCAACAGCCATCCGTGTCGATAAACATTCATTTTACAAATCAACACATCCCACAAAAACCCGTCTGCCCCCAAACTGTTAACAGCAAAACTCAATAGGTCATGCACTGGCCTTTCCTGCCGACTCTACAACCCCGTCAAGCTAATTAGAATGGACAAGACTGCAATATCACCAGGTAAAAGGTGAAAACACAAAAGGTGTCCACAGGGTATGCTCACCAAATAATTGGAGAGCTACATACTTGCTCCAGACAGCTCAAAAGGCCAGACTGTGCCCGATGTTAACACAGAGTAAGTTGGGGGGGAAAAAAAACACATAAAGGAGAGAAAAGAAAGAAAGAGAAAAATAATAGTGGTTTTCAATGACATGTGCTGGGAGAAAATTGATAAATAGTTCACAGAGAGGTGAAATTTAGAAACGAAAAGTCATATAAGAAACTAAACTGTGGTCATGCACGATAAAGACTTACTATGGACATAGCCGAAAGAAAGAAAAAAAATCAGAACTGAGACTACAGGATTTCCCAAGCTGGGTGGTACAAGGTAGTCCAATAAAATAACCTCAAAATAAGAAAATAGATGTTCAGATGCTTATATTCGCTCAATGCATTCGCTCAATGTTATAGGTACAGTGAAAACTACTAATTATTTGCTGCCATCATGGTTTAACACGACCATTAGGGCTGTGTAACAATCTGGCGATACAATAGGTATCACGATACAGGGTTATGATTCAATATATTGTGATATATTGCGATACGCTAAGCAAGGAGATATATTGCGATTTCATAAGCTTGTGTTCTTTGTGTTTATGCTAATTCCTGTCTCAGTTTACATTGTTACGTTGTAGTGGAAGAGTCAAATGGCTAAAGATAGATTATGACACTGCTATTTAGCGGCCGGGGGTTTGAATACAACACAAAATGAATCATGGTCAGGAATCTTTGAAAATTAACTATTAATTAAAAATCAATATGGTGTTTTTGAGAACTGATACAGTATCACAAAACATAATATCACGAACTCAGGTTTATTGATATTTTCTTACACCCCTAACAACCATGGGAAGTTTTTCAGCAGAGGGCAGCACCCTCTAACTAAGCACCCTTTATATGTAGATATTTCCTTTGGGAAGAAAACGAACATGTTTTTACAGCCACAGAAAACCGCAATGTTGTGCTTTTCAAGGGAAATGTGACCCCCCCCCTCAGGAGCATTAAGAACTCTGATTTTTTCTTTTTTTATCCTTCAAATTCCTTGCAATCTCCTGAGTCAACAAAGACAGAATAGGAACTTGCAAGTATACATAATGCTTCAGTGCCTCAGCATTTTGTGCATGTTGACCAAGTATGTGCTAGTGAGGTTACGATAGCATATGTCAAGTTCATAAAGCCACCGAAAGTCATAATTAGCTTTGAGACTATTATTCTACATAAATTGGAGTTTTAAAATATGTATAACAAATTATATAACATATTTAGCCTAGGCATGCTCTGATCAGGGTCTTTTGGGCCGATCAACGATCACCAGAATCAGAATTGGCCGATACCGATCACCGATCGCTGATCACAGGGTGGATGAGGATCTTCCATTTAAAGTCCTCTATTTATGGCACAGCATTATTTATTTATTTTTTTACTATTTATAACAATAAAAGTATCTATTCTTAATAGCACTGCAGGAATACTGTAATTAAGAGCTGAGAAAGTATCATACATTGACAACTGTTTATTTATTTTATATTCCATTCTCTTATTAGGTCATGCAGATTATGAAGAAACCAAATCCAATAAAATAGCCTACACTTGGCTAAAGAGCAGTTTAGCAAATATTTTAGCCTTCCTATAGAATAAAAGCTAAATGTGTTCAACATTATGCACTATGTTTCAAAGCATAAGAAAGCATAAGAAACCATCATAGCCTATATAAGGCAATAAAAATCAATTATGGGATTAAAATATCATCGTTGTGTTCCACCACGACAGATTTCTGCTTCACGCACACTGCATATAGTGATTTTATTGTCTTTTTCAGACACCTTGTAGAACTGCCAGACCATTGAAGCCATTTTAGCGAGCTTCTTCAGAATCAGAATACTTTATTCATCCCTGAGGGGAAATTGGGTATTTTGCCATGCACAGAGAAATGTCTCATATATTTTGCATCATCTGATCGGCCTTCCTAGAGAGCTCCGATCAAACTTTTTAGAATAAATATTGGCTGATAGTGATCGGCAGCCGATCGATTGGAGCATCCTTAATTTGGACCTGTGAGTTATAGTGAAATATGAAAGTTGAGAAAAAAAAGAGTAACGCTACTCTTATCCTTTAAAATTGTAAAACTTTGACATGTCTGACATCCCTATCTGACTTATCAATTTGTAATAGGGCTGTATAACAGTACAGATCAATATAGTAATAACAATACAGACAAAACAAACAGCAAACCTGGTGAAACTCTTTGGACATTCTGCTTTATATCTCCTGCACACATAATAATTTGCATAGGTCCAAAAAAACAGACCAAAAACCCTCCCCCCAACAAAACGTACTTTTCAAATTTATTTTAAAATCTCTTAGCACAAAATGTGCTCACCGGGGATGGCGTGACACTATTTTGAGCAGCTGTGTTTGTGCAGGTTTTAAGTCTATTTGTGTGTTGTGATCCTCCTCACTTAAGTAATTTAACGCAGTTTGTCAGTCAAGGTTGTGTTTGTGATTATACTTACGAACATGTTTTCTAACCTCAATAATCCCTCACTCGAGAGACAAATTTCAAGACCAACAGTCTTAAAGAAATAGAGTCCACATGCAATAATAATATGTAACATAACCTCAGCCATGTATATCTATCTTTTCATCTATCTATTCATTATAATTTGTTGTCTTGGTGATTTTTTTTTTGACAACATCATTCAGCTGGATGAGAGACATGATATAACCCAAAAGGTTAGGATAATTAAAAATCATGTTGGGTTGGAATTTTTAAAATCATTGCAGAATAAATGATTCATGATAAATGCCTCATTAAGCAATCACTGCAACTTTAATCTGAGTAAAACAGTTAAAAATTAGGACCAGGAAATACATCACAGAAAGTTGAATCAGTTCATTTTCTTACCTGGATTATTGAGCATGCATCAAGACGCCAGGGAAGATACTTTCCAATTATACAGAATAGCTATGACGAACTACACACAGTAAAAGGGATATTTCACAAAAACCTAGCAGGAAATTTGAATGAACACATTGTTCATTTACACTTCTGTTCTGCACAGTTGTCGTTTTCCTTTCTGCCTGTTGACTTCATCTTTTAATGAGGTAAAGAATTATAAACTGCTCGGAAATTGTTCATGTTCACCATTTGTGATGGAATATGCGGATGGGCACCTACTAAGGGAAAGCTCAGGGAGCAGTAAACACAATGTTGAGAAAGTCTGACAGTAAATTAGCAGTTGCTGAGGAATGAACCTCCGCCTGGAAACAGACTCACGAGGAAGACTTTTCACCCCTCATCAGTATGATATATTTGACGGGCCCTTGTGTCCCCCCCCCCCCAAAAAAAACCCCCAACAAAACAAAACCTCAAATTATGCCTGTGGGGCAATTTCCAGTAAACAAAGTCCTAATTTAAGGTATGTGAATGTTCACAGTAGATATTTGGTGCATCACAATAGATACCTAAACATGGACGGCTGGCAATGTCACACTTTTTGCCACTGAGGATTTTGAAAGAAGCTCAGTGACAGACACTGGTGATGGATGGTTGTCTTCAGGATATAAAAAGCAAGTGTCAAGATTTCAAAATTTCGAATACAGCAAGAGCATGGTGTATCCTCCCCACAATACCTCATTTATTTTCCAGGGACATCATGTGTGCCACACACTCCAACTATTCATCGAGACAAAAGCGCTTTGGCTCATCAGATAAGGACGGTTCAGGGGCGAGAACAACATCTTCTCAGTGGCACATGAGCATTCCTCACCCTGTCTGTTCTGACTCTGACAGAGTTGGTGCCTTTGGGGATGTATGTGTCAATCTGTAATAGAACTTCAAGGATTTTCATGCTGCAAGTTACAAATCCTGCTGGTTATTATCGCTGTGCACAGCTCATCTGGGTCTCTTTGTATTAAGCTGGTATGTCTGAGTTAAACTTGCTATGTATGGGACACATTGCACAAAAATAAATAGCTCCATATTTTCCTGTTCCTCATAGATAAAGACCCTTTAGAATAATAATAATAATAATAATAATAATAATAATAATAATGATAATAAAAGAAGAATAAATGGTACTGTTAAGAACAAAATGTAATTATTGGACAGTTATACCATCAAAGTTGTGAGTCTGTCAGTATCTGGAAAAAAAAAGTTTCAAATCAGAAATAACCTACAAAGGTACATCCATGCAACAGGGATGAAAAGCAGAGTAACATGGTGCCCTGACCCATTTAGGTCTGTGTTTCTATATAAGACACAAGGGGATTCAGGCATTCCACTATAAATCTCACAGAAGGTGGAGCGTATCAAATATCTCTGTGAAGAATCCCACATTTTGTGTAATGACTCCACCAACATGATGCAACGACGTGCCTATCGGCTTCCAATAAAAAATGGCAATTAAAAAATTAACCTTCTCGCAATGCTTAGCTTGCTGCCACTGCGACCCGACCCCGGAGAAGCGGCTGATGATGAGATGAGATGAAATGAACCTTCTCGCAATGGTATAAATAAATGAATGAATTGAATGGATCGCCAGCTTTCTCAAACACAAAGTCTGTAGGCCTTTCTACCATGAGGTGAAGCTAGAAATCAGGGGAGTTAAGACTTGATGTTGGATGATGTTGAGAAATAGATCGCCCATTTTCCAAAAGGACATCATAATAATAAAATGAGAAACGAGAATAGTCAAATGCTTATACAGTCAAGTTCTCATTTAGTTATCATGGATGACCTTTTTCTCCTCTGTAACCTGTGTCCAAAACAAAATTGGGTGTGCAGAGAGGAGACTTCCTGCATTCCCAATATGGAACAGAAATGCTTCACTTCACCACAAAATCTAGGTATGCCCCATTGTTATTGTAGGACAGAAAACCAACCTTATGGGAAGTACTAACAAGATTTTACAGGAATACAGGCTTTGGCTTTGTTTTAAGAAAACAAATCCACAAAATTAACTAAGCAAATTTTACTCAGCAGCAAGAGGGTTTCTCTAAATGACATCAGACAGGAGTTTCAGTTCTTTGGCTTCTAGCTTTAGCGTGTTACTTAAATGAATAAACATTAAATGAGTGGACTATGAATGTAAGAATAACAACTGTTTTCTGGATGAGTTTCACTGTAAGAGGAGCTCTGACCAAAAAGTCCAGTTATTCACTGGGTCATCTGAATTCCTGGGGAGAGGAAACAGCTGACAAAGCACAGTGTATCTGGAAGGGCACCACGGCTTCTCTGAAATGTTTGGATAAAGATTATACAGATCTGTCAAAAGTGATCATCTGGGAGCCATGATAAATGGATGCTTCTTTTGCATCTTCAGCTGCTACAAAGCAACCCCATTGTCCATACCGTTATATCAACTCCACCAAATCACTTGGGCTTCACTCTGCAAAACAGCATTTTTCACAACTTTATTTTATATATATATATATATATATATATATATATATATATATATATATATATATATATATATATGAGACAGACATAGTCAGGCATTTTGCAGGGCAACTTTAGTTACAGTCCCTGAAGCCTGTCACTCGCCACATGGTATTTTTATACTGATGTGGATAAATCCCACTCTGTCCCATGAATATTTTAAGTGCCATACTTAAGGCCCTTTGTCTGCAAATTGGAAACACAGGCTTACTGCACTTGTTCAAGCATGTGCAAAGAAGAACAGCAAAGATAAAAATGTAATAGGTCATATTCTTTGCTCAAAATGATGCAAGCCTATATACCATATGAAAAAAAAATCTAATTGGAGATAATCCAGGGATGACAGGACACGGAAGTGGGGCAGGCTAAGCTAGATGGTAGCTAACTGCTAGCCCATGCAGACCGGCAGTTCTGATAACACCAAAGGCGGTCTGGCGGTGGCCTCGCCTAGCCTTGACAGTGTTTTCAGTGTCGTCATGTGGAGTACGGGGAGGTGTGTCGAAGGTGTCTGGCTGGGAGAGCTAGCGTTGGATCGGCTGAGAGAGGCTGGACTGCTGCGTCCAGTGGGCCCAAGAACCACGGCCCCTGCCCGCAGCTGCGGCCGAAGAGGAAACACCGAGGGAGATCTGACAGGACGCGGAAGCGGGACAGGCTAAGCTAACTGTTAGCTCATGCAGACCAGCAGTTCAGACAGTCATCCTGGCTGGCATTCGCTCTCTTGGACAGTGTTTTTTTGTTGTTGTTTGCTTTGGATATATGTGTTAGTTTGGATATACACTACCGTTCAAAAGTTTGGGATCACCCAAACAATTTCGTGTTTTCCATGAAAAGTCACACTTATTCACCACCATATGTTGTGAAATGAATAGAAAATAGAGTCAAGACATTGACAAGGTTAGAAATAATGATTTGTATTTGAAATAAGATTTTTTTTACATCAAACTTTGCTTTCGTCAAAGAATCCTCCATTTGCAGCAATTACAGCATTGCAGACCTTTGGCATTCTAGCTGTTAATTTGTTGAGGTAATCTGGAGAAATTGCACCCCACGCTTCCAGAAGCAGCTCCCACAAGTTGGATTGGTTGGATGGGCACTTCTTTGAGCAGATTGAGTTTCTGGAGCATCACATTTGTGGGGTCAATTAAACGCTCAAAATGGCCAGAAAAAGAGAACTTTCATCTGAAACTCGACAGTCTATTCTTGTTCTTAGAAATGAAGGCTATTCCATGCGAGAAATTGCTAAGAAATTGAAGATTTCCTACACCGGTGTGTACTACTCCCTTCAGAGGACAGCACAAACAGGCTCTAACAGGTACTATTTAATGAAGATGCCAGTTGGGGACCTGTGAGGCGTCTGTTTCTCAAACTAGAGACTCTAATGTACTTATCTTCTTGCTCAGTTGTGCAACGCGGCCTCCCACTTCTTTTTCTACTCTGGTTAGAGCCTGTTTGTGCTGTCCTCTGAAGGGAGTAGTACACACCGGTGTAGGAAATCTTCAATTTCTTAGCAATTTCTCGCATGGAATAGCCTTCATTTCTAAGAACAAGAATAGACTGTCGAGTTTCAGATGAAAGTTCTCTTTTTCTGGCCATTTTGAGCGTTTAATTGACCCCACAAATGTGATGCTCCAGAAACTCAATCTGCTCAAAGAAGTGCCCATCCAACCAATCCAACTTGTGGGAGCTGCTTCTGGAAGCGTGGGGTGCAATTTCTCCAGATTACCTCAACAAATTAACAGCTAGAATGCCAAAGGTCTGCAATGCTGTAATTGCTGCAAATGGAGGATTCTTTGACGAAAGCAAAGTTTGATGTAAAAAAAATCTTATTTCAAATACAAATCATTATTTCTAACCTTGTCAATGTCTTGACTCTATTTTCTATTCATTTCACAACATATGGTGGTGAATAAGTGTGACTTTTCATGGAAAACACAAAATTGTTTGGGTGATCCCAAACTTTTGAACGGTAGTGTATGTGTTCTTGTAGTTATTCTAGTTTTTGGATGTGTGTTTTTGTCTTTGTGTTGCACTGCTGTGAGTTGGGGGACACAATATTTTGTTTCATTTCATGTACGCAAGTACACGAAATTAAATGGCAAATAAAGTGCTCCTGATTCCTGATTGTCACAATTATTAGTTACCTTTGTTGCAAAGCTAACTACAAAATTCTGTAGATCAGCATACTCTTGGAAGAACTTTGATTATTGTTTTTTTGCAAAAGAAACAAATAAATAGTACAGTCACCCATTTTTCAATGGATATGGTGTTATATTACATGAAAAAAAAAAACATTTTCCCTGAACTGGTTGTCAGAATGCAGAGCAGAGCTCAAAGTTGTGTTTATAAAAATCATTTTACGTTTCATTTTGAAGTCTTGAATAGGCTCAATCAACAAGATAATATATAGCACATACATAAATAAAGCTGTACTCATACTTCCAAGATAAAAGGACAAGCAAAGGATGGAAGGTTGTCATACAGAGATTAATTTCTGGTGTTAAACACCGGGTCTTGTCTTGAAATTTGATCAAATGTGATTATATTTAAGTCTGAATTCAAACATTGTTCATCTTGCTCCAGCATTCACATGTGTAACAAGGAATTTGTTGATGAGGCTTGTCAGAATTCAAAGTGAGACCTAAATTGTGTTCAGAGGGTTATTCTATTTTTTCCCATCAAAGAATCAATGGTAATTTAAATGAGCAGCTCAGCAGCCAGCACTTCAAGCAAATTCCAATATGGTGTTGTTACATTTGCATTGTTTGGTGGAGATTTAATTGCATTGTTTATTTCGCCTCCATATGCATTATTTCTTTAGGTCTTCCAATTAAGCTGCTCTCTCTCTCTCTCTCTCTCTCTCGGATAAAACTAGTGTGGTCTGAAGTTCTGCAGCAGCTCACTTGGAGTCAATGTAAACTAGTATTAATTTATGGTGTTGTGAAGGCTAAATTGATATGGCAAGTGGCAACCTGACAGCAAGTAAGATCACAGCTTTGGACAGAGGTCAAAAATATGGATTTTTTTTTCTAAAGTGGATGTAGCAGAGAGGAAGATTTAACATTTAATATTTGCCTTGCAGCATACAAATATTGCTGCTTCCCGGGATCCACCCAGATAAATGAGAAATCTTAAAATAAAAAAATAAAAAAATTCCTCTGGGCTTTTATCACGGTGCCTTAGCATTTCAGATTTTGGAGCATGTCGTCATCTGTAATCCGATTACCCATTACTGATACATTATACTGCTCTAAAGCCTTACAGTCATAACAACAGAGGGCTTCATCACACATTCTATATGCGGGTAACCTCCCTGGCATGACTCTTGGGATCACTCACTATTTGTTTGAGTAAATTGGAGTGCTGTGTTGCAAGATGCTTGGGGGCTGAGACCTTTGGCTGGTTCATGCCATTACAGTCTGTCAGAGATGGGAGCATGAACTTGAAGGGCCTGACAGCTGAAGAACTGAACACAAACTAAGGAGATGTGTCAAGTTCGGCAGAGCAAAGTTTTGGGGGGTTTTTTTGTTTTTATTTTCCCCCCCTTTTCTCCCCAATTATACTACGCCAATTACCCCACTCTTCCGAGCCGTCTCAGTTGCTGCTCCACCCCCCTCTGCCGATCCAGGGAGGGGTGCAGACTACCACATGCCTCGTCCGATACATGTGGAGTCACCAGCCGCTTCTTTGCACCTGACAGTGAGGAGTTTCGCCAGGGGGACATAGAGCGTGGGAGGCTCACGCATCACGCTATTCCCCCCAGTTCCCCCTCCCCCCCCGAACAGGCGCCTTGGCCTGTTCAGGGGGGAGTACACATACCAGGAGGACACATACCAGGAGGACACATACCAGGACACATACCCCGCTCCCCACCCGCAGACACGGCCACTTGTGTCTGTAGGGATGCCCAACCAAGCCAGAGGCAACATGGGAATTCAAACCGGCGATCCCCATGTTAGTAGGCAACAGAATAGACCGCTATGCTACCCGGACAACCTTTTGTTTTGTTTTAAACTTCCTGCTTATTGTGATGACCAAAACGCCACCACTCTATTTATGTGTGAGACACAAATATTAACAATCTGTCAAAAGTAGAATTCATTATCGAAGGTCATTTTATTCTAGTCCACTTAAGCTGATTACAAAGAACATCAGGCTTGTGCATTTGATAGGAAATAAAATCAATACTGACATCATAAAAAAAATATCTAATGTTGAAGCTAAATCTAATATTTACCAATATAAATACAGTTATATTCACAAATGTCCTTTAAGAGTATGACGTGTACATAACTCAGCATAACTCAGTTTCAAATCTGTTTCCCGATATTTTCATCACAATCCTACTCCCAACAGTTATACGATGGATGTAGAACCCCTGGTTATATATCATTGTGTCCGTGTTAATTCAATCAAACCCTTCTTTAAAGGGTTCATGACTCAAGGACATGTCAGTCCAAGGAATTAAACCTTTAACACAGACAGTGGAAACAAGGCATGGCGTGCCGCACTTACTGAGTGGGTCTTTAACGTAATGGGCAGGCACAGTTTCAACACATGGTGTCCTACTACTCTTATTGATTGGGTCTTTAAAGCTCTTTATTTTATGATGAACACTTAAAAGATGAATAAGTTTGCCAAAGTGTGGGGTAAGAAAAAAAGACTTGTCGAAACCTGTCATTAGTGCAACAGAAACAAATACCTGAATGTGTAATATAGTGTATTATATTACATGGTATTGGGTTCCCATAGCATTTGCAATTGTTCCGCCGGGGGTACAACTGCAGCTTTAACTGGAGGACATACACATAAATCTCAAAGAGGGATTTCAGTGGCCCATTTATGGGGCAAATCTATCTCAATAATTTACTTCTAATCTACACCTCTGTTTCTGCATGATAAGACACTCCCTAGCTTCGACGTAAAAGCTGTCCAGAGTCATTTATATTAGGCCATATTTTACTGTCAGCAACTGTTTTAAATGTGTTGACTACTTGGAGTCCAGAGGAGCTACACTTCAAAATAAGCCTATATATCGGCAAGGACTTTTTTTTTTTAAATTTATTTCTGATTTTTCCCTTTTTTCTCCCAATTTAGTGGCCAATTGAACCCTATTTTTATTCAAACACCCACCCTCGTATTGCATGCGTTCGCCAACTGCATCTCTCCGGCCGGCAGTCTCAAAGGAAGCGCCTCCCCACTTTCGTGACAAGGCGAATCCAAGCCGAACCACTGTTTTTCCGACACACACAGAGACGCATTCACATGACGAACACAGGCCGACTCCGCCCCCCTCCCGAAGACAGCGTTGCCAATGATTGCTGCTTCATCGAGTCCGGCCATAGTCGGATCTGACGAGACCGGGGCGCGAACCCCAGTCCCCAGTGGGCAACTGCATCGACACCAAGCCGATGCTTAGACCGCTACGCCACCGCGGACGTGGCAAGGACTTTTTGAACCACGTTTACACTGAGCATGGCCACTGACAACATACCTTATGCATGAGACGTTCACAAGGAACTTCTGTATAAAACGTGACGGTCCACAGCACAACACATGGAACATTGATACGTGTTTCAGAAGCGGCTGGACACAGCACATCTGTCCAGCTTTTGAGAGGCTTGCATGGTTGTGCCACAGAGGCTGCACAACCAAGTGAAAGTTGGTAAGAAGGGGGAAAAAAAGTGGAAAATAAAACTTAGACCAGTTTCTAGTACATTCACATCAAAGGTTCCACTTTGCAGCATGCCACTTTCATTTGCTCTCCATATTTGCTCCTCTCTGTCTACCCGGTGCTGTCTCCATTGTTTCAAACACACAATCCCCTGCAGGCTACCCGCCTGGCAGGCCTAATTGCAAAAACAATTAAAAGGCCTTACAGGAGGGGGGGGCTGTTTTGTTTTGCTTGATGTTTTAAATATCCAAAATAATAATGTGTTTATTTGTTGTGAATAGTAACATAACTGACTCTTTTAGATGGGGGTAATTTTCTAACTCACAGCTGAACTAGCACTTGATCATGATAATCATATATATATATATATATATATATATATATATAGTATGAAACAGGCTTGTACTATCTCAAAATGAATTTACTTGACTCACTGGATTTATATATATATATATATATATGTATGTATGTATGTATGTATGTATGTATACACTCACCGGCCACTTTATTAGGCACACCTGTCCAACTGCTCGTTAACGCAAATTTCTAATCAGCCAATCACATGGCAGCAACCCAACGCATTTAGGCATGTAGACATGGTCAAGACGATCTGCTGCAGTTCAAACCGAGCGTCAGAATAGGGAAGAAAGGTGATTTAAGTGACTTTGAACGTGGCATGGTTGTTGGTGCCAGACGGGCTGGTCTGAGTATTTCAGAAACTGCTGATCTACTGGGATTTTCACGCACAACCATCTCTAGGGTTTACAGAGAATGGTCCGAAAAAGAGAAAATATCCAGTGAGCGGCAGTTCTGTGGGCGAAAATGCCTTGTTGATGCCAGAGGTCAGAGGAGAATGGCTAGACTGGTTCGAGCTGATAGAAAGGCAACAGTAACTCAAATAACCACTCATTACAACCGAGGTATGCAGAAGAGCATCTCTGAACGCACAACACGTCGAACCTTGAGGCAGATGGGCTACAGCAGCAGAAGACCACACAAGGTGCCACTCCTGTCAGCTAAGAACAGGAAACTGAGGCTACAATTCGCACAGGCTCACCAAAATTGGACAATAGAAGATTGGAAAAACGTTGCCTGGTCTGATGAGTCTCGATTTCTGCTGCGACATTCGGATGGTAGGGTCAGAATATGGCGTCAACAACATGAAAGCATGGATCCATCCTGCCTTGCATCAACGGTTCAGGCTGGTGGTGGTGGTGCAATGGTGTGGGGGATATTTTCTTGGCACACTTTGGGCCCCTTAGTACCAATTGAGCATCGTGTCAACGCCACAGCCTACCTGAGTATTGTTGCTGACCATGTCCATCCCTTTATGACCACAGTGTTCCCATCTTCTGATGGCTACTTCCAGCAGGATAACGCGCCATGTCATAAAGCTTGAATCACCTCAGACTGGTTTCTTGAACATGACAATGAGTTCACTGTACTCAAATGGCCTCCACAGTCACCAGATCTCAATCCAATAGAGCAGAGGTGCCCACAATTTTTTGACTCGTGAGCTACTTTTAAAATGACCAGGTCAAAATGATCTACTCATATTAAAAATAATAATAATAAAAATACCCATTACATGTTTTACATATAGTATATGAACATTTATATACAGTGTGTGTATTTATATACATGTTGTGTTACATATACAGTATTGCAATGGATTTGCATTTATATTGAATCTTAATAATCATACCAAGCACTTGCTACTACACTATGTTGAAATTGCATCACTGCATGAACCTTTACAGCTGTGTTAAATAGATTTGTGATCTCTACCTCTCTACTCTGATGATGACCTGCACTGGAGGGAGTCAGACAGGGTTACATAGTTCGGACAGTAGCTGTTGGTAGCCAGCCTCAAGCAGGCCTCCAAATGATCATCTGTCATGGTGGAACGGTATTTGGACTTGATAATCTTCATGTGAGAAAAGGCTGACTCACCCAAATAAGTAGAGCCGAATAATGCCGTCAAGGAGGTTGCACATTTCCTCATGTTTGGGTACTTGTCCTCTGTAAGTAAGTTCCAAAACTCTCCATGCGCCCTGGACTTAAGCTGAATGTCAGCCTGTGCTGTCAGCATCTCATCCTCCACTGCAGATGAGTTCAGGTGAAACAGTGATGCCATTGTTTAGGCGAGGGAATCCACCTCTGTATCTTCCCCAAATGGGTAGCACATAAATGTAGCGATTGGCTCAAGCAAAGCAAAGTCTTGAAACCGTTTGTCAAAGTCTGACCGGACATTTTCAATCTGCTCTGTGTAGCGTGCACTGTCAAGTTGCGCACACGCCCTCCCTTGCTTCTCCAGCTCTGCTGCGAGGTTTCGGAAGTTTCCCAAATCATGGCGCTGCAACTTTGAGGACAGAAGTTGCATTTTCCGTTTGAAAGTGTTAACTGAGCTGATCATGTTTACCACGCTTTTGTCTTTTCCTTGCAGCTCTAAGTTAAGCTCGTTCAACATGTTGGTTAAATCAGTTAAAAACGCCAAGTCTAGCAGCCACTGATTGTCATTAAGTTGCTTGTGTTCCGCATGTTTAGTGATAAGGAGAAACTCCTTAATCTCCGGACAGAGCTCTCGAAATCTCTGCAAGAATCTCCCTCTACTAAGCCATCTCACGTCAGTGTGTAGCAAGAGGTCAGAGTAGTTACAGTCGGCCTCTTCCAAATGTCTACGAAACAACCGTCTTTGAAGAGACCTCGCTCGAATAGAACAGGCGGGTTTGGTTGCCACATCCATGATCTCTTTCATGTTTAGCATTTTTGCGCATAATGCTTGTTGATGTAATATGCAATGGTAATTAAGGAAGTCCAGGAAAGCATCGTCCTCCCTGCGCTTGGCAATAAATCCATTAGAGTGGCCCACCATAGCAGGCTCACCGTCCGTGGTGTTTGACACCAGTTTACACACTGGGAGCTGGATTTTATCCACAAAGTTTTTGAAGATTTGAAAAATGTCCTCTCCCCGCGTGTGTTCCTTCATGGGTAGCATTGTGGACAGCTCCTCTTTTGCGGTCATATCTTGAAACACCATGCGAATGAAAATGCACAATTGGGCCGTATCACTCATGTCCGTAGACTCGTCCAATTGTAGCGAGAAACACTCGCAGTCCACGATGTCCCTCCAAAGCTGCTGTGTCAAATCATCGCCCATCACTTCACAGTGCCTTGTGACGGAATTTCTTGATAACTGGAGAGCTTTGATTGAAGATATTATTTCTGATTTGTTTTTAAAGTCCCGAAACAACGAATCTGCTGCCTCAAGGAAGGCCTCTTTCATCATCTCTCCATCTTGGAAGGCTTTCTTATGCTTAATGATGGAGTGACTCACCCGTAAAGATGCTTCGGTGGCTGCCTTTGCCTTTGAATGCGGCTGCGGGAAAAGTGACTGCTGCACGATTAACTGTGATTTTAGTTCCCTCACCTTTCTCTTTCTCAGCTCGCTTTTCGGAGGGAAGTCATTGTCATAGTTTTTATGAACAGTTCGAAAGTGCCTCTCCACATTTCCTTTTTTGGGGATAGCAATGCTAGACTGACAGATGAGACAAACGCATTTGGAATAAGACATGGTGAAAAAAAGTCCTCCTCCCATTCCACATGGAAATGGTACTGTAAAATGACACGCTGGCCACTGGCTGGCGGGTCTGACCCTTTAGTCGAGCGGTTAGCGATGTCTCCTGCGGTGCGGGCGATACAAGTTTGCTTCCCGGCCGCAGCAGTTCGCTACAGTACGTTTTTTGTTTCTTGCTAGGTCCGGCTCCCCCACTCATTTTTGTTTTGTTTCACTTTTTTGTAGAGTTTTTTTTTTAGAGAGTTGAACTAGCTAGCTCGATGCAGTTCTGCGTTAGCTCACGTTGTGGGTATGTGAACTTCAAGGTACGTTAGATAAGGGCTCTGGTTGTTATAGTAACCTAATGTAACAAAGTTTTAGGTTCCGCTCTAGAATCTTTGGTTTTAGGCAACAGCAGACTGGCCGTCCTTTACGTCAATCAAAAGGCAAATGCCAAATGGAGGACAGATGATAGGCTAATGTCTTGGAAAAAAAAAGTTTTTCGAATGTCATGGAGATCTACCAGCACTGCCTTCGCGATCTACTGGTCGATCGCGATCGACGTAGTGGGCACCCCTGCAATAGAGCACCTTTGGGATGTGGTGGACCGGGAGATTCGCATCATGGATGTGCAGCTGACAAATCTGCAGCAACTGCGTGATGCTATCATGTCAATATGGACCAGACTCTCCGAGGAATGTTTCCAGTACCTTGTTGAATCTATGCCATGAAGGATTAAGGCAGTTCTGAAGGCAAAAGGGGGTCCAACCCGGTACTAGCAAGGTGTACCTAATAAAGTGGCCAGTGAGTGTATATATATATATATATATATATATATATATATATATATATATATATACACACACGCGCACCTTTTTTTTTTCTCCCAAATTGTATCTGGCCAATCACCCCACTTTTTCGAGCTGTCCTGGTCGCTGCTCCACCCCCTCTGCTGATCCGGGGAGGGCTGCAGACTACCACATGCCTCCTCCAATGCATGTGGAGTCGCCAGTCGCTTCTTTTCACTTGACAGTGAGGAGTTTTGCCAGAGGGATGTAGCACATGGGAGGATCACGCTATCCCCCCCCCCAGTTCGCCCTCCCCCCGAACGACCAGAGGAGGTGCTAGTGCAGCGACCAGGGCACATACCCACATCCGGCTTCCCACCCGCAGACACGACCAATTGTGTCTGTAGGGATGCCTGTCCAAGCCAGCGGTAACACGGGGATTCGAACCGGTGATTGTTTTGTTGGTAGGCAATGGAATAGACTGCTACGATACCGGATGCCCCCACCCAGCATCTTTATACGCTTTAACTTAGAACGGCTGGTGCAGACTTCGGATACAAGTGTATTTCTGAGTTTATCCTTGAAGGAAAGAAAGAAAATATGATATTGGCTAAACAACCTTTTGTTGAAAAAGGACATTGAGTGCAAACTTGGTGAAAGATAAAAATATGGTCCCTTTAAGTGAGAGAGAAAAGAAAGTCTTTATTGCCTGCGTAAGCACAGACGAGTGCACGCATGGATATTGACTGGCTTTGTCAAAATCTGTATATCTGCCATGTCCATGTGTCACGGACTTATGTGACCAGGCTATCTTTTACAGTGTGTTCTTTAGTAAAAGTGAATAAATTCACAAAAAGCACCTCAACTCAGAAGCCACAGATGCTCTGGCCAAACATAAATGCTCACCATAAAAAGATTTAGAAGATGCCAACAAAATGCCAGTACTGTCCAAATTCTGTTATGGCACACAGAGTGAAACGCGACCCTGATGGGAATAAGAAGTCTGAACTGTACGTCACAATGCCTAAACATAAGAACCATGTAGAAATCCACTGGACTAAAAATGAGCATGTAAAGGCTGCTTTAGGAGCCCCTGAGCTGAGCAGGATTGAAGGTGTAGGCGGCGATCGATAGCTTTGTACACAGCTCTGCAGTGTGTCATAGATAGCAGATAAGGGGCCTTACTGATACTGTGGATCGTTGATGATCGGTTTTCTTTGTTGGGTCTCACTCATCTAATCGCTGATGGACTCTCATGAGTGCTGCATCTTCTGTTGGCAGGGAAGAAAAGAAAAAAAGACAAGTTATTAGCTCTAGATAATTACTGTTACTTGAGACTGGAGATACGACAGCCCCTTTTATACAATGTTGTGATTTTGCCCTCGGTATAGATCAGTGGGACAACTGAAAAAAAGACAAGTTTGTTGGTCTCATACAAATATGGTATTTTGTAGAATGAATGTGATTATGAGATGCTGAAGTATCAGTCAGAGCTGTGCTAGATTAAAAAAAAAAAGCAAATCTCCATTTTTCTCTTCACATTTAGACCATGAAACACATTAAGAGTGGGTTTTCTACCAAGCCATACCTCCATCCCTCATGCCTGAATTTCAAGGGGATGCACCAATGTCCCTTATTCTCTGCCAATAAATAAGGTATGAGGATGATAAAATACACAACCCAAAAGAGATCGAATACTTTTGACAAACAATATGGAAAAGGAACAACAGAGGCTTTTAACCCAGGCGTCTTCGACAATACTGATAATTCCAGTCTCATACTGGCCTGATATCTGGTACAAGTATCAGCAGATCTGTACAACTTACTAAAACAACAGTAAAAATAGGCCTATTCATTATACAATTATAGGGAGATTGTCTGTTTGCTTGATGAATAAGTGTGTAAGATTTCCCATCATGCACCAACCCCAATCTCTCATTGCTGAGCCTATAAGGATTTTGTGGATACTATACTCAAAAAGCAAGCAATAGGATGAATAATATGCATAAATGTAATAAATATTGCGTTACTCTGACCTCAGTGACCAAGGATATTTAATATTTTGTTGCTGTGCTCTGATTTTCAGAATATGCGTCAAATTAATGATTTGGCTCAACAGCACTAAAGCCCAAAGCACACACAGTTTTGCATCTATGAACCAAGACATTGTGTTCACTACAGTTATTACTTACACAGCAACTTCCCACTTCTAGCACTGTGGTACACCTCAGCAAAAATTTGTCTGACATGAACACACATTTAAGGAGCATCAGCAGTCAAAAGATTTATTTATATTCTGGCCTTAACCAACCAGCTTTATTGCACAAGAAAAAGATGAACTGATAACAATTATATAAAAAACAGCAGTGCATGTCTTATAAGAGAAAAACCCGTTTGCCAATTCATACCCAACCGATTTCATATCACTGAGCGGATTAGAAAACGTTATTTCAAATGTTTCTTTTGAGCAAATGTCCTGCCAAACTCAAATCCTCCCCCTCCTCACACACTGCCATTCCCATCGCTACAAAAACAAAGCAGACATGATAAGAATTCCTCCAGCTTTTCTCCAGCTGAAGAATAGAGCAAAATGGATTTTCTCCACAGCTTCACTCATTGCCAGATGCATTCAACTGAGTGGCATATTGGCATCCCATAGAGTATATGATTTTGAATAATGGAACAGTAGAGGCAACAGACCAACTGTCATACTAATCTCCTCTCAAGTGATCAAAGAGTATGCTGCATAAATTTGTTTTCATAATAGACAGTTGAATATCAACAGCCAAAGTGAAATGTGTTTAGGGTGTTAAGCCCACCGCAGTGACATAATTTAGTGACATGGCGAAGTTGTAACAATCCCATTGTCAAAGTGAGATGTACTAGCCTCGCTGGATCCTAAAGAAAAATATGCCCAATATGCATTCAGTCATGCATGAGGCATTCGGCTTCGTTACCTTGATCACGCCGTTTTGTGGGTGTGCTAGAACCAGAAATTATATGCTAAACAGGAAACCCCATTTATTTATTCATTCATTTATTTTTTGCTTTATCATTGGGGTTTTTTGTATAATACCCAGTAGAAAAATTATTTTTTGCTTTATACATTATTTGTGCTGTGTTAAATCCTATGAAGTCCATGAACTTCAAGGCATGTGACTTTAAAAACAGCGTGTTAGTGTGTTTGTGAAATCCTACATTGTTAATTATCCTTATGACACTTATTTTGCAGTATGCATAATGGATGTAGGTTGCCTTTGTAGATGCTACCTCATACCTCTATACAGTAATTCAGATATGACAATACAAGTGAACAATACAGTGTGTAAGATGCTTTATGATCTAGAATGTGCCTTGTTTTTCCCAGGACTGCAATGCTCCTTGCCAGCTTTGCTTGCACATATAATATGAGGTTTCCAGCTGATTTTATGGTCTATTATCACATGTAGAAATTTATTTTCATATACTTTTTCTATGTTGACATTGTCTATCATCATTTGTACTTGAGCGTTTATTTTACAATTTCCAAACAACAGCCTTTGTTTTATTCAAATTTGATCATTTGTTTATGTCAAGCCAACTTTTTAATTCTCTCATTTCTGTTATGATCACCTCCAAAAGCTGCTGTAAATTCTCCCCAGAACAGAAAATATTGGTGTCATCCTCAAATAGAATAAATTTCAATATTTTTGATACTCTGAATATATCATTTATGTACAGAATAAACAATTGCGGGCCTAATATTGACCCCTGAGGGACTCCACAATTGATATCCATGCATTTTGATTTATGCTAACCTATCTTCACAAATTATCTTAGCAAATAAATGATGTGGAATTCTTCAAATGTGCACACACCTCTTTTCTTATCCAGGAACACAGTCAGCTCACATATTTCAGCACTCATATTTCTGAGGATGTTCTACAATGCCTACTTTTTCAATATTGTTCTAAGCTTGATTTCTATCACACTTGGCCATCTGACATTGTGTTTCTCCCCAGATAAAATAGTGGGGAACAAAAGGCATTTACCTGCTGTTGTATCTGTTGATTCCGCTTTTAACTTCAAGTAGCTATCATTCAGGCATTATTGAAAGGTAGGTGATATGGGTTACAAATAACAGTGACCACACTTATTCATCAAGAGTCACTAACATCATCATCATCATCATTGCACTGTTATTCTAAATGAATAATTATACATGAATGTGAGTATGTGTGGAATGAGTTTCAATATGAAATTTGGATGGTTCAGCTAAATGTATGGGCCATTCAAGGTTTTTATTCATTTTGCAGCACAAGAACAGGAAGGGCATCCAGGTCTTATCAAATGAGTACCTTACGGTGAATCAAATTCTTCAAGCTTCACTGATTGCAAAACATTTTCCATGACAAGTCTGAGGGAGGGTAAGACTACATCTTGAAAGCTTTTTGAATTTACATTTGGAATTAAGCTGTGATTTTATTGAAATAAAAAACTATCAATGATGAAAGCATAATTGCAGCAAAGACTTGCTTCTTACCTTATTCTAAATGAGTTGAACTTAAAGTAAAATACAAAAGCCTGTTCAAAATAAGTCTTAATTATCTTATAGGCTAAGCACAAAAGTAAAGAGCTCAGCCAAGAAAGCAGCGACCAGAAAGCCAGTAATTTTTAAATCAGGTTGAATCAGCACACAAGAAGCCAGTAACAGAGGACAGGGATTAAAAAGCATATTTCTTATACCCACAATCTTCCATATAGGAGGAATGTTTTTGGATCCACATCATCCTGTGATGTCAAATTACAACAAGTAGTTTGTTAACCAGAAATTGTTAAACTACAGTATTGTTTATACTGGTATTGTTTATATTGCACTTTGATTATAAACAATGTATATATTATGTCAGCATTTGTGTGTTAATAATCATATTTTTGAGAAATTTATACTGTGGCCAAGCTGGGACATTTTGTTTACTTTGAATATCAAAAAAGCTGACAGTATAGTGCTTGTGTGGATCACCTCATATAAAATAAAAGTTGGGGTAATATATGGCCCTTGGCCCTCCAAGTAAATGGCCCTGTTCTAGTCAGCAATTTCAATGACCAATGAGCTAGCTGGCTACCATGCACTAAATAAGTATTTGGCAAGCTCCAAAGACACTCTTACTTGCTTTGCTCCTTGTTGGCAGGAAATAACAGGGCCTAATCTTGCATGAGCCTGAGAATCAGATGGTCCACAAACTGCCTGGCTGAGACTGTTCAATTCCATTAAGAAATAAAACCAAATGAGGTGGGAGGGTCAATTCATTTCTATCGCCACCTTGAAAGTTTGAATGAAAATCCAATTTCATGTCAAACGACACTGTTTAGGTGCACTAGATAATCTTAGAAAAGCAAACGCCCTTTATACCAAATAATCTAATAAATTATTTCAGTGCATGTACTTTAAGCAGGCATTTACAGGCCAAGGTCAAATTTTAATAAATAAGCAAAGCTGTGGCAGAGGCTAATAATAATAGCCTACTGAGGCAAATTTTTAATTTGTGATAATGGGCTATACAAATGAAATTGACTTGATTTGACTTGACTTAACACTGCATGAAAAGTTGACAAAAAAGGCTTTGACCTGTTTCGTCTGCTTTGATTTTCTGATACACTAAGGAAGACTGGCGAAAGGTGCTGGATGTAGAGTGTCCATGCTCGTGTATGGATGCGTATGTGGGTGCTTTCCTTCCCCTGTAGGTTCAAAATGTTATGCTTACTGATAACATAACCCATTCATCTGAGCAGTAGCACAGTTTTAATGTATACTATGCTGGCTGTAGTAGATAAGAGACAGGCGACACACAGAAAAGTACCAGCCACAGACTGGCCAATATCCAGCTGACTTCCTGAGGGGGAGAACTCCACGTGCACTGGGCAGATGTCAGGTTCATGTGTGGACGGTGTGAGCTAGTCAGAGCCACCGTAACATCCACAGTATCCTGATCCTCACATGCAAGCCTTCAGAACTCCACCAAAATTTACAGCTGCTTGACAGTCAAAGAGACTCATCTTTAAACTGCTAGGAAAAGAAAAAAAAAGTTTCCTTTCAAAGTAACAAGCAGAAACTTAGGCGAGCGTGACCATGCCACGCGGCTCTATAAATAACTCATCATTCATGGTAGGTAGGCTGAGTGGCTTTACATCATCGAAAGGACAGCGAAGAGGACCCTGTATCTGTTCCTTGAGTAATTGTATGAACACCACTGGGAAAATGCAGTAGACCAACTGCAGTTCTTCACAGGAGAGATTTTAACCTAATGCTAAAGTAAAAAAAAAAAGTCATACTTACTGACACAGGCAACTTTATGGATATTCTTGAGGTCACATGTGAAACACAAATGTCTATCAGTGCACAACAGGGATTTTCAGAAGTGAAAATAACAAGGTTTATGAATATCCAGGAAACACAATAGGGATTAAATATAGCTAGGTCTATACAAGAACCAAGACGTTGTCAACACTTTTTGTACTAATTTCAGACTGACATTAGATTTCAGAGGACCAGACACCCAGCAAACACCCCAAACCCAACTCATCTCACACACACACACACACACACACACACACACACACACACACACACACACACTCGTTTCACTATCCTTATGAGGACCCCTCATTGACTACATTCATTTCCTAGCCCTTAACCCTAACCTTAACCATGCAAACTACATGCCTAACCCTAACCCTTACCCTAACCTTAACATAACCCTAATTCTAACTTTAACCCTAAAACCAAGTCCTAACCCTAAAATAGACCCTTTTACTTGTGAGGACCACTAAAATGTCCACACAAGGTAGGTGGTTTCTGGTTTTTCTATCCTAATGAGGACATTTTGTCCACATTAGGATAGTTAAACATGTACACACACACACACACACACACACACACACACACACACACACACACACACACACACACACACACCAAATGTAGCAAAACACTATTACATCCCTTTTGTGTGCATTAGAAGAAAGAGGACTGATACCAGCTTGGGTCTACAACCTGACCCACTTTAAACGATAATTGATTTTCCACATCGGCTTCAGTCAAGCTAGGTTGAACTGTAATTCTCTGCATGTGAAGTAGAATTAATTAGTCTAACCCCCAATGTGCTCAGAGCAAGTCTGTTGACTGACAAGTACATGAAACAGCGGGCCGATTTGAATTATTGATTAAACACTACCTGCGCATCATTTTCATTCTGGGTAAATACAGATGGAGTCTACATTTCTGGCTTCAACTGTGTTTCTAAGCTTGTTAAGGCAAGCTAACGACGATTTTCTTTTCACCTCAAAGCTTATCAGTTGAAGTAATCATGAGCTTGTGAGGTCTGGCGGCTTCAATTTGACAACAGATGCCAGTGCAGAAATGCCTAAGCTGTAGTGAGCTTTGTCAGTTTTGTTATTAAGCAGGAGCAAGGGGGGGGGAAATGAAAATAGAAACTAGCACAAGTCCATAAGATGAAGTGATTCCTTAATTGTGAACAGCTTTGTCTGATGAGTGACTGCATGTGCAAAAGCAAGGACAGGCATGGAAGGGCCAGCTGAGCCAAATTGAGATTCCCTGCACTTGATCTCCTGTGTGTGTATGTAAACAATGTGTTTTATTGGAGATTCCAAGAGTTACAAGAGATGAGAAGTTCATGCTTACATTGAGAAAGACAAAAAAAAATCTAAATGCATGTGAGTGTACAAAGGCTTGGGGTAGGCAATTAACACAGGTGTAACCCACTGCTATGCATTAAACATTACTGGCTTGTCAAAAGTGTTTTGCTTGGATTAAAACTGCAGTAGGGAAAAAGTCACTGGGAACAAATTGGGTTTGTTAGGACAAATGTGGTTGTGATATGGAAATTAAGTTCGGACGCTGGAGGGGGGCGAGATTCTGGATCATGGCAAAATACCATTCAAATCCCAAACAATTGAATTCTGGTATCTGATGAAGCTACTTACCTTAATTAGCAAAAAGTCAACAGTTTAGGATTTGTATTATCATTTTGGAGGGCTGAATCAGCATGATGTTATGGAGAGAGCAAATTGCATCTCTGATGCCTTGCTGTTTTCCACTAGGACATCTCACATCTGCGTCTGCCTGAATCCTTTAAAGGCTGAAAGACTCAGGAGTCCCTTTCATTCATAATATATCGGAACTATTCTCGGAAAAGTGACCTTTACCATCCTGTGACCTTTGTAAGCTTAACAAGTGTTGACTCTCATGTTCAGATTTCATTCATGGTTTGACAGAAGCTGGTCGATCTAATGTTCCGTGCAAGTATAGTATCATGGAATGGTCCGATTTCATAAGCTTAAATGTACATTTAGTAAAACAGGGCAAGCAATAGAAACTGTGCCACTCTCATGATGGATATAAATGGAAAATTATGGCTGGCTAACTGTAACATCATGAAGTACAGAGCCAACAACTGTGTTAAAAAAAAAAGAATAAAAATTGGAATAGTGTTAAGATGTTAGTTGCAGTACTCCGCTATCTCTGGTAGGCTATTAAGTTGAAAGACTGTCCTCAGTGGTTACAGTCAAGATTGCAGTCTGACCTCCTTGTGTATAATACAAAGCAGTGAGAGCCGAACTTAGCTGGACTGGATTCCACTCACACAGAGGGACAAACCCCATGCCAACTTGGGAGTTCACGGATGGGCTAACGGCCAAAACAATCTAGCCAGGGGTTATCCCTCTCTGACCGTGAGCAGAGTGGCTGTGACAGGAGATAGCCTTGAGGATAACTGAGCAAACAAAACACATCTCCAGGTCTCTTCTAGCTCCTCTTGATTTAATGGTTCATATATGAGGTCAGGATGCATGAGTCTTTTGCAAAAGCTCGGAACGCCCATGGGACCGAATGAGGGTATTTGCAGATAATTGTTAGATCTACTGGTAAACCGGTAAGCGAACTCCCACTTGGATATAAATTGTTATATTGCACACACAGATTGCATCTTGTGGACTCTTAAGCGCTGAGCCTACGATGGGAAGGTCAAACTGAATTGGCGCAAATCCTACGAATATTATTTTTCTATTTCCCTCTATCCATTCCTTTAGTACATTAATCACACTCCAGATAACCTTGCCAGAGTCTCGGCCCAAAATTGGCGAACTCTCTTATGCTGTGGTATATATGCCCCAATCAGAGAGTGGTATATGCCCCAATCAATCTCAACTCAGTGAAGTGAGTAGCTATTTAAATGTGTACATCGGTCACTGTCATTACCCTGTACACAGCTCTGCCACAGTACCGTATTAACTTATTTCAGCTGCCTTTCGTGGCAAAAATGGGAGCAATAAATAAGAACCGGTCAAATACAGAATTCCCTTATTTTCTCATGACTTATGAGGTAGAAAAAAATTTCATGATGAAAAACATTAATATAAAAAAAATAACACTTAAAGCTAGGCAGACGGACTGTCACATTCAGTATTGGCTAGGAATGCAGCATCTGAGACATAAATGAGATGATTCTCATGAGAAAGGTGGTCCACTTGTATTTCCAAAACTGGGCCTTGAAATTAATTTGAATTTAAATAACTCCCTCACTTCAGAATTAACATATCAAATACATACTGTCCTTGATTGTTTGGCCCAAGAAAAGAAAAGAAAAGAAAGGAAAGAGTGCTGACGACAATGGCAGCGGTCCGAAATCAATTAAACTGTACCCTAATGGGGCTCATAGTAAAAAATTAACAACTTCATTAAAGGAAAGCTGTTTGACAAACTCCTGCAAGCAATAGTAATGCAGTTGTCTGCTTGCAGGGTAAATGGCTCTGCTGTCATTAATATCTTGTCTAAAGTTGAATTAACAGTAAGCTACAATAGACCAATTCATCCTGTACACTGCTGCATACTTTTGATAAATGTTTGCAATAGCACTGTTTCTGGCGGTCCAACTGTAATACATATCAATTAATGTTCATTTACAGACCTGGATAGGTTAGACTGGGAAATTTTGAAAAGGAATAGATGACTTTGGCACTTTCCCACAATGGTATACTACTATAGAAAATAATAGCCCCTGACCTCACTTGGTGGGAAATGTAAATCAAAATCAGACAAGAGTTCAAGAATTTACAACACATGGTACATGAACACAGAGAGACTATTGTCCTAAACTAATTTCAGCAAGTTTTCAAAAGGCCAAAATCATACATTCATCTCTCATACAAAAGCTTTCTTTCTCATTCAAATAGTGTGATGCAACTAATTTGCAAGTGTATTTAATTGTTTAGGTGTTTGCTGACGAGGGTTCTCATTTGGGAACTATGAAATTCTGTATCTCATTACTTTAATGGGTTTGGTAACTTGAAGGAAGTGTGCAGAAAAGCATGAATCAAAGTTGAATCGCATTAGTGTTTTCGAGTTGAAGTGCATCAAGCCTGCTTAATATGCATGATTTTTTTCAACCTGCATTATTATTTTTTTTCTAACCACAATGCCTATTTTAAACCCAACACTTTTCTCTTTAAAAAAGTGACAAAAGTTTCAACCATTAAGAACACAAGATATGCATAATTATACAATTTTCTTCATTTGTCACATCTAAACTGCAAGTCAAATCATTATGCTGAAAAGTATTCCTGCACAAAGCCTCAGAAAAATGAAAAGAGCCTGACAAATAATGTTTTATTTTACTGGAGTGGTAAAAAAAACAAAAAAACAAAACAAAATAACAAAATAAGTAAAATCTTTGTACGCAACATAATCTAATAAGCAGAGAGCAGAGATATGTCACATAGATTTTATAGGTTTTGAAAGCAGCAAGCAAATCCAACGGACACCAAAGTCCCCGCAAACATGGACAAGTTGCATGAAAAAACATAGCAAACCAAACTAGAGGCCGAAACCAAAGTGATTGTTTGATGTTGTGTTATCGAGAGAATTCTGAGCAAACACCCCCTCTTTAGTCCACTAAATGAAATGGCTTTGTGGCACATGGATCAATATTTGATAATCTTGTCAGCTGCTGCACTCACAAATACAGTTTATTCCCTGCACTTTGAGTATTTTCTGAACACTCAAAGAATAAATAAGATGATGGATGAATTTCAGTTTGTAGGTTTGCACCCCAGATAAATAGTTACAAAAGCACAAGGTTTCCAATATGTCACTCGTGTCTATTTAAGTGACAATCCACTTTAAAGTGATTTACCATTTTTCGTGTTTTTATGCGTTGCAAAATTGGCAACATTTTTCTCGGCTTCATCATCCTCGATCGTCAATGACTGTCTCTCAGAGCCCTAACTATAATGGGATACAGCACTGACAATGACCATGATGGTAGGAATGAGCAGCACAGTTCATTTATTCATAGGATGGGCTGGTGGAGCCTGGGCTGAGCTCATTGGGAGGTGGGGCATGGACGGAGTGATTAGCATCCATCACTGTCTGGTTCGCTTAGATGGTGAGGGGGACAGTGACAGATGAAGAGGACACAATCCAGGCTGGGACAGAGCAAAGAATGGTAGATTGCGGAACAGGAAAATGGAAAAAAATAATCCTTACTGAAATAAATGGCCGAGGTTGAAGAGCCAGTTTTGGAAGGATGAAAAATAGAGGGCTTTGTATTGATACTGGTGGACTGGCAACTGAGTACCCATGTATGGGTGCACAGCAAGAAAAGGTGGAATAAATAAAAAATGGTAATTTGGTATTATGTGAATTGTAAATCCTGAACTGAAAATAAGTATGTCCAGTTCAGAATCTGATGAAATGCAGAATGGCAAAAGTCATTCAGTGGGTTAGGATGTCCACACTGATCTTGAAGAGAGAGAAAAAAAAAAAAAAACAAGAATTGTGCATCCGGGTAGCATAGCGGTCTATTCTGTTGCCTATCAACATTGGGGTCGCCAGTTCAAATCCCCGTTACCTCTGGCTTAGTCTGGCATCCCTACAGACACAATTGGCCGTGTCTGCGGTTGGGAAGCCTGATGTGGGTATGTGTCCTGGTCGCTGCACTAGCACCTCCTCAGGTCGGTAGGTCGGTCGGTTGGTCGGGGCGCCTGTTTGGGGGGGGGGGGGGGGGGATAGTGTGATCCTCCCACGCGCTACGTCACCCTGGCAAAACTCCCCACTGTCAGGTGAAAAGAAGCGGCAGAGGGGATGGAGCAGCAACCGGGATGGCTTGGAAGAATGGGGTAATTGGCCAAATTCAATTGGTTCAATTGTGGAGAAAAGGGGGGGGGGGTTGCAGTCTCTGCATATCACTGCTCTTTGGGTGTCACAAGTGACTCGGAATTGCATGGGATGACTGACAATGTTGTCACAATTAATGATAAGAATCTATTACCTAAAATTTCTCACAAAATGAGGTAGTAATGACGTATGAAATATTTGAGGGAGTATTGTTTGAAAACTAGTCTTGGTAAGATATGATACTTTCCATCACCAAAACAGTTCAATGTGATGAACCTTTGTTAATTCTTCAAAATGGTATATTTCTGCCCATGCAAGCAGATAATGTGATATCAATATCGTGTAAAATTCTCTATCATTTTCATGATGATAATACTTTCCATATTGCCCAGTACCACAATCAACGTGAAGCATGCCAGATAAAGAGAGGATCACTGCATGGAAGTTAATAAAGAAAATGAAGAGAACGCTTTAACCACTTGCTGTGGCTGCTGTAGCGTTTGCCCTCATTTGAACAAAAAGAAGAGAGAAAGGAGCCGACCACAATTGTTAGGCTGCAGCTGATACAAGTTCACTATTCTCCGATCAAAACTGGAGGCGAGAAGTAGTGATTCGCTTACAATTTGCTTTGTAAAATCTGTGCATCGTACTTCTGCTTGACAGCTCATGGCTGCTGACTGTCACAGACATGAGAGCTCACCTGTAGGAGTGATGAGAAAATTAAACGAGTTTGATTTTCTCTTAAAGAGTCATAGGGGCTGTCAAGGGCACAGACACTAAGTTGCTTGGGATGTCACACTACACAACTGACTGACTGTAATACGTTAATGTTTATATTGTTTCTTATTCTCATAGGACAGCGAATAAGAAAGATGCATACATTCTATGTGTACAAAAAACAACAAATACAGTATGTGTTGTGTATTTTGAAGTTTTTCTTTTTTTACTAATTGTCTCTGTATAGGAGAAAATGCAATTCTGTGACCATTTCATTTTATAATTCCTCCCTTGGGAATCGTTTCAGCTGCTGTAGCAGTAGCCCACACTGAGTGCGCCAAGCTAAGCTTCCACTGACAATCTCTTGGGAGGCGCCCTCCAGGTCTATCTCAGCCCCTGCACAAAGAGCTAACTCGGAGTGCTGTTAGCACTGCAATTACACACTAGATTTCCTCATGGGCCTCATTTTGGGCCATCCTGCCAGAAAGACATTCCAGCCCAGCCAACACACAGACCTGTGAGCTATCCAAGGCAACTTGAATGGATAAATAGGACGTTTGAGAAGCTAGAGTGACAAATAAGACCAGGCCCAAACCTAGTATATGGCTGAACTGTGTATGGTCAATGTTCGAAATTGTGGCCGATTTGTTATAGGGTTAGTCAGTGGTAGTATCTATAATGTGAATTTCTGGATATTAAATGTTCACCTGCAATTTTCTGTAGTGGTCACAGTAATATTTGTTGTTAAAGTGTACTGAAGTAGATTCACTGGACTTGGTTAAGTTACGTTTGATTAAAAAAAAAAGACTATAAATGAAGTTGCAAGAACAATGCTTTCCACTCATATCTTGGGATGTTTCATTTGAAAGAGAACTTAATTTGATTGTAAGAACACCTATTCTATCCATCCATCCATTATCCAAACCGCTTATCCTGCTCTCAGGGTCGTGGGGAAGCTGGAGCCTTTCCTAGCAGTCATTGGGCGGCAGGCGGGGGGGAGACACCCTGGACAGGCCACCAGGCCTTCACAGGGCAGACCTATTCTAATTACCTGTTAACTCCCCCACCTCTTTCATCTGTTTCTATCTGTGGATGTCTGTCGTTTTTCTAAGACTCCCTCTGTATTGACAGAAGACTGGATTGCGGCCGCCGACAGCACCATGAATTGCACATCACTTGCAACCGCTATCTGCCCTGTCTCAAGGTCCGATCACAAAAGATATTGCTCTAATGATATTACACTGCAAACATTCCCATAAAGTGTAGCACTCCAGTGCAATGTGCCCTCGTTTTGCATCTGACTGCAATTATTCATATGGCAAAGTATAAATGGTGGCTTTGCACCAAGCACACAGTAGGCAGGTTCAATGACATCCTTCATGTCATCAATAGTATAGTAAGAATGGTTTGACCTGGCAAACTGTATCTGCGAATGATTTCGGTCTGATTTAAATCACTAAGATATTTCCTGTGAATTATCTACTCACAAGCACACCTGGCATGATGATGCCTTTGCCTGGCTACAACCACTGCTGCCATGATCACTGGAATGTCTGGGCGTCAGTTACCACCAACTCTCTGAAGATGCCAATAAGTTTAATGCTTAACTGCGTGTGGCTATTACAGCTGGTGTTTTGCAATGAGGCTCATTTGCACAGAAAGAGGCAATTTTGTGCCAAATGTATGCATATTACTTAATTTAAATACATACAAATAGCACTGGAGCACCGAGATGCTATTTGCTTGGCAGCACAGTTAGGGGTACATTTCACCCTTTGCGGGTGCTTTGAAAAGTACACAGTTTCCTTTTGTCTTACTTGTGCAGGTTTAGCAGCCACAAAAGCCGTGCAATCCTTTTGTGGATTTGCCAGTGAGTGTTTTGTCAGATTGATTGTTATTTGGGGTGCTTTAACTGTGCTCTCCCTCATGCCTCTCGGCGCTTGGCCAACCAATCATGTAACTTCAGTGACATTGCTGGTCACTTGATCCAGCGGCCCGATTGTGTCAAACATGATCATTCAGTCAGTCAGCGACTCACGTTTGTAGGGCTGACCCGCTGGTCCGGGCCAGCAAAAAAAAAGAAAAAAAAGATAGAAAACAGAGGTATGGCTATAAAAAAAAAACAACACAAATATGTCATAGTTAGGTGGCACAGTGACTTAGCGGTAAGCACTGAAACCTCGCAGCAAGAGGCTCCTGGGTGCAATTCCAGCCTAACTGTGTGGACTCTGCAAGTTCTCTCCATGTTTGAATGGGTTTCCCCTGGGCACTCCAGTGCCTTCATACAGTTCAAAACATGTTTTAAGTGGAGTATCTATATTACCCATGAGTGTGAAGTGTGTGAACTCTGGTTCACACACAACAGGCCAGGGTGTTGGCCTAAGTTCCACCCAAAGCCTGATGGGACAGGCTCCATCCAGCCCCTCGCAATCCTACATTGAATTAAGTGGGAATGGATGGATGGATGCTATTTTGGCCAGTAGTCGCCACAGCTTTAAGTCATGTTTAGTAATTGGTGTCAATGACAGTAAAAACACATGGATAATGGAATTCTGTATTGAACATAACAGAATGCTGAACAATAGACTGTAAAAGAGGTTCAGTAATAGAAAATATTTAAGCAGAACTAAAGGCCACAAATATTAATATTAAAGAAAATCTAGAAAAAAATGCCAAAATATATAAAAAACTTGGAATATTGCAAAAACGTTTCCATGCTTGTTTAGCTGGAAAATATGATATGTGAATAAAGATATTATGCAATATCCATCCATCCATTATCTGAACCGCTTATCCTGCTCTCAGGGATGCTGGAACCTATTCCAGCAGTCATTGGGCAGCAGGCGGGGAGACACACACACACACACACACACACACACACACACACACACACACACACACACACACACACACACACACCTAGGGACAATTTAGTACAGCCAATTCACCTGACTTACATGTCTTTGGGAGGAAACACCTGTACAAAACATAAGTGTCCAATATGTTGTTGTTAGAGTCAATTTTCCGATAAATACTGTTACAGGAAACCGGAGCCCCCGGAGGAAACCCACACAGACACGGGAAGAACATGCAAACTCCATACAGAGGACGACCCGGAATGACCTACCAAGGTTGGACTACCCCAGGGCTCATACCCAGGACCTTCTTGCTGTGAGGCAGCTGCACTAACCACTGCGCCACCATGCCGCATTATGCAATATAAGTGATAAAAATTAAATTTTAAGATTTGTCCCATTTCTCCTGCCAAGCAGCTCTTGTGAACCCTTCTACATTTTTCTATTGAACATTTTGGGATTTCTGCAGGGCGGCTTACAAGGAGATTGTTTAATCATTCAGAAATACCTTGTGGAAAAGCAAATTCCCTGAAAGCTATAACCATGAAGACAAAGCCTATATGTGATCAGACATTATTTATGGTGCTTTCTATTGCTGGTATATCCAAGATGACAGCTGATCCATGAATATTCAAATTTCTCTTTCCCAAGAAAAGAGATACAGCATGACATTTTACATCTTCACCATAGTAGCCAGTTATGGAGGAATAAGGTAGGTTACCTGAACTCAAAGATGCAAAGCTGTTGTGGCTAAAAATCAAATATGGCAGACCAAGTTGTTAAGAGACCTCTACCAAGACATACCACAACATCAGCAGCTCAAATCCAGGTCCACATATGTTTGTTTTTTCTCCAGCAGTTCAGCAGTGAGGAAGAGGGTGCTTACACAACTTATTGAACGGTCAAACACAAATGTAACAAATATTCATTGTCAGTAAGTTATGCAAACATGACAATCTGTAGTTTAAACTTCTGGATGGAAAACGGTTAGCGAAAAGGCTGTTGACAAGAACAGTACAAGGCTTTTCAGCTGATGAAGCAGCACTGAAGAAAAAGAGAAAGCTGGGGGGAAGGGTTAAGTGTTTGTAAAAGAAAGGCCCTGTCCCTGATGAGACATTGTTCTCAATGGTCTTTTATATCTCAGTCAGTACAGCATACAGTAGCACTAACTGCCAGTCAGGGATTCCCACTGGGGCCACCCATGTCAGCAATTACTCACTTATGATACTGTAAAGTGCTCTTTGATAACATATGATATATACACTCACCGGCCACTTTATTAGGCACACCTGTCCAACTGCTTGTTAACGCAAATTTCTAATCAGCCAATCACATGGCAGCAACTCAATGCATTTAGGCATGTAGACATGGTCAAGACGATCTGCTGCAGTTCAAACCGAGCATCAGAATGGGGAAGAAAGGTGATTTAAGTGACTTTGAACGTGGCATGGTTGTTGGTGCCAGACGGGCTGGTCTGAGTATTTCAGAAACTGCTGATCTACTGGGATTTTCACGCACAACCATCTCTAGGGTTTACAGAGAATGGTCCGAAAAAGAGAAAATATCCAGTGAGCGGCAGTTCTGTGGGCGAAAATGCCTTGTTGATGCCAGAGGTCAGAGGAGAATGGCCAGACTGGTTCGAGCTGACAGAAAGGCAACACTAACTCAAATAACCACTCATTACAACCGAGGTATGCAGAAGAGCATCTCTGAACGCACAACACATCGAACCTTGAGGCAGATGGGCTACAGCAGCAGAAGACCACACCGGGTGCCACTCCTGTCAGCTAAGAACAGGAAACTGAGGCTACAATTCGCACAGACTCACCAAAATTGGACAATAGAAGATTGGAAAAATGTTGCCTGGTCTGATGAGTCTCGATTTCTGCTGCGAAATTCGGATGGTAGGGTCAGAATTTGGCGTCAACAACATGAAAGCATGGATCCATCCTGCCTTGTATCAACGGTTCAGGCTGGTGGTGGTGGTGTAATGGTGTGGGGGATATTTTCTTGGCACACTTTGGGCCCCTTAGTACCAATTGAGCATCGTGTCAACGCCACAGCCTACCTGAGTATTGTTGCTGACCATGTCCATCCCTTTATGACCACAGTGTTCCCATCTTCTGATGGCTACTTCCAGCAGGATAACGCGCCATGTCATAAAGCTCGAATCATCTCAGACTGGTTTCTTGAACATGACAATGAGTTCACTGTACTCAAATGGCCTCCACAGTCACCAGATCTCAGTCCAATAGAGCACCTTTGGGATGTGGTGGACCGGGAGATTCGCATCATGGATGTGCAGCCGACAAATCTGCAGCAACTGCGTGATGCTATCATGTCAATATGGACCAAACTCTCTGAGGAATGTTTCCAGTACCTTGTTGAATCTATGCCACGAAGGATTAAGGCAGTTCTGAAGGCAAAAGGGGGTCCAACCCGGTACTAGCAAGGTGTACCTAATAAAGTGGCCAGTGAGTGTATGTTACAAGCACTGAAAACAGAGGTTCCAGTTGACAAAGCTGCACAAATATCAGCAATAAGCCATTCTTATGCCCATTGCATACCTCTTAACAATGAGAAGGGTCAAAATCCTTAACTCAACAATGGTTAAGTCATCTTTTATACACAATATACTACATCGACCCAACTACATCAAGAACAGCAAACAACAACACGGGAATCATCGCTTCGAATTCCCATGCTACCTCAGGCTTGATCGGGCATCCCTACAGACACAATTGGCCGTATCTGCGGGTGGGAAGACGGATGTGGGTATGTGTCCTGGTCGCTGCACTAGCGCCTCCTTTGGTCAGTCGGGGCATCTGTTTGGGGAGGAAGGGGAACTAGGGGGAATAGCGTGATCCTCCCACGTGCTACCTCCCCCTGGTGAAACTCCTCACTGTCAGGTGAAAAGAAGCAGCTGGCAACTCCACATGTATCGGAGGAGGCATGTGGTAGTCTGCAGCCCACCCTGGATCGGCAGAGGGGGTGGAGCAGCAACTGTGATGGCTCGGAAGAGTGGGGCCAGATAAAATTGAGGAGAAGGAGGGGGGGGGAGAAAAGCAAACAAACCGAGCATTAGTTTGAGGAACAAAATGTATTTCAGCGTACTATTTGGTGCATCTTAACACCTGTACAAAACATAAGTGTCCAATATGTTGTTGTTAGAGTCAATTTTCCGATAAATACTGTTACAGTTGCAAAAACATAGAGCAACAGAAGCCAATTTACACAATGGTAATAGTTATGGAAAATATGATATTCATAACACAGGGACATGGGGCACTGTACTGTATTTGCTTGATTTTTGCTCTGCTAATCCCTGCTGCACATTGTCCCTACAGGTATGAATACATTTAAGCATTTCTAAATAAATTATATTGAGATGCAAAAAAAATTGTGATAGGAACTTTTCTCAAATCAACATTCCTTAGGTACTGTGCATTAGCTTTAACTGCTGCACTGTGCAAAACAAGGTTTCATTTTAAAAAGCAATTTAGAAAGCCACTTTGTTTTTGTCACTGTACAGGTTACAAAGAAATTTGTTCTCTGTATTTAACCCATCCTGTTGTAGAGGAGCAGTGGGCAGCTGCAGCACCCGGGGGCCAACTGCAGTTCTTCTTTCCATTGCCTTGCTAAGGGGAACAGATAGGAGTATTAACCCTAACATGCATGTCTTTTTAATGGTGGGAGGAAACTGGAGCACTCGGAGGAAACCCATACAGACATGGGGAGAACATGTAAAATCCACACAGAAAAGACCTGGGACAGCCTGGGGTTCAAACCCAGGACCCTCTTGCTGTGAGGCCACTGTGCTGCCCAAGGTTTTTTTTTAGTGTAATTTAAAAATTCACTACAAATACGCATTCACCACAAATACACCTCAAGGAGCATCAACTACTTCGAAAAATCTGAAATTGCACTTCTGGAGGTCTTTTTTTAAGGGCCACACTGTGTGGCCAAATAAGAAAAATCCTCACAGACCTGGTAAGAGGGGAAAAAAGGAAACGAGAGTAAGATGAAGCGAGAGAGAGAGAAAGAGAGAGAGAGAGAGAGAGAGAGCGAGAAATATTTTATGACTCGCTCAGCAGTAGCTCCTTAAGACTCAACAATCAATTGCAGCCAATATAGTCACCGAGTAGGACAACAAACCCTGCTGCATCACAGCCAGGGAGCCGACCACCCTCAGACACCAGCGAGTCAATAGGTCCACTGACCAACTATGGCTACCTGACCCATTCCCATCCGCAGTCTGAAAGGTTTGTAGGTTGACTGAAGAAATTGCTTCAAAAAAATGGTCTGCCCTTTTTCTTTCAATATAGTTCAACATTCTGACTTATGTCCAATGCCAATAGTCCGCCTCACAAACTGGGACCCAACACTGGAGTTCATAAGACTTTAAAACAGCTTTTGTCTTGCTGCTCATTTGTTCCAATATTTCTGGGTTTAACAGATGACAGAGTTGTGTTTATAAGGCAGAATTTCTAATATCTTTTTAAGTCTGGTATCAAATATGAAGGGTGAAAAACTGGCGTTGCTGTTGATAAAATGTCAGCAGGTGTCGGGGTTTGAAGTCTCCTTCATTCAGAAAACTATGTGCCGTTTCTATTTGCAGGAAAAAAACCCTTTAATGATTTATTCATAAGAACCAGTATCAGAAGTGCAAAGGTGGAGGTGGATTAAATTATTGACTCATTATACCACACGAAATGCACCACGCGTGTTTCAGAGGCAGAGGACTCAGGAAACCTGTCTAAATACAGAGCACAGGTGCCAAGCATGAATCCAGCCAACAAGGGGTGAAGACTAGTTCCAGACTATTCATATGACCCCAGACAGCTCCATGTTTATGTGAGTGTGCATGATGAACGTTCCCCTGAGGACAGGAACAATAGAAACACAATCTCTCTTGTTTTTTCTTTCCTTTTTTTTTAAATGTTTAATCACGCAACACTTTCTGGAGCATCTCTGTCAATAACAAACAGGAGAAAGACTTTCAGCACACTGTCACGATACCCATTCAAGTCAATGTCTTTGAATGAAAGCCACACGAGTCTGAAAAAAAAAGATTTGATTCTCTCAGTCGTCATTTTGGAAGTCATTTTCCTGAAAGAAAGTGCTTCAATTGACCTAAATTTTATGTGATATATATATATAGTATGTGTTATTCATTGCCTTTTCTTGTCTACTGGGTGCATCTAACTTTCAAGTTTATTGTTTATAGACAGATCAAAAAGTTAGTTTAGTGGCAATGCTACTTTTAAGTGGATCAAAAGATAATGACAAGCTCCCATTTTAGGGTCAAATGTAAACTTGCAAAGCCCTGAGGATCTGGGACTTTATGCGGTCATTTAAGGTCTGAGCTCATCAGTAAAAGACAAGCTGCAGGCATGGGAGGATAGAGTTATAATGCTGCCATAATGCCACTCAAAAGTGCCTCCATGGCTAAGAGGACATTTCTAACTTTTAATACAAGGATAATGCTTAACAAAAACTCTTTAATATTATGAGAGCAAATGACAACCCAGGGGAACAGTCTTTACCCTTTCAAAGAGACAAAAGGACTTTTATTCCCAACATATTACAAACTCGGGGTAATTTTTGTTAAATGGTTGATTTTTAAATTTGGGAGAGATTCCACTCATAAAGGACATCTGTTAGGCAATGACGCTACAGTGAACATAGCCATGCCGATGGGACATGATTGGGGCCATTGCCCTGAGGCCACTGCATAGTCCAGATACAACACAGGCAGACAGCTGCCACGGTTCGGGTGGAATAATACGACATTAAAGGGAATTTCAGATCACACAACTTTTCTGTCGCATAGCCAGTGTTTGCTTTTCGCCTAAAAACCATACAAGTGTTTCACAAAATATGGCATCCGGGTGGCGTGGCAGTCTATTCCATTGCCTACCAACACGGGGATCGCCGGTTCGAATCCCCGTGTTACCTCCGGCTTGGTCGGACATCCTTACAGACACAATTGGCTGTGTCTGTGGTTGGGAAGCTGGACGTGTCCCGGTCGCTGCACTAGCGCCTTCTCTGGTCGGTCGGGGCGCCTGTTCGGGCTGGGGGGAATAGCGTGATCCTCACACGCGCTAAGTCCCCCTGGGGAAACTCCTCACTGTCAGGTGAAAAGAAGCGGCTGGCGACTCCACATGTATTGGAGGAGGCATGTGGTAGTCCAGCCCTCCCCGGATCGGCTGAGGGGGTGGAGCAGCAACCGGGACGGCTCAGAAGAGTTGGGTAATTGGCCATGTACAAATGGGGAGAAAATCCCCCCCTTCCCCCCCAAAAAAAGTGTTTCACAAAATATGGCTCACAAAGATTGTGGGAAATGTAGGCTTTTAGTATATTCCGGTGGACTTCAACTATGAAAGGTAAAGCACAGCAGATTATCCATCCGCACAAGTATGCACCCTGTACTTCGAGACTATGTGAGCTCCTTAAAAGTACAATCCAAAACAGCTTCTGCCACCATGGCTGTGTGGAGTACTGTGACAACACTTGCACTCTGCTGACAACAAGAAACATGACATCTCTCTCCATCACGCCAACATTATGTTATTTGTTTAAGAAATGGAGACAACTGAAAGCTTCAAAAGGAAATGAAAGCGACACAGCATTGTCTGGTTTTCTCATTCACAAGTAGTAAACCAAACGTTTACAAGGTCTGATTGAAACAATGGCAGAATCGGGGTCGACAGCCGCTGCGTGCATCAATTGGATAGAAATTAGAGATGCACCGATCCACTTTTTTTCAGTTCCGATCCGATTCTGATACCTGAATATGGATATCTTTCTTGAATATTGTTGTTGTGTGTAAGGTTACATGAGGCTGTAGTAAACCACACAGCATTTCTTATTAAAAGAGCAAAAAAAATGGAGTAGGGGTACAAATTGCTGACAACTCCTTTAATGTTTTGAAACACTTGAACAAATCAAGTGCACAACAATGCATAAAAATATGGGGACTGTTGGATATCTTTGTAGAACTGCGTAATTACTAATTAATTAATCAATTTGTGCTACTACATTTTAGCTATGGGCTTAAAATTGCATTATTACAAATTTTATAATTCATAAAAATAACAGACTATGAAATTTGGATTGTTACGTCGTGGATCGGTAATGTCAGTCTGATATCCAATGAGTGAATTATATCAATATCAGCACCCAATACCAATATTGGATCTGATCCCACCTCTAATGGAAATCAAATGAAAACCTAGAAGCAGCAATCCATTTTGTTTCTGTCCATGTGCACTGAAGCCCAGTTTGTGGTTCATTCAAAGATGGTAGTTGACCATTTAATGGAAATATCGGTAGGATTCTGGCATAATTTGTATACATAGAAGTTAGAGGGCCTTGTTATGGAATTTGAATGTGATCTGCCGGCCTATATATGATTAAAACATCTTTAGACATGGGAGGATATATCAATTAAATCATCTGGTGTAGTGTTGGGGTTGAATGAAAACCTACGTGCACACAGCCCACCATGGTACATGAATAGGGACCACTTGTCAATGAAACTCAATACAACTCTTCTTTTCATCAGAGTGCTAACTCTTCACAACAACTTAAATTGCTCAATCTTTATCTTCCTTCAAGGTAATTTTCAAGGTCTTTTTGGATTTAATCATCTTGCATCCATTTAATGGCTCCTCCCCTTCTGCTCCCCAATTGTACATGGCCAATTACCCCACTCTTCCGAGCCGTCCTGGTCGCTGCTCCATCCCCTCTGCCAATCTGGGGAGGGCTGCTGACTACCACATGCCTTCTCCGATACATGTGGAGTCGCCAGCTGCTTCTTTTCACATGACAGTGAGGAGTTTCGCCAGGGGGACGTAGCGTATGGGAGGATCATGCTATTCCCCCCAGTTACCCCTCCCCCCAAACAGGCGCTCCAACCAACCAGAGGAGGCACTAGTGCAGCGACCGGGACACATACCCACATCCGGCTTCCCTCCCGCAGACACAGCCAATCGTGTCTGTAGGGACGCCTGACCAAGCCGGAGGTAACACGGGGATTCAAACCGGAGATCCCCGTGTTGGTAGGCAACAGAATAGACCGCTACGCTACCCAGATGACCTTAATGACTTTTTTTGCTTTTATTATCCTGTATGCATGCTCAAAAATCACGGTAAGGAAATCACAGAAAGCTGAATCAGTTCATCTGGACACGTTTATTGAGAGAAACGTTTCATCACTCATCTAAGTGACCTCTTCAGTCTCAACTGACTGAAGAGGTCGCTTAGATGAGTGATGAAACGTTTCTCTCAATAAACGTGTCCAGATGAACTGATTCAACTGTCTGTGATTATTATGCTGCAGTTATATTGTTGAGGCTAGAACATGGCTTCTAACCTCTGTTCAATTGGCTTTAATGTGTTATGAGGGTTTATTAAGAGTCAGGCGTGCATAACATTCTCTAAATCTGTATAAAAGCGCTACACCATTCATGTAATGCCCTGCTCTCACGGCAGCTTAACTCCCAATGTTCATTGACGATTCTGTTCACATAATGTGCTACAAATCTTTTCTCGCAATGAAAGCCAATCCAGATTTATGTCATCAAAAGAAAAGATGCCTAACTCCATCCTAAGGCAGACTACAAAATATGCAAACTGGATCAGAAGGCCAAAGATTTTACTGTTAATCCGCTCAACAACAAAAAAAATCTCGATAAACTGCCAGTTCTACAGTCCGAAGTTGACTGAGATGAGCATTTTTCCAAATTTTCAAACTTGATCACATTCGCAAAACTAGGTACATATGGACTCAGTCTGCTTCGAAAATGTGATTCTAATATTTACTTTTATAGGAAACATTTTAAAGTAAACGTGATAATACTGAGCTAATAACAAATTAAAAATGGAAAAGTGACAAGAATTTAAACGATAAAATTGTATGAAATACAGAAGAAGTTAACAGTTGCATTGTTTCGTTACTTTGTAGAGACAACAGAGATCCTCTTATGTTAACGAAGACTTTATTTTACAGAACACTGACAGTAATGAATCTACACCTGTGGCTCTACTTTATAGTCACACTACCAACAACTCCACAGCCACGTATAATGCACTGCTAATATCGTGTTTATACCTACGCTGGCTTGATCGCATAAAGTAGATCTATATCTCACTACACAACATCCTACCACTTTTGCGTTAACAAAACCTCTTTATGCCTCTACACAATGTAGGTTACATATCAAAGCAATTTCAGTAAATATTTTCTGACTGTTTTAACATTACAGGTAAGTGTTACTCCACTAACTGGCAATTCTTACAAAATTCCATGACAGATTAGTTTTGATAAACAGTCTTCCAAAACAAATTTTTTGAGTCCTTTTTCATTTCAATTGTCTTCTTTTTTTTGTTTAAGGTAAGGTATCCGAGTAGACTATCAGATACCTAGCATAGATGTCGTGGGTTATTCTGCCACATACTGAGAATATGCACTATTTCACAAAGTCTTTGTATCATTGTGGTTTAAGTCATGGAAAACTGCTGCAATTCCTTTCCAAAGAATTGTGGGCCATTATCGGTCACAAGTTTGTCAGGACAACCCATCCTTGCAAATATATGTTTCAGGCTAGAGCATGCTGTATCGCATGACATGATCTTGAGGTGTGATGTAGCGAGATAAATAGTCTATCATGAATAATAGTGTTGGTTGTTTACCTCACAAATATCTGCACCTAGTCTCTTCCATGGGCAGTCGGGTATGGGGGTGGTGATCAGAAGTTCTTTGCGCTGACTGTGCTAAGCTGCTGGACACATGCTGCACGCTGTGATAAGCGCATGGATGTCTCTTTCTACTCCAGGCCACCATACACTTCCGCTGGCCCTTTCCCTACATTTGAAGATGCCCTGGTGTCCTCATGTAGATGCTGCAATATCAGTGCTCCCATAGCTTCTACTATGACTAGGGCCCTACCAAATTCACGGCCGTGAAAATCGCGTCACGGACCGTGAAATCAGCCTCTTCCCGTGTAATTGACCATTTGCCGTGAAATGCAGTGAAATGCAGAATTTAAGTGCGCAACCAGTTTGAGAAAATACTGTGCTGACATGATTGACATTTTGGATGCGAGAATAAAAGCATTCACGTGTCTAAGACATTGATTGGTTAAATGAGCATCCGGGGTGGTCGCAATGATCATTGTTGTTACTAGCATAGTTTGAGTTAGCTGTCGCCAGCATGTTAGCTTAGGCCCTAACGTGCTGAAGATGTCGAAATCTAAAGCCTCAAAAAACGACTGCAGACGACAGAGTAATTGAGTTTGGAAAACATATTTTACACGCTGATGGCGGGAAATTATTTTGTACGAGTTGTAATATCTCGTTAGATCACAGTCGACGAGCAACGATTCAGCGTCACTTGGAAAGTGAAACAAAAAGAGGGCTGCCGAAAAAGAACCACAAGGTCGTTCGGAGACGAGTCAAACGAGAACATTACGCAAAGTAGATTTAAACAACCAGCGGCCGAATTCCTGAAAGCAGTGCGCATTTTTGACCCTGCACAAATACTTATTTTGACGGTGGATTTAAACTCACTCAGCACGGACATTCCTGGATTTGACAAAAACTGTAGGCTGGAATTGCCGAACTACAAACACATCGCACAAGAGGTGGACACAACTTTACTAGCGCTAGCTTTTTGGAAATCCTCCGAATCTAGGCTACCACATCTTGCTAAAGTAGCGTGGCGCTGTCTGTCAATGCCGACGAACTCTTTGGACGCGGAGAGGGCCGTGTCAAAACACGGACAAGTATTTTCATCGCAGAGACAGAGCATGAAGCCAAGCACCATCGCAGGATGCTCAGTGCTTACATTAAACCACCAGTACGGTTATGCTGTGTACAGTAGGCTGGGCTATTCAGGCCCTGTGTGAATAAAAAGTGTAATTTAATAATTGCCGTGAAATGTCGCATTTTTCTTATAGATTCCGTGAAATCTGTGATTTTCGAGAAACTAGGTCCGTGAAATTGAGCGAAATGTACCGTGAATTTGGTAGGGCCCTAACTATGACTATTCTATTGCCATACAGCACTAACCCATCGCATGATGACAAGTGCTGCTGTGAGAGGTAGAAGGGTTCTACCTTGTCAGGGATACTAGCTGTATGCTTTGGCCAGACAGAGGTCACATATCAGTATACCGTCTGCAGGTCTTTGTCCTAGGTTGTCATTTATTTCACCTTGGTACTGGACATTGGCCATCCTGCCTTCACTGCCTCCGTCAAGAGCTTAGATGTCACTTGCTATTTCAGCTATTCCTCATGCATCGTGGGTGACAGTGGGTGGCATGAAAGTGCAACTGCGACGACCAGCTGTTTGCCGGGCACATACTCAGCTACTGGGTTATATCTCATCATTCACATGAGCAGTCTCTAACCATGTATTGTTTCGTTACCTTGTAGAAACAACAGAAGATTATTTTATGTTAATGAAAACTTTATTTGACACAACTGCAGTAGCAGATTTAGGTATGGACAACATGGGCAGCCACCCAGGGTGGCATCTTGCCAGGGGTAGCATGGGGCGCCCGCACAAAAAAAATTGGAATGGTGACATTTGCACGGTCGGTTTCACAACCATCTTTTTGATATCTATGAGTCTAGTATTTTTGTATTTATATAGTTTTAAATGTTATGGTGATTGATTTTTGTTGTTCCAAATGTCTGAACAAAAATTACAGTTAGGGCAGAACGGTGCTTTTTGCTTTTTTTTCTTTGGTGGGGGAGGCATAGATATACAATTTTAGTTGGGGGGTCAACCCAGGGTGCCATACAAGCTAGAACTGCCACTGCAGGACAGTGATGGTAACAACAGTATACCTGTGGCTCTGCCTTGTGTATAAAATGTGCTATATAAATAAAGCTGCCTTGCCTTGCTCTACTTTCTAGTCACACTGCACAGTCACATATAATGCACTGCTATTATAGCGTTTTTACATATGCTGGCTTGACCACATAAAGTAACTCTATATCTCACTACACAACAACAGTTATATTGGTGACTTTATTTAGATAGCCCAGTTACTTCATAAAATAGTAACAGAAAGTTACTGTTTTGAGATCGGCAAACATGACAAAGATCACAAATGCAGGAGAACCACTACAAAATCCGAATTGCACTGGCACTAGGAAGCAACATTTTCATGGGGCCCAAATAAATCTGATGAGTTTCTGATGTTAATGAACATTACGGAGGAAGCTTCCAGGCCGATAGGGTAAAGACGAAAATGAATTATGCACTTGAGAGGCTGACTGCGTATTGTAGACTGCAGCCTGGGCAAAACCCCTACAGCACAAATAGACGTTGCAGGCCTGCTGTGATGAGATATGCAGTCTCATCACCCATTGTGGATGAACACGAAATCGGCCTTCCCCCTAAAGCACTAAACAATACTAATAAAAACATAGAGATAATTCTTGCCTGCTCATTACCAGAAGGAGGATAACGCAGTCACGTTGTTCAAGGGATATGAAAAATGTCTGTTTCAAAGCATTGGGGCATGCCACTTGAAATGAATGGTGCTCATCTAGAAATAAAAGAGCCATACCAAACGATCAATTTTAAATCACAGCCTGATGGCTCCTCAAATTAGTTTTGGAAGTGCCAGTGATTCCTTTGGTGATGTTGGATCATAAAGACATGCCTCTGCCTCAGACAAATGGAAATACCATTGTCAGCAGTGCCCGTCTGTTGCACTGCCTGTTTTGCCGGGTTCACAGAAACCATCAGTCCTAAAAGCTGTTTTCTACTCCCACAAAGCTAAAGAGGAGAGAATCCTCTTTAGGTATGACAAAATGCAGATATGTGGTGCCTTTATCCACTCTACACTGTGTTCCTTAATGATGCATACTTAAATCTGTAAAACGAGCAATCTAGGACAAACACAAAGGAAGCATCACCATTCTCACAAGTTCAGAAGCCAGTCTCTGAATTTTCAACCAGCCCACATCTATTCTCAGCACACACTTGTGGTTGTCTTTCAAAACCTTATGCAAAACCCCTTTTTTGTTTGGTTGTTGGAACGACTTCTTTGGCGGTTTCCTTCACTTTGAGCAGCAAGTGCTTTGGTTTACGGTGAAGGTATAGTGACAAAATCTGTTAATTTTTCACCAGAGTGGATGTGGTGTTATGCAATATCAACTGGGTAAGCCATGATTCATAAAAGGAGCCACAAATTCATTGGTAGCACACAATGAGTGGGAGGACAACCTAAACTCAGAAGGAACCAAATGATATGCACCACCATGCAGACGTAATGATTTCTTTGAAACTTACAGCTTGATCGATTCTGACAAAAAGTGAAAGATCAGCTTCCGTAAATGTGTCTGGGAGCTAGTCATCATCTTTGGGATTTCTGGGGAAGGATAACTGTGGCAAAAGGAACCTGAAACTGCAAACTCAATTGGCATTCAAACCGAGACTCCACAACAACTAAATATAGTAACATCACTATCAAATTTTGATTGCTGGGAGGGATAATTGTGAGATGCCATGTTTCTCGTCCCTTTTGTTCATTGCTTACAAAAGCAGAAGCCCACTAATCAGAAAATCACATTGTAGAGACAATTCCATAAATCAAAATGTATAACTCTATCCATGCCCGTACTGTCACAAGTAAACCTCATTGATATTCAGCTAATGCCCACCTTTCTGTGATACCAAACAACCTGAGTCACAGACTCATGTTGGAAAATTGGGGCTGTATTATCCTTTGGAAAAAGTTAATCAGAACGAAACCAAATGGCAGCCTGAGTGAATAAACCAAATGATTTAATTGTAAATTTGAAACATTGATTGAGATATTCATGGGCAAATACCCGAAACCATGAAGCTTGCCGGAGTAGGCAAAATGTTGTTGGCTCTGTTTTATTTTTTTCTAAAAAGTATTTCTGATTGAGTAAACAGTACTCTATACAATGAAAGGAGATAGAACAAAATGTGGAAAGTGAAGAAGGAAAGTGAGGGGATGACACAGCAAAGGAGGTGTCAGGTCTGAGCCCATGACCCTGAGATTACATCCATCCTCGCCCATTAAGTTGCCAGGACACCCAATCTACCGCCTAAATTAAGGGTTTTAGTTGATATTAATCATAATTTCAGCCATCCAGTGTCAGTTTACTTGGTAATAGTAATTTTCCTCAACAAAAGGGCTTAATAAGGTGACAAGCGATGACATTATGAGGGAGATGCGAGCTCATCACAGTCTAGTTACAAAGTTCAATCATTGACTTGCCTTGTGTCAGTTGTGATTTACTCATAAAATCAATCTGACCTATTCCAGAGACAGTAAGACACATTTCTGCAAAATGTCAATGGGTGGGCAACAGCTGGTAATGAATATGAATGTAATCCTAGCACCGAACTTTTAATGGACTATCCCAAATGATTATGACGGTTGACTAAATTTGGACTTTCAGGGTAGTATGGGATTCTAACTCTTGCAGATGCACATACAAATCAAGTTTCATTTCCTAATTACTGTCCAAGTGTCACAGTCTGGTAGGATTTAAATGGCATTAAAATCATTATAACCAATTTGATTTAAATTTCTCCAAATATACAAACACTTATATTTGTTTATTGCACACACGTTAGTTACAGTCAATAAATTTTGGTAGCAAACTCAGTGCTTGGTGTTAAAAGTCACCAGTTTCGTCATGATTTGACTTACATGGGAGCTATAGTTATGTGAAAACTTATAAAAACTTACAAAACTATATAAAATATAAAAAAATTACAATCCACACATTACTTCGATTGATAACTTCTACCATGGCCATTTATTTAAACTGCTTTCACCAAATTTCCCCTTGCTATCAGCCTTAACAAACACAACCAATGGGATCATGCAAGGTAGTAACACAAAAAAATTAAACCACGTATACTTAACTGTGATACACGGCAACAAGGTAGGTCGTGAAGTATGAAAAAGTCTATATCTCTTCAAGTTGACTAATTATAAGGCATTTAGTACTAGAGTTATATAATTCTCTATCAACCAAGACCAAATCAAAAACAACTGGGCCTATAATATCGGAATATTTTCAAGTTAAATTATTTATTACCTGAAAAAGAGCATGAGGTTGATGGTAGGGGTTTCACAGAATACTTGACTAGTCAACTATCAAAACCACAAGTTGACACTGTGCATAGCTGTAGACTAATTGCCATCTGTGGTTTTAGCACTGTGCAATAATAAAGCAGTGGCAATGCATCTACCGTAGATATGCAGCTGGGGGCGCTGAGGGTAGTCTTTATGCAACGTGTGGACATTTGTGTTTAGAGCCCGACCGATACGGATTTCAATATGATGAATTAGAAATCTGATAATGATATAACAGCCGATATTATTTTATTTAGAAACATAAACAGATATTTTCCCTTATATTTGTTATGTGTAGTTATTTAAGGGTCCTCACCAAGATCCATTATCTGAACCGCTTATCCTGGTCGCTGGAGCCTACCCCAACAGTCATTGGGCGGCAGGGAGACACTCTGGACAGACTTCCAGGCCACACACACACACACACACACACACACACACACACACACACACACACACACACACACACACACACACACACACACACACACACACACACACACACACACACACACACACACACACACACACACACACACACACACACACACACCTAGGGGCAATTTAGTACGGCCGATTCACCTGACCTGTGAGGACCTGTATGTGTTTGGACTGTGGGAGGAAACCAAGGAAACCAGAGCACCCAGAGGAAACCCACGCAGACACGGGGAGAACATGCAAACTCCACACAGAGGACGACCCAGGACAACCCCCAAGGTTGGACTACCCCGGGGCTCAAACCCAGGACCTTCTGGCTGTGAGGCGACCGCGCCAGCCACTGCACCACCGTGCCGCACCCTAACTAAGATAACATAACATATTGCAATTTAAAAATAAACTTGTTTTATTGTCATAAATAGTACCTAACTCTAAATCTAGCCAATCTTAACTATGCGGTAAACTGGTACAGTGATGTTACAGTATCAGTTTACACAACAGTGTTTATAAACACTGTTGTAATACTACATGACTGTCTGCAACAAGGACTTGCGACTTTGGGATTTCACACTATATGTTTGAAAGAGAAGCTAGATAACGTTGTTGGCTACAGCTCAGGTTTATTTATGTGTCCCCTCTGGTTTACTAATTGCCAATGCACCAACTGTAACTATAGACATACTATTTACCATTGCATCATTTAGGCAGAATAAGATAGTGTAACCGCTCATTAGCGTTAGCGGTCTTGCACTGATAAACAACACTAGCTTATGGGATGGATATCATGCCGTATTTCGAAACTGGAAAAAAAAAACTTCAAAAGGTTGAAACTCGGTGTTTGAAAGCTTGAAATCTAACAAAAAAGGTTTTGCAAGATCAAGACTAAGTTTTGAAGGCTTGCATAATGTTGTCATAGGCTAAAAAAAAATAATTCAGATCTCTGCAAACATTATTTTCTATTTGAGTTTTCCTTGTTCACAACTGCAGCACTTTTTAAAGTGTTTCTCCAACACATTTTCAGAGTTTAAAATTTGTCTCTGTTCTCCCAGTGTATGAGTTTGTATTCCCGGTTTGAAACCTTGTTAATGGTGATCTGAAAACTGGTGTGCAAATGTTGGGCAAAGAGTTTTGAAATGTAGAAACTTGAGTGTAGAAAGGGAGAATTTTTATTTTGAATCTTTTGCAGATGAACATTCACACTCGTATCGCAGGCTGCTCTTTCAGAGCTGAGTTTACAACGCCCAGTTTTCAGTGATTTGCCCACACAGTACTGAGTCGTGTTATTTCTGGCAAGAGTTGTCTCGCAGCTCGGAACTCCGAAACTCCGACAGCACAAAACTCCAAAACAGATGGTCTGAAGAAAAAAAACAAAAAACAAAACAAAAAAACAGATGGTTTGCAGTCACATGATTCCGGAAGCCAGGAAGTGAAAAGAAGAATTGACAAGATGGTGGAAAGCCCTTAATGTGCTGGTTCAGATGAGGAAAAAAAGGTATAAATAGAAAATAAGATATGTTAGACATGATCCTCATGTTATGAAGAACAGCGAGACTTGCCTGCTATCCAGGCAGTAGATGTAAGTAACTACCTTGTCCTCCTGACATCAAGAAAACAAATGAAAGCATAAAAAAGTAGGGAGGCATGACATTATTTTGTTAGCAGTTGGGTCCATGACCTCGGTACCAAGGTGTTCCAGAATGACTGTTTGGTTTTCACCAGGGTGAGTGGCTTTTCTTTATTGTCCTGTGGATTAACCTAGCAACAAACATTCAATGCTGCAGCGCCTCTCGATGTTACCATTATGATTGTTTACTTTACAAGGTTAACCACTCTCAGAGGTCCGGTGAAACGCCAATAAAGACGTGGATCATCACGAATCAAGACGGAGCAGTGCAGCTCACACAGTTGCATGGCAGGGTAAGTTATTTACATTCACCTGTCTTTTGTGTTACTGTCAACACCAATTTAAGCGTTAGTGGTATTGCTTGCCGCTATTGTTTTAAATCTATCACCAGTACACGCCCACAGATTAACTGTGAAAAATGCAATTTTCCATTTGTGTTTGATAAAGAAATGTTTATTTCTATTCTATTCAAAGGTTGTCAGAATCCTGTTCTCAAGTAGGAGCAGTTCTGTATTCCATTGAAGCTGGTGTTAAGATGCGAGATACAGCCTCTTGCACAACAGAAAAGTGCAAGTGGGGCGTCCGGGTGGCGTGGCGGTCTATTCTGTTGCCTACCAACACAGGAATCGGCAGTTCGAATCCCCATGATACCTCCGGCTTGGTCGGGCATCCCTACAGACACAACTGACCATGTCTACGGGTGGGGTGTGGGTATGTGTCCTGGTCGCTGCACTAGCACCTCCTCTGGTTGGTCGGGGCGCCTGTTCAGGGGGGAAGGGGGAACTCAGGGGGAATAGCGTGATCCTCCCACATGCTATGTCCCCCTGGCGAAACTCCTCACTGTCAGGTGAAAAGAAGCAGCTGGTGACTCCACATGTATGGAGGAGGCACGTGGTAGTCTGCAGCCCTCCCCGGACCAGCAGAAGGGGTGGAGCAGCGACTGCAACGGCTCGAAAAAGTTGGGTAATTGGCTGCATACAATTGGGGAGAAAAAGGGGAACCCCCCCCCAAAAAAAAACAAGTGCAAGTGGCCGATGTGGTGTTTAAATGTACATATCATTGCTTTTCAGGAACCAGGAATACTTTGTCGTTTCACTTCATGCACTTGCATACATGAAATGAAACGAAAAGCCATTTCCCCTAGCCCACAGCAATACAACACAAAGACAAAAACACATCCAAAAACTACAAGAACACACATATCCAAACTAACACAATACTAAGCAAAAAAAAAATCACTGTCCAAGCGAACTAACGCCAGCCAGGATGACTGTCGGAACCACTGGTCAGCATGGGTTAGCAGTCAGCTTAGCCCGCCTCGCTTCTGCGTCCTGTCAGACCGCCCTCGGTGTTTCCTCCTCGGGCGCAGCTCCAGGCAGGGGCCATGGTCCCCGGGCCCACCGGACGAAACAGACCAAGCTCTCCCAGCCGATCCAGCGCCAGCTCTCCCAGCCAGACACCCTCGACACACCTCCCCACACTCCTCACGACAACATCAAAAACACCACAGTCAACGCCAGGTGAGGCTGCCGCCAGACTGCCTTCGGTGTTATTGGAACTGCCAGTCTGCATGGGCTAGCAGCTAGCTTAGCCTGCCCCACTCTCCCAGCCATCAAGCGAAGACAAAACTTAGACGCAGACGTGGACAAAGACACTGCATGGACGGTACTGGGTGAGGCCACTGCAAATGTGAATTCGCACCACCATATTCCGACACCGTATATGATTTATATGCATATAATTGTAGCCTACCCTTCCCTACTAAGGGAAATGACAGTAACTGTCAATTTCTTAAACACACTTCTGCAGATCTTAACACAGGGAAACGAAGATCAAACACCGCAAACTGCAATTTATATGGTTTTTCTTAAACTAAGGCAAACAATACAAATTGTAGTTGCAATGTTTTACAAATTTTTATAAAAAAATATATAGATTTTCCATGTTATGTATTACAGAAGTGTGTGTTAGAAATTGTCAGTTACTGTCATTTCCCTTAGTAGGGCAGTACTTTATGACAGAACACCAGAGAGTCTACAGCTACCCCCCAGAGTTTGGAGAACTATGCCAGGATTTCCAGCTGGAAGCACTAACCCCTACTTGGGTCCAGGCTGTAGAGAAGGCAATTCAAAGGCAGGGTGCATCCAGGATTTGGTATCGACAAAGAGCTGGATGCATACTTGCCTCTAAGCTTAAAAAAAAAAAATCTTGAGACTTACCCTGTACAGCCATTTATGAGCTTGATTAAGGCCATATGCTACCCAGAGGCACACAAGTTCATCACAGTCACGACAAGGTATTACGCACAAAGGACAACATTATAAGGCATGGGTAAGGCAGAGGTAGGGTTAAGCATAGGGGTCAGGATAAGTCAATATTTAAACCACTGAACTGTAATAATGTTGCCTACAATACTGACCCACTCCAAAGTTTCTAAATTCAACACTAAATATTAAATTACCATTTCATTTTTTGCTTATTCTGTGTACCGTTTACAGTTACAGATAAAACACGAGGCACAAGCCAGAAGAGTGTATGAGAAGCTGATGGGTCTGGAGCATGAGGGCTTCTCCTGAATGAAAAGTGGTCTCTGGCTGAATCTCAAGTGCCCATACATGAGAACCTTGCCTGATGGGATTGTCACTTGCGACTGTCACGGAACTGGGATTTGTGAGATAAAGGTAATATTATGGTTTATTGTAAAAATGCTAAAAAAGATGTTTGACATATAAATGCATAATTTCACATTAATGTAAAGACAGGAAGCATTTAAACTGTGGAAATATTTTGGCATGCATACTTATTTTTAAGGTTAGTTTACTGATTTCTTATATAAAGACAATGGGTGTTTTCTTTTTTTCTACCTGATCTGGCTGCTAAGCCTGCAGTCTTCATCAGAAATGTTGCTGAAGCTTACAGTCAGCTGATTTCTGCGGTAACAGGCGGGACAACCATGTCCACATAAATTAGCTGACAGGAAGCTTCAGCAACACCTCTGATGGAGACTGCAGACTTGGCAGTCAAAACATGTCAGGTAAAAAAACCCACCCATCTTCATATAAGAACGAGTGAACCAAGTAAAAAGACATACAAAATGAACCTCGTCCATCTATTGTTTACATGTTCTTTTCACTGTAGATTTTAGTACCCACACTGCAAGCAATGTTAATCTGCGCCTGTCTGCTGGAGACAAGGTATTCTGCCTTATCAGGATGGGGATGTTGTTACACAGGACAGGAGCCATGCTTACTACTTCCAAGTCCAGGCACAGCTTCACATTGTGGATGCTGAGTATTGCGACTTTGTAGTGTGGAACAATAATGACATTTTTGTTGAAATAATTTTACTTTTTGTAATTTTGAGATGATGCGATTCCCAAAGTTGAGAATTTTTTCAGAAACAGTATAATTCCATAAGTGTTGGGACAGCAAGTTACAAAGTAACATATTGACATGTAACGTGACGAGAGGACACTAGCTCACATCAGCTCAGGCACTAGATTCAGTCATATGTTGCAAATGAAAAACACATGAGTAAGATGAATGTTATCTTCTTTTTTTTTGGCAATCGGGTGTTTATTGAGAGGAATAAATAATACAACAAAGGTATTAGTGATTTCTTATTTACAAGATCTAAAACAGTGTACAACTTCAAATTGGATTCAATTTCACGAGAGTTCGAACTTTTCAGACCTAGGGCTAAATTCAATAAAAGGTACTGGGGAGTATGGCAGAGCTTGGCGCTTTTATATCTTCCTGTGTTCATGCTGGTTTGGAATTGTGAAGGGCTAGATCAAGTTTCCTTCGTCCAATCTAACTGATTACCACTAATTTGGGGTTTATTTGCACACGGTGACTCCGCAGCATCTTTGATTGAATTTAGCCCCTAGGCTATATAGAAAATTCACTAAAAACAAAGTTTATTGTTATAATGCTATTACTCTGTTAGTATACCAACATTTTTATACATCATATACATATAATTATATCATTAACAGCAGATAATGATCCAAACTTTTTTCATTTCATAACAACTGGCAGTTTATTTTCTTTTATACCATGAAATGACATCTCAACCACTCGGCTGAGCGTGTTGTTTAGACAGAAAAAAGCCACATTAATCATTGCCAAAGATCAGAAGTTTATTTTATTTCATAACTTTTGTCAATTATTGTTGCATTAGTTTGCACTACTTGCCTCTGTTACTTTTACTTTGAAATGAAAAAAATCAACCACTTGTTAGAGCATCACTTTTACCAACCATAACCCGTCTATAGGCCATGTTCCTCGAGTTTTCATAATTTCTTAATCCATTTCTTAATCCAACCTTAAACAGACTGATAAAATGACAAGGCACAGCAAATAACTCGACTCTTATCAATCAATGACAGTGACTTGCCCGGTTTTGTTGCTATGTGTTTGATGGGCATGGCCCTGCTTTGCAGAATCTGACATTTCCCTCTGACTAATCCTATAACCCTTTCAACATGCTTTCGACATGAATATGCACATTAGCTATTTTTCTAGTTTGTTCCACCTCGTATGTTGACAACTGTCTTATCCCCTTAGTGAAAGCAGGTATCTGTAGCGAAGCACAATATAATCCTACACTATCCCCAACATTAAACCGTCAGTCTGCTAGAACAATATCTCCAGTCAAAGCCGGCCATAAGGGGGGAAAAAGAGTAACGCTTTCAAGGGTCCAGCCACTAGGGGGGCCCATGGAGGCCTGCAATAGTCATGTTCATTCTAAATATAAGCAATGATAATGGTAATATTTACAAATTACAATTTCATTTAGCACACGCTTTTATCCAAAGCGACGTACATCTGAGAGTTAATACAACACAAGCAAGGATCTAGTCAGGAGGTGACAACGCGAGTGTCAAAAAAACTAGGTTCAAGTCTGATAGGACATAGGTGTCAACAGGCAGTGCACAAAGGCAAAGGTGCATAGAAGCAATGTTTTTTTCTTTAATACTATCAGGTGTTAAATAGTTGCCATTGAGTGTGAACTGGCTAGAAAGATTGACTTTAAAGACATTATAGAGGACTTTTCATTCAGTAAAACAAGATGGCTGTATAAGAGGCAAAGAGGAAGTCATAAAGTAAAAAAAATTGCATTTTCTACTGAGAAATTTGTGGTGTAAATGTAGCAGATCTTTGTTGACCTGTGTGTTTAATTGTGTCATAGAGTTCTATTATGCTGTGTGAGTGTGTGTGTGTATGTGTGTGTGTGTGGGCCTATGTAGCCCCTGTTACTAAGTCTCTCTCAGTTTACATGTATCTGTTTAGTAGGATTGAGAGAGCACGCCCATGTGTTGATATGAGTAAAGCACATTGGGGGGCATTCACTGGACCTTTTCAGGGGCCCAGCCATTTCTGGAGGCAGGCCTGTCTCCAGGCAACAGGTTTTTAGGAGGTCACTCTCTTCAGTAACCTGCTGATAATTCACTCTTCCTCCCCAGGCAGGTGATATGTAAGAGACATAACCTTGGGGCGAACACTAATCCGAAACTTCAATGCAGTGATGCTTATAGTTTGACCATGTTTGTGCTGTAGCAAGCAAATTAGAAGGTCTTTCAATAAATACTTCAAAACAGTCTACAAGCACAGCAACTCTACATCCAAATGCTTGCCTGAATGCCATTGGCATTGTAGCTTGAAGTAAATCTCACTCTGGACACTCCAAACTCTCGTGAAGTATGCCAATTAACTTAAGCCAAACTCTAGGAGCAGTGGAGTAAGAGACCTTGAACCTGAAAGCTAAGATTTAGTCTCAACCTCAGCAAAACTAAAATTACTTGTTCAAATTTAGAAAGCACAGACAAATAGCCACAGGTAATGTAAGACTCACAAAGTTGAAAAACCAGCATTAAAACTAAGGAAGTTGGGCAGCCTGGTGTGAAACTTTGTCTTGTCTTCATTCTTCTGAAAAGGCTGTTGGCTAAACGTTGTGTCCAATGCTTTAGTCCTAAGATCACCCAGCTCTGTTGTGATTTGCTTCAGAACATCCTCCATCCTCTCAATGTCATCCATGGTTAGGTCTGCCTGCCATCCTGCATCTGCATACAATATATGGCAGTAAGGAGAGGGATTAGTTATTCAGATTACTCTCCAAATTATTTATTTATGTTAATTATTGTTATGTAGTTATCTTCTTAGTTGTCAACATTGTTACAAAGGTTCAAGTAATCTGGTCCAATTTATTTGCAGATTCTTGTTTTTTATACTCTTATTTAACCAGGTGAGTTGAGAAATCTACGTTTTGTAAGCCTAATTCAACATTTCCATACATTATTTGTTGTCAGAGTCATGTATGCCTTATTCAACAATAATCTAAGATACTGGCTACATATATTAATACAATTCATTTACCTTGTTGATCATGTAATGTCTCAGTAATGTCCTCTGGCTCTGGGTTTTCAGCTGACTCATGGAGATCCAGTAAGGCCTTTGCGCCTTTTGGGTGTCTTTGTGGATCATCTCTGGTCTTCATCCTCTCCTCTGGTAGATGTGATGCCTCTGACATTGGCTTACCTTTCTGATAACAGAGGTTAACTGTAGGAGTCCAGTCTACAGACTCAATGTCGTTTAAAGCATTAGCGCAGCCTAAAAAGAACAACAAACCTGTAACTACAAACTTGTAGCAATAAAGTTGCACCCTGAAAAACACTTTGTAGTTAGCTAGTGTTACATCATTGCTACGTATTGTTGTTCAGTTACAGGGATACAAACTCTAACAAAGCAAAGAAACAACAATACCTTTAACATTACAAAGTAAGGGAACAGCTACATAAACATAGCCACATAAGTTACGTTACCTTTGACAAAGTGGTCACTGCACACGTGTGCATTATCCGATTCCGCTCCTCCCAATCGCAGATGAAGGTTCGCAAACCATTTTTTCTGGTGTTTTTCAGTCAATTTCTTGCATTTTCCCCCCTCATGGAAGACAAATGTTGGTAAGACACTCATAGTTTCTCGGTTTGATCGATTTGAGCAACCGTAAATGATGTAAAACATGGGCATTTTGAAAGTTAGTGATAGTGCTTCCTGTGTAGAAAATACCATATTTTTTGGGGGGGGGTATTTTTCCCCTCTTTTCTCCCCAATTGTGATGGCCTGGTGGCCTGTCCAGGGTGTCTCCTTGCCTGCTGCCCAATGACTGCTGGGATAGGCTGCAGCATCCCCACGACCCTGAGAGCAGGATAAGCGGTTCGGATAATGGATGGATGGATGTACTTGGCCAATTACCCCACTCTTCCGAGCCGTCCCAGTTGCTGCTCCACCACCTCTGCCGACCCGGGGAGGGCTGCAGACTACTACATGCCTCCTCCAATACATTTGGAGTCATCAGCCGCTTCTTCTCACCTGACAGTGAGGAGTTTTGCTCGGGGGATATAGCACGAGGGAGAATCACGCTATTGCCCCCAGTTCCCCTTTCCCCCGAACAGTTGCCCTGACCGACCAGAGGAGGCGCAAGTGCAGCGACCAGGACACATACCCACATCTGGCTTCCCACCAGCAGACACGGCCAATTGTGTCTGTAGGGACGCCCAACAAAGCTGGAGGTAACACAGAGATTTGAACCGGCGATCCCCGTTTTGGTAGGCAAGAGAATAGACCGCGAGTAGAAAATCCTTTCCTGCCCTTCATCTGAATTTCATGCATCATGGGAATCACGTGACTGCAAACAATGTACAGGTTAATAGCAAATGCCCCTCAATGCTCAATAATCTAGGTAAGAAAATCGAAGAAGGTTGAATCAGTTCGTCTGGATACAACGTTGTATCCAGACGAACTGATTCAACCTTCTTCGATGACTACTAAAATGCCACAGTCATAAATGCCCTAGCATGAGGTAACAAAATGCAGTTCTTGAATCATAAGTACATCATCCTGTGATTGGCACACCAGAAAGATGACAGGATTTCAAAACTTTAGGGATGCTTGACTGACAGCTTTGACGTTAAAAAAAAAAAGGTAATGGAAAAACTAGGAACAATGTCAAAATGTCAGAGTTTTCCACAGCACCAGGCAGATATCCTAAATCAACAGTACCAAAGGTACAACGGGAAGTATTTAAGAGAAACTCCTTTTTCACTCTGATCTGTAATGTTGCATCCGAGGAACCGGGCCAATAAGATGGGACATTTATCATAATGAAAGTTTTCACTTAGACAAGCAACTCATTTTGTTCACACATTCAGCAGATTTATTTACCTTTACATATTTGGTGTTGGATTTAAGGGACTGGGTCCATCAGCTGTTGTAAACATTAAAAAAAAAAAGCCCATCAGATGGCCAAGATACAACTTCTCCTAAATATGGCTTTAGTCCTAGATAATATGTTATGCTTGCCCACACCTCATTTTAATGAATACATAACTATTGTATTATCTTCTATACAGAGTTGCAGTTTACTTTGGTCTGTGTGAAGGATTGGGGGTCATTGATTTAGGGTTATTCATTTTATTTTATTTTTCATTTTTTACATGTGTATGCTCAGTTCCAAGAAGCTTTAGCGTTCACTGTACAATAATGTTGCATGTTTCAATAGGTCATAATCTTCATTATTACAACCTGTTTACTTCTAGGGCAAGACCATGGATAATAAATAAATGCCATTTTATTTCTGTCTCTAGCCACATCGCACAGTTTATCGAAACAGACTTGATGTACTCAAACACTCAGATAGACGTCCTTTTGGCTGGCCATAGCATAGTGAATGATTTAGGCTATGCAGAAGAGAGCTGCACAGAAGTGCTTTTTTTCAGTTGTGACAGCAAAGCATTGAATTCAAAAGATATCTATTAAAGTGAGCCTTGAACTTGAGCTATATTTCATTTTTTAACTCCTGCAGTTGTTGGGCTTACAAATCTGTTCATGCATATCTAGGTTGGTCTATTGTATGAGCCACAAGAACTCCATCAGCGCTACAAGGATGTCTTTATTCAACCAAAAAAAAAAATACTTGTCTCAACACTTGTCCATGAAAAATAAAGAATCAGGACATACGTATAGAATACAGTTGGGGACATGATCATAAACCCCAGGCGCCTTCAGCTGTCTCGTTTGCAAGAGCATTTGATTAATTGAGATATGCAATAAGTGCTGAGAGGATTAATTCAATCACAGCGATGGTGATACCCAAAGCTTTGACATTTGTGCAAGTCAATGCGTCACTCAAGCAAGACAAAAATATCAATTATCTTGGCTTAGGCAACTCCCAGCTGATACGCTTATGTCATTAGCATTTTGTTTTGGCATGGACATGATGACATGAATAATTAGCGGCTAAACAGAAGACCTATCATCTTTTTCTGCCCGTTCTGAGTGTAGATAACAGCTGCAATTGTTATTGTTATTTTCCAGTTGCTATTGTGAATGACAAACGGTTTTGTTTTCCCAAAAAAGATTGGAGTCGAAGTCACATCAGCAGATATCAGCCTCTCAACGATCTGACGACAAACAGCTCTAGGTGGAAAGATGAACTTGTTGTAATAGAGTTTTTAATGACAGTGAGGAATAGGCCGCATGGGCTGATTGATGATGTTATCCGTCAAATGAGATCTGTCGTACCGATGGATGAAGTATCTGCTGAAACTACTGACTCTAGGCTGTGAGCTGTAAACTGCCATGCTGTCAAGGGTATAATACCAATAAAATGACTGATTTTTTTTTTCTTCTAAACTAGCTAGCCTACATAATGAACTGTAAGCTGGGGTACAGCCATTTTTCAAATATGATCAGCCTGTATGTGAACCTAAAATTAGAATCATTTTGTTCTGTGAGAAGAGTGAATAGACATGCATGCATCACAGTGGCATTGATGCAGAAATGTAGACAGTGTGATTAATAACGCCAGTGACAAATAAACTCCAGGAACAAGAGGGCAGCACAATGCAAGTGGACAGGGCAAGACATAGCCTACAGGAAGCAGCAGACTATACACATCCCTCTACCACACATCCATTGCGTATACAAGACCACATTATCTTATGAAAGCAGGTGATACAGATGCATTCCTTGAAAATGGAGGCAACTTATAGCTTGAGCTATTTACAAAAAAGTGACTGACTGGCAGACAAGGGCTGTCACGCCCTTACAAAACACTGATTATAATATTTCGTTAGCCACTCGTGCCAGGAGAGCTTTTTAAAATTAAACACTGGGCATGTGCAACCAGCCTATCTGACAGAAAAACACAGGCCATCCAGACACTCCTGGGGTACAGCTCACTAATGTTAACTCCCTCGCTTAATTGGTGAATGAAGCAGTCATGACTCATAAGCAGTTGGAACAACAAACAAACCTTAACCAATGCCAATCTAAAAAAATAAGCCATTTTTTAAAGGGAATCTTTGTTTCTACCCAGCTGGCACATTATTTTCAAGTCAGCTATTCTGTTATCTTGATAGAAACATATTTTCAAGCTTTTCACTTAGTCTTTATGCTTCTGAATAATTTGACACATGCATGTGTTTATTAAAGAAGAAAAAAACTTTATATTTTCATGACAAGAGTAACTCATTGATTTCTTATGAATATGTTTGCAGCAACAAGCCAGGATCGAAATACAAGACAGCAGCAAAAATCAATTGGTAATCAAAGTTTATTCAGCTTGCAACTTTGTAAAGACTGTTGGACATAATGTAACACTAGAATATGCAGACGGAGGCCTGCGATTAATTAAGAAAAAAATAAAATCGAAATAAAGTTGTTGTTTTTTACTAATCTGTACCCACTATACCGCTGCCTCTTGTTTTTATATTAGAAGTCCCACTCCTCAATTCAAACAAGAGCCACCATAGCAGACAAACATACAGAAACATAGGAGAGACATCCTTCAGATTTCCGCATCAATCAACACCGAGAAATGCTGTGAGTGAGGGGCTCAGTCAAAACAGATAAGCACAGGACAAGAAACAATGGAAACGAGGGTCGGGGAACCCCCCCTCCCCCCATCTCGCTGAATTAGACTGACGTCTATTCAAAACGGCACAAAATCTGATCTCCGTGACCACTTGTGCTTTCTTTGACAACAGGCGACCTTGGACAAACGCTGGGAAACTGCAAAGCGCCGCCCCAGATTGCAGCTTTTTCATCCCGAAGCCTCAAGAGAGACCGCTCTGGAGTTTTGGGATATTCATAGCATACAATGTGAGCCCATAGGCGCTCCACATTAAAGAGCCTCCCGGAGAATCTATTCAATTACTGTAGCTGAGACGACACCCCGCCCCCCGCCCCCCCCCCCCCAAAAAACTAGGCTAATGGTTTTCGTTGCTTTTGCACAATGTGCAAAGGGACGACACGCCTAAAACTATTGCCAAAGAATGCATGTGAAGTTGTCCGTTAGTGAGACAACAAACTGATTTACATTACCGTCCAGAGGCTGTTTCACAATCACGGAAAAAATGATGACTTGTTACCTAAAAAAGAGAAGTCTGAGACTGAAACAAGAACAAAGTTCGTGCCTGGAAAACAATCAGGCGCACACAGTGCGTTTAGTTCTTATACTATCGCATCAGCAGCGGCCCGAATCGCTCATTTCACCGCCGGAGTAGAAAACGGACCGGGGCACACCACTGTGGCAAGTACAAAGGGACTGGGGACGCTGAAGGCTATCCGTTTTGCCCGATGTGGACTCAAACAAATCCTTGTTTATTTTGACAACCACGGGGGGGGGGGGGATCTGTTGCATCATTACTGGCATGTTGTGCCCCTCACTGCTGTATTAGACCTCCGCTCAGTGATCAACCCAAAGAGACGCCCTAACGAGCCCGGTCGTGCCACACCGCGCGCAGACACGATGACATTTGCGAGGATGCGCCCCCCAAACGCACCACACGCTAAGGGTGTCATCGCTTTTTCAACCAAGTAGGGTCAACTCGACACAACGCCGCTTTTTCCAGAGTCCACCTTGCACGAAATTAAAACTTACTGGGGGAGGAGAGCTAGAGAGAGAGAGAGAGAGAGAGAGAGAGAGAGAGAGAGAGAGAGAGAGAGAGAGAGAGAGAGAGAGAGAGAGAGAGAGAGAGAGAGAGAGAGAGAAAACAAAACAAACAAAGTTCCCACAGTAGTCAGGAGCGAATTAAATCCCGGAGCACGAAGCATCCAGAAAGAGAATGCGAGCAGAAATCCAACCGAAGAACTGCAACGTTACCGTCGACTTCGCATCGACACAAAACAGGCTGAGCAGTGACAAGGCGACAGTGTGCGGGGCAATAAACAAAAGAATGTTCGCAAAGCACCAAGGGGGACGTGGCATCCAACTAAAACAAAAACAACACTTTTTAAAATTGTTTTCTCATTGCAGAAGGAACCCGTTTAGCCTGTTGAAAACTTACTCTGAAACAAGGTGAAGCTCAGGTCGTCCCGTTGGAAGCGGTCCGGTGCGGTACGCTGCTCCGGATCAACACCGACCGCTCTGCTTCCTCCCCCGCTCACCGCGCTACAAGCGGGTGGGTGGGTGGGTGTGTGGGGGGGGTCTGATGACGTCATCGTATAGTCGAATCGCCACAACCCCTGACCTCTGTAACATATGATTATAGTATGATTGTAATAAGGTTACAGGAAAAAAACAGTACAAATGATCTGATGCTCGGCAAATACTTCGGTCACAAATCCAGGTTGCTCGAAACCCCGCCACCCCCCCCAGAAGATGCGCTTCCATTTGTTTTTCACATCCTGAAGGTGTCACGAAAAATGTGGACACCCCAACAAACTTAAACTCCCTTTGACCTGACAGCCTTAATACGCGTTTGTTCGCGTGATTTTTCATTTTTTTTATCTGAGCATGTAAAATTTTTATCTCTCTCGCGCTCTCTCATTTTCATACGTGTGTGTGTGTGCGTGCGTGTGTGTGCGTGTGTGTAAAGTAGTAGTAGTAGATCGTTTCTCAACGGGGGCGTTCAGAGAACGTCAGGGGGCGCTGGAAGCAATATTTTCTAAAGGGGGCGCTGAGATGTTCTTGGGGGGCGTTTGTATCGTATGAAAATAGCAAAATGGCGCAGAAGGGAAAACGCCTTCGGTATCAGCCGCCATGGGTTCGTACCGTCTCCTACCAATACACAGCTTCCAGTGTTCCGATGTTTATTGTGTGAACAAGTGTTTTCAAATGAGGCCATGACAGCCTCGTGTCCCAAGGACGTGAATGCTCATCAAAAGACAGGAGGCGGAAGCCGCATCAATTTAGCTCGTTTCCTTCGAGGGTGAGGATAAATACGGCTATAATATATGTAGGATAGCCTACACATTCTTCTGCTTTCTGTTTTTTTGGTAGCCTCGGCCTTTCTCCTTGTTAGGCTGCTCTTGTTTTCCGTTGGAACAATTAATAATGCTTCTTGTTTAGCACCAGCGCAAAATTGCAGCTTTCGACTGCTGTTTTTGATCAATAACAAGACCTAATTAAAGTTGAAATGTCAAATTTCTAACCGTTGCCTTCGTTTAACGCTCATAAATATACATTTCTATTCACGCGGTTTCTTTGCCTCCCTGAGAAACGGATGATAATGATATTCCAACTGTTCAGTTAAATCAAATCTGTTTTTGGCATTCAATTACATGTTTTTTTAATGATATAACACAGAATAATAATTAACATTAATATTCAGGGTAGATGATTAGCCTACATTTTAACTGATGGGGAGGGGGGGCGGTAAGGGACCTAGGGGGTGCTGGCCCAAAAAAGGTTGAGAAGAACCAATGTACTAGACGCTATAAATTTGGCTGAGAATTACATTATGTAAGATGTGCTTCTTTTTTTACCTCTTGTTTGGTGTCACTTTTTTGCATGCTGTATGATTAGGTTAAGGGTCAGTGGTCAGTCTGAAGAAATGTGAGAGTGTTTAACAGGGGGTGCCATGCAGCAATAGGGTTACTCACATCTAACAAACCTAAAGATTCTTCTTCTTCTTTCAGCTGCTCCCGTTAGGGGTCGCCACAGCAGATCATCCGTTTCCATCACTTCCTGTCCTCTGCATCTTCCTCTGTCACACCAGCCACCTGCATGTCCTCCCTCACCACATCCATAAACCTCCTCTTTGGCCTTCCTCTTTTCCTCTTCCCTGGCAACTCCATATTCAGCATCCTTCTCCCAATATACCCAGCAACTCTCCTCTGCACATGTCCAAACCATCTCGACCTCACCTCTCTTGCTTTGTCTCCAAACCGTCCAACCTGAGCGGTCCCTCTAATATACTCATTCCTAATACTGTCCTTCTTCATCACTCCCAAAGAAAATCTGAGCACCTTCAACTCTGCCACCTCCAGCTGCGCCTCCTGTCTTTTCATCAGTGCCACCGTCTCCAAACCATATAACATAGCTGGTCTCACTACCATCTTGTAAACTTTGCCCCCCCTTTCTCTCCAATTGTATAGAGCCAATTACCCCACTCTTCCGAGCCATCCCGGTCACTGCTCCACACCCTCTGCCAATTCGGGGAGGGCTGCAAGCTACCACATACTTCCTTCGATACATGTGCAGTCTCCAGTCGCTTCTTTTCACCTGACAGTAAGGAGTTTCGCTAGGGGGACGTAGCCTGTAGAAGGATCACGCTACCCCCCCCCAGTTCCCCCTCCCCCCGAACAGGCGCCGCGACCGACCTGAGGAGGCACTAGTGCAGCGACCAGGACACATACCCGTATCCGACCCAGTGGGCAGACTATTTTTATTCTTTATTCTTTATTTTTTGACTAAATTACGGTGGGGCTAATCCATCCAGTGGCGGGGCTCAAATCAATGTTAGAATTTTAATGTGAATACATACACAATAGAATAGCGCCCCCTCCCAACAGTTAGAAATACCACGCATTAGGCGACTATGGGTTAGATGATTGCACTCTCTTTTTTTCACACGCAAAATTACATCGAGAGCAACAGATGTGGACGGTGACTACTACTACTGAGTTTAGACAATACTATTCATGCTAGTTCAACCCATTCATGCTGTCAGGCGCACCCGTCCACTGCATGCTGCACGGCAGCGGCAGCATTTAAAACAAGAACATAACACGTAGTGTATAAACACAAACAATGTGTCACACCGGCCTATCCGTAGTGCCGAACACCAACAGGAAACAGTGTGTCTGAGAGTTTCATATTTGGCAGGGTAGTTGTTTGTATGAGTGATTATAACTTACAATAAATGTCAATGGCGCTAGCTAGCAAGCGAATTTATCCGAATGTCAGTCCGTTCTGTTTACGAAAAGGATGTCGTCACTTTAATAGCAGCTTCTGGTCTGCGCCCCTTGATAACACCGCTTGGAGATCGAAAATCAGTTTCCCTTCACATTCGCGAATTGGTCTGACGATGCCAGGCTAATGTGGAGGCACTGGGTTGGCTAATTCTGCTTGGTAATTTTCTTGGTTGTTCCATGGTGGAGCTCACACAATACCCTGTCGCCACCACGTCCCCACCCGCAGACACGGCCAAATGTGTCTGTAGGGACGCCCGACCAAGCCGAGGTAACGCGGGGATTTGAACCGGCGATCTCTGTATTTGTAGGCAACAGAACAGACCGCTACGCTACCCGGATGCGCTGTAAACCTGCCCTTTAACACTTGCTGGTACCCTTCTGTCACAAATCACTCCTCACACTCTTCTTCACCCACTCCACCCTGTCTGCACCCACTCCACCCTGTCTTCACCTCTCTTCTCCACCCCCTCCACCCACTCCATCCTGTCTTCACCTCTCTTCCACACTCCCCGTTATTTCAAATAGTTGACCCCAAGTATTTAAACTCATCCACCTTTGTCACCTCTACTCCTTGCATCCTCACCATTCCTGCTGTCCTCCCCCTTATTCACGCATATATGCATTACATCTTGCTCCTACTCACTTTCATTCCTCTTCTCTCCAGTGCATACCTCCACCTCTCCAGGCTCTCCTCAACTTGTTCCCTACTCTCACTACAGATCACAATGTCATCTGCACACATCATAGTCCATGGAGACTCCTGCCTGATCTCGTCTGTCAACCTGTCCATCACCACTGCAAACAAGAAAGGGCTCTGAGTCTATCCTTGATGTGATCCCACCTCCACCCTGAATCCATCTGTCATTTCTACTGCACATCTCACCTGTCACACTGCCCTCATACATATCCTGCACCACTTACATACTTCTATGCCACTCCCAACTTTCTCATACAATACCACACTTCTCCTCTCTGTATCCTGTCATATGCCTTCTCTAAATCCACAAAGACACAATGTAACTCCTTCTGACTGTCTCTATACTTCTCCATCAAATCGCATCTGCAGTGCTCATTCGTGACATAAAACCATATCGCTGCTTGCTAATCATCACCTCTCCTCTTACCCTAGCTTCCACTACTCTTTCACATATATATTCATGCTATGGCTGATCAAGTTCATACCTCTGTAGTTGCTACAGCTCTGTCCATCACCCTTTTGCTTGAAAAGAATAAGGGCGATGTGCAGAATAAGGGTTATATTTATCGAACATAAACTTAAACGTAAAGCTACCATCGTGAAAATTGACACGCAAAACAAATGTCATTTTTTATTCTCTCTATTATCTGGTGTATTCAAGACAATAGCTAATGCAAGGATATTCAAATAATGAGTACTTTTACATTTACTCATTTTGGTTTAATCATTATAACAATGGTTTCTTTTGGATAGGACTTTCCAGGGGAAAATTATTCACAGAATATCATTTTATGTCCTCATCATAGCAGCAAATAATAGAAGAATGAGGAAGGTAATGAAGAATGGGTAGCACGGTGGCCCAGTGGTTAGTGCTGTCGCCTCACAGCAAGAAGGTCCTGGGTTCGAACCCTGGGGTTGTCCAACCTCGGGGGTCATCCCAGGTCATCCTCTGTGTGAAATTTGCATGTTCTCCCCATGTCTGCAGTGGGTTTTCTCCGGGTGCGCCAGTTTCCCCCACCATCAAAAAGACATGCATGTTAGGGTTAATACTCCTGTCTCTGCCCCTGACCAAGGCAATGGAAAGAAGAACTGGAGTTGGTCCCCAGGTGCTGCACGACAGCTGCCCACTGCTCCGAGCTACACAGCTAGGATGGGTTAAATGCAGAGAAAGAATTTCCCCCACAGGGATTGATAAAGTAGTTAAAAAAAGTTTGAATAAAAAGCAAATTTGTTTTAGCAAATAAGCAAGGTCTACCCAAGCTTGTAGAAGACCATGTATCATAACATTAATGGTGAAAACCAAAGTGCAGCCGTGCTGTTTTATAGCAGTAGTGGTGGGGAAGGTGCTGACAGAATAGCACTGATGGCTCTTTCAATTCAAACACAATTTGGAATGGAAAACGTGTATTAAATAGGTGTTAGTACGTTCAACAAATTTCAGGGTCAGAGCTTTAACCACGTATGGGGACAAACATGAAGGAAACAGAAACTGATACTACAAAACAGGCAAGTCATTCTGAACAGCTTGCAGTGGCATCCATGCAAAAATTCTCTACACAACATATATTTAGAACTCCAATAAATCCTTTCTAAAACAGTATTCAGATACATTAGTGGCTGTATTGAGAATAGAAGAAAGGCATGCTTTGTGGACTCAAATGTTGTTCAAAGCTTATACAGTTAAACTAACTTTACTTCATGGTTGTCCAAAACTGACTCAGTGGATATTTCACAGGGAATTAGTGCCTGATCCCAACGGAGCTAGCAGATATTCAGCTCCAGTTTGTTTTCTCCCATCCACAACTTGCTTAAAATGTGTCCATATGACAGCAAAACCACCCCAGTCCTGTCACAGCATTCATAATTTCTTATTCATCATTAATTTATCAGTGGAACAGCTCCCGTGTTTTCACTGGAGGACATTATGGTCCCTTGGCCTGGAGTTCAGACTTTGTAAGTGGATTAATGAACTAAGATGGGGTAAACTGTCCAAGATAAGTATTTTATATGTAAATTCTATTTTGGGGTGGAAACTGAGTTTGAAAAATTGACCTATCAGCATATGATTTTTGAAGTATAGCCAGCAAGGAGGTGTTGAAATAGAGACTGTCCTTCTGCAATAAGACTCAGATTCATTCCTCTGTGACAGCAGGTGTCTACTGTGTTTAAGTGCCCTTGAGCAAGTGACTGTATCCCTACCAGATACACTTTAGACAATTCTACACAAAGGGGCCCCCAGGGATTAATAATAAACCACATAATATAACAATAATCCCGTTAATTTTGTTTACTGTCCAAGACAATGCACCTTTGCAATTTACCATTCACAACTCTTAATTTTGTATTTTTTTTAGTAGTTTTTCATAGGCCAAGTTATTTTGGTTTAGTGATCAAGGGATAGATTGACAACTATAAATTCAACTATAATGTTTAGGATATCAGTCCTTCTTTTGTACCGCATAGTGTGGGGTTTCAGTCAGTCCAAGGATAATAGGATAATGCAAGGATAATGCAGTTGCACATACAGCCATGTTATGTATCTGAATTTTATCTTGGTTGTTCTCAAGCCCAAGTGGGTTTTGGGTATGAAAACACAGCTCATTGGGTAGTTGAATATTAGGCTCGGGCGATTGAACGAATATATCGGCGATCAGCAATTGGCGGAGTCCAGTCAGCGGTTGGGGTTTTTTTTGGGCAATTTTTTGTCCTTTTGTTTTGCTAATTTCATGGTCTGCCTCCTTGAGACTTCAACTCAGTAAATAATTAACCTGTAAAGTGTAATTCAACACCTGAGCGAATAGGAACTGGCAGTTGGAGTTGGGCCAATATATACATTGTTGTTGCACTGATTTCCCACGAGTCTTTCACAAACCAAGGCAGTGATTACAGTGACTAAAATGACAATCAGGCCGTCTTTAGTGGTTGTGATCCGATCGATTGGTGCTGAAAAGCAACGTCAATTCATAAATCATATATTTGAGAACTAAACCAAAAACTATGTGCAGTTTTGCATCCTGCTCATTTAATAGCATAGCTATGTTATCCCCACCTGTTTGTTCATTTGGAGGCTGCAAGCGGACGTGTCCCTCATCTGACGTCAGACTTTTTTCTTTTTTTTTTTAAATAGTATCGGACAGCTCTACTTTTTAATTACAGCTTATTGCTTAGCAAAGATCTCAGGGTGATTTGTTTTGTTTAATTGGAGAAGAGTAGCCTATAGGCTTTAATGTCTCAGTAAAATTAGATTTTCACATTAATGCTTGTGCACCTTTTGACTGTTTACAGAGATGGAAAATTACTTCATTTAGGTCCTTCAGCTTAGCGGTTGCATCCGATTTAAAACCAAAATAATCCCAAATAGGGGATTTTATGTTCTTTTTCGCAATGAGCTCTTCCATGATTACATTGGCTGAAAATGGCCAATGCGCGCGGGGGTATCGGCAATCGCCGATTGTTGGGCTGACGATGTGCTGGTGGGAAATTTTTGACATATCGCCTAACCCTATTGAATACTCGAATAAACCGCAGGTTTCTGAAATGAAAATTAGGGTTTACACAATAAAGACTGACCACACTGGCATAGGCCCTCCATCTAAAACAACATAACGTAAATAAAAGATCCCCACTTTTATTGTCAATCACCTGATCTGTTTTTTTTCCCATTTCACTGTGTATGAAACAGAAACATTGTTAAAATAGATATTGCCTCCATTGTGTTGTGTTCAACCCATATAGTTATTTTTTAACAAGCCATTTCAATTGAGTGTCACATATTCCACATTACTGCAATTTTCATCAAACATTAGAACGTGTGTACTCTTCCTCTTCTGCACAAAGGGCAGTTAACAATATGTTATGCATGGGTCGGCAACCTTCTGAGTGTCCTGTGCCACTTTGCAAAGTTAAAAAACAAAAAACTACAGACCAGAGTGCCAGTTCATTTTCATAATGAACATTTATCTACTTATTTATTTACTGCTGCTGCTGCTTGTCTCTCCATCTAGATTCCACATGCCAAATGATCTGCGCTCTACACACACACACACACACACACACACACACACACACACACACACAATTATTTTATTATTATTTGTGCAAAAGTATGGGAATTACTAGGACACAAAATAAAACTAATTCTATCTCACCAGTTTGGTGCTACCCTTGATTATTGCAATATCTGGTAACCGCTGCTAGACAGAACATCATTTGCATCCACACTCTCATCAAGAGCTATGCTGCATACTGATGCATCTTTCAGTGCAAGAGTTTGCTGGTGCCTTACACATTTTCAGCCATGTCTGTAATGCTCCTCTCCACAGTTCTTGCACAACTAAACATTTATTACTTTTTTCATTTTTCTTTCTATGATACCGAGTGGATATTTGGGTTGTACGTAGCACTGAGATCTGTTTATTCTTGGTAGATGACATTAGGATGTGTTTTTCTATTTCTGTTTTTTTCGTGTTTTTGATTTTTCTTTTTTCTCTTATTGTTCACAGTAGTTGTTTGTATTGTGCAACTTGCGTTGATTTTGAACTATACAGTGCAGTGGGAATTGAGTTTGAAACGTATGGTAGCTAAATTAAAGAGTAGGTGAGAAGGGGTAGGAAAAAATAAGTGTATACATTCTCCATTTCATGTAACAAATAATCTGATGCATACGAAGACTTGTTAGCTGAGTTTGATGTGTGGATTTGTTGATCACTTGCGATTATTGGCAATGGGTTATCTGTATGTTAAATCCTGCTTATTACATGTTTGAAATAAATCATCATTCATTCATTCATTCATTCACTCACTGACATTTCTTTGATCCTGTTGATGATCGTGTCTTTGTTTGGGAGCCCATCAAATATGACCTCCGAAGTGCTGAGGAAAGCCCCGTTTATATGCTCTCCATCGGAGAATAGCTTCCCGTGTTAAGCAATGCACTGTACGACGTTATAACTGCCCTCTGTAGCTTGGTTTTCAGTGACACATCGGGTTGTAAACACATTGCTTTGCTTCCTGTACTGGGCCACTGCCCTCTTGATTGATTCAGCTTTATCAGCCTTGTCTCTGTTCTTGTGCCTTGTTTCCAAATGACGTTTTACACTTGAAGTTTGATACACATTTTTGCAGCAGAGAGTGCACACAGCACTGTCCTTTCGTGAAATAAATCCGAATTCGTTTGTCCAAGACGGCTGAAAGGTGAATATTAGACAACCTACTTTTTTTTCTTCTTCTACCGTCGTCAGCTGTAGGCATAAAGCAAAAAAGAAAGCCATCTAGCTTTGCTATGTTTTCACCACCACTGTAATGCTATGCTCATTGGCAGATCAGAGGAAGGGGGAGGAGGGGGATGATAGAGTATTTGTCAGTTGTGTGTGCTGTCTGTCTTGCTGTCAAAAACATAGTGTATTTTGAGATTAACTGGTTATTTCCGTATTAGTTGAAATCAAACTGTTAATTTAGTTCATCATTAGGCTAAATTTTATATTAAAATACTTTTTATAAAAAAAAAGTATATAAAAAATTGTCATTGAATTGCTCCGCGTGCCCATGTTAAAGACTTCATGTGCCACCATGGGCACGCATGTCATAGGGTGCCAACCCCTGTGTTAGTGTTTTGTGATGAGTAGTGTGAATGTGTATTTTTGTATTGTCACAATGTAAACTGTGTGGACCGTAGCAAGAATAGCTGCTGCTATGCAGAAGCTAATGGGAATCTTAATAAACAAATCAAAGCAACAAACATCAAAGTATGTTTTCTGGTTGCACTGAGAAGGCCTCCCTCCTAATCTCCATAAGGTCTTCTGCCTTGTGCAACAGCAGTTTGTTGCAGCTACCTTCATATTTCATGATGTTTTCAGCACCCCCATTTGCTTTCAATAAAAGGGAACTCCACTGCTTTTCAGCAAATATTCATCATGAACATCCCAACACTATCCATTTCCATCTGGAGAAATGATGTCCCACATTAGGAGCGGAGCTAAGGACAGATCTGTATATCCATCATTGTTGCAGCTCATCAGCGCAGCAGTCAGAAGAGATCTCCAGTGAAATAACTAATGTAAAAAAGGGCACCAGCAGAGAATTGCCAACCCTGCCTTTCCAATATCATCTTCCATGGTAAAGATTATTTTCTTGGCATAGACAACAGGAAAAAAAGGATTGTCCTATGGTCTGCTTCTTTCCTGAAAGTCATCCATTACAGATGTAAAATAGTAACTGTAATTTGGGTTTCAATCGTGTTATGCAATTTGGAGCACAGATTATGTCCCTTTTACTCTTTTTTTATGATTGAACTTGTCTTCTTTTGCAGGTTCATGAGATTTTCCTCCATACAAACTTGGGACATTTTCTCATGGTCTCAACAGTATTCAGTTGGTGACAGCATTTTCCATTTGGCTGAAGACAATATTCAATATGAATAAATTCAAAAATGATAAACAAAAAACTCTTTAGGGAAAGAAATACCAAAGCCCTGTCTACAATGAAGGAATTGGGACCTGTAGGGGATGCAAAGAAGGAAACATTAGCATAAAGGAATACATTTCTACATGATATGCAGTAGTCAAAAATATTCAAAATATAACAAATCATAAATACATCGAAGTGCAAACATGGAATTATGTAATTTTATTTTCAAGGTACTATAATTTGCTGTTTTCCATTCATATCATGTCATGTCAATATTCATTCATCTTCATCCGCTTCTCTGGGGTAGGGTCGCGGTAGCAGCAAGCTAAATAGGGCACTCCAGACATCCCTCTCCCCAGCAACGCCCTCCAGCTCTTCCTGGAGGATCCCAAGGCGTTCCCAGGCCAGATTGGATATCTAGTCCCTCCAGTGAGTTCTGGGTCTACCCCGGGGTCTCCTCCCCAGTTGGCCATGCCCGGTAAACCTCCAAAGGAAGGCGTCCAGAAGGCATCCTAATCAGATGCCCAAACCACCTCAACTGGCTCCTTTTGATGCAAAGGAGCAGCGGCTCTACTCCAAGCGCCCTCCAGATGTCAGAGCTCCTCACCCTATCTCTAAAGCTGAGCCCAGACACACCCTATGGAGGAAACTCATTTCAGCCGCTTGTATCTGCATTCTAAACCTTTCGGTCACTACCCAAAACTCACAACCATAGGTGAGGGTTGGAACGAAGATTGACTGCTTAACTGAGAGCTTTGCCTTCTGGCTCAGCTCCCTCTTCACCACAACGGTCCGGTATAATGTCCTCATTCCTGCTGATGTTGCACCAATCCGCCTGTCAATCTCCCGCTCCATCCTACCCTCACTCGTGAACAAGACCCCCCCATTTCAAGATTATATATATATATATATATATATATATATATATATATATATATATATATATATATATATATATATCAACATGGATACAGGAAAAAATATTTTAATACATTGCAGTACAGGCCTGTTTCATGTGTTGTGCACTCATCAGCTGCTAATGTGGTTAAACAAAGAATCATGCAGTTTACGTTGCCCAGCGTCATGCCCCTAATTTCGGTTGGACAGCAATCAATCAGATGAGAAAACATTCAAACTACAACAACCAATGGGGTAGGTACTGAACAGGCCTGTACTGCAATGTACTAAAATCTTTTTTCCTGTATCCGTGTTGATATTCCGCACCTCATTAGATGAGTACTTACAACACCATTGACGGTTTCAGAAAAAAAACGCTATATATATATCATACAGTAAATGATAGCCCCTATCCTTAGTCATGCTATTTTTGAAATATGTCTTTGCTGCCAAATGCTTGGAAAACCTAAGTGAGGTTGTGGGTTTAACATGCATGCACATAGTATATACAGAAGGTGATGCAAACATCACATAATTTCTGCATAGAGAGCAGTTTCAAGATAGAATATTCTGGATCAGCCAAAACATTAAAACTACCTGCCTAATATTGTGTAGGCTCCTCTCGTGCCACCAAAACAGCTCTGACCCATCAAGGCATAGACTCCACAAGACCTCTGAAGATTTGCTGTGGTATCTGGAACCAAGATGTTAGCAGCAGATCCTTTAAGTCCTGTAAATTGTGAGGTGGGGCCTCCATGGATTGGACTTGTTTTTCCCGCAGATGCTCGATTAGATTGAGATCTTGGGAATTTGGAGGCAGAGGCAATGCCCTGAACTCTTTGTAATATTCCTAAAACAATTCCTGAACATTTTTGCACCTTGGCAGGATGCATTACCCTGCTAAAGGAGGCCACTGCCATCAGGGAATACCGCTGCCATGAAGGGATGTACTTGATCTGTAATGGTGTTTAGGTAGGTGGTACATTGTCAAAGTAACATCTACGTGAATGCCAGGACCCAAAGTTTCCCAGCAGAACGTTGCCCAGAGCATCACGCTGCCTCTGCTGGCTTGTCTTCTTCCCATATTGCATCCTGGTGACATCTCTTCACCAGGTAAATGTTGCACATGCACCCAACTGTCCACATGATGTAAGAGAAAATGTGATTCATCAGACCAGGCCACTTTCTTTCATTGCTTCATGGTCCAATTCTGATGCTCACATCCGGATTGTAGCCACTTTCTGTGGTAGACAGGGGTCATCATGGACACTCTGACTGGTCTGCAGCTATGCAGCCCCACACACAGCAAGCTGTGATGGACTGTGTGTTCTGACACCTGTCTATCATAGCCAGCGTTAACTTTTTCAGCAATTTGAGCTACAGTAGCTCTTCTGTGGGATCAGATGAGACGGGCTAGCCTTTTCTCCCCATATGCATCAATGAGCCTTGGGTGCCAATGAACCTGTCGCCGGTTCACTGGTTATCCTTCCTTCGACCACTTTTGGTAGGTATTGCATACTGGCACCACTTCATACTGGGAACACCCCACACGATCCGGAGATGTTCTGATCCAGTCGTCTAGTGATCATAGTTTGGCCATTGTCAAAGTTGCTCAGATCCTTATGCTTGCCATTTTTTCTTGCTTCCAACACATCAACTTCAAGAACTGATTGTTCACTTGCTGCCTAATATATCTCACTCTTGACAGTTGCCATTGTAATGAGATTCATTCTCTCATCATCAGCCATTTCTCCAGGGTCAGGTCGCAGTGGCAGCAAGCTAAGTAGGGCACTCCAGACATCCCTCTCCCCAGCAACACCCTCCAGCTCCTCCTGGGAGATCACAAGGTGTTCCCAGGCCAGATTGGATATGTAGTCCCTCCAGCGAGTTCTGGGTCTACCCAGGGATCTTCTTCCAGTTGGACGTGCCTGGAAAACCTCCAAAGGAAGGCGTCCAGAAGGCATCCTAATCAGATGCCCGAACCACCTCAACTGGCTTCCTTCGATGCAAAGGAACAGTAGCTCTACTTCAAGCTCCCTCTGGATGTCCGAGCTCCTCACCTGATTTCTGAGGCTGAGCTCAGACACCCTACAGAGGAAACTAATTTCAGCCGCTTGTATCTGTGATCTCACCCTTTCAGTCACTACCCAAAGCTCATGACCATGGTGAGAGTTGGAACGAAGAATGACAGGTAAATTGAGAGCTTTGCCTTCTGGCTCAACTATCTTTTCACCACAATGGTCTGGTACAACGTCCGCATTACCGCTGATGCTGCACCAATCTGCCTGTCAATCTCCCGCTCCATCCTACCCTCACTCGTGAACAAGACCCCGAGATACTTGAACTCCTTCACTTGAAGCAACAACTCATCCCCAACCCAGAGGGAGCAATCCACCATTTTCCAGTAGAGAACCATGGCCTCAGGGCGTCCAGGTGGCATGGCGGTCTATTCCGTTGCCTACCAAGACGAGAATCGCCAGTTCGAATCCCCATGTTACCTCCGGCTCAGTCAGGAGTCCTTACAGACACAATTGGCCGTGTCTGTGGATGGGAAAGCGGATGTGGGTATATGTCCTGTTCGCTGTACTAGCGCCTCCTCTGGTTGGTCAGGCCACCTGTTCGGGAGGGAGGGGGACCTGGGGGGAAATAGCGTGATCCTCCCATGCACTACGTCCCCCTGATGAAACTTCTCACTGCCAGGTGAAAAGAAGCAGCTGGGGACTCCACATGTATCGGAAGAGGCATGTGGTAGTCTGCAGCCCTTCCCGGATTGGTAGAAGGGGTGGAGCAGTGACCGGGGTGGCTCGGAATAGAGGGGTAATTGACTGGATACAATTGACAGTTGAGGAGAAAAAGGGGGGGGGGAATCACACAAAAAAAAGAACCATGACTTCAGACTTGGAGTTGCTGACTCTCATCCCAGCCATTTCACACTCAGCTGCAAACCACCCCAGTGTGCACTGGAAGTTGCATCCTGATGAAGCCAACAAAACCAGATCATCTGCGGAAGTCACGTTCTGATGAAGCCAACAAAACCACATCAACTGCGAAGAGCCAGAGATGCAATTCTGAGGTTCCCCAAAATGGACACACTCCTCACCTTGGCTGCGCCTTGAGATTCTGTCCATGAATATCCCAAACAGAATCAGAGACAAGGGACAACCTTGGCGGTGTCCCACACCAACCAAAAATGTGTTTAACTTTGTGCCGAGAATGCAGACACAGCTCTCACTTTGGTTATATAAGGACTGGATGGCTTGTAGCAACTGCCCTGGTACCCCATACTCCCACAGTACCCTCCTCAGAGTGTACCAGGATACATGGTCGTAAGCCTTCTCCAAATCCACAAACACATGCACACTGGCTGGTCAAACTCCCATGACTCCCTCAGCACTTCCACCCTTGTGGAAGTGCTGAATTGGTCCATTGTTCCACGGCCAAGACAGAATCTGCATTGTTCCTCCTGGATCCAAGGTTCAACAATCGGTTAGAACCTCCTTTCCAGTACCCTAGAGTAGACTTTCCCAGGGAGGCTGAGATGTGTGATGCCCCAATAATTGAAGCACACCCTCCCCTCCCCTATTTTTAAATATGGGACCACCACCCCAGTCTGCCACTCCACAGGTACTGTCTCCGACCTCCACGTGACACTGAAGAGGTGTGTCAGCCAAGACAGCCCAACAATGTCCAGAGCATTCAGCATCTCAGGGCGAATCTCATCCACACTTGGCACCTTGCCATGGAGGGGTTGGTATCACTCCACCTCCCGCACCAGCTCAGGCTCCTTCCCTGCCAGAGAGGTGACATTCCATGTCCCGAGGACCAGTCTGCGATGCCAGAAGTTGGCACGCCCCAGTCCCCGCCTTTATAGTGTATTCACCTTTTTTAATACGAAAGTGTAACAGACATATAACAGCATACAATAAAAAGACAGAGGAAAAAACAAAACAAAAAACATTAAAAAAAAACCACACACACACACCACACCACAATATACACAGAATAACAGAAACATACATTCTTGCATTTGCACAATTCAGTAACCTATATGTAGCTCTCAGTCAATCCAGGGTCTACTCCTCTAACAGATTGCTGTGCCACGCTATCCATACAAGTCTTTCTCAGTTATTAATACAAACTAGAAATGTCCCCCGTTTCAATGCATAATCCTCTGATCGATTATTCATCCTATAAGACAGACACTCATATGCCACAACTCTACCCAGTTCCGTAATCCATTCCTGCATGGAAGGTCCCTTTGTTGTCTTCCACCCTCTCATTATGATCTGCCTCCCTACAGTGATGCTAGTCTGGATCCCCTCTGCAACATGCCCCACACAGTGGGTGAGCAGCAGAGGGTCCCCCAACACATAAAGTCTAGGGCTAAAGGTAAACTCAACATTCATAATGTCACAGGTCTTCTCGTGAACTTGGAGCCAAAAATCTTGGAGAACAGGGCATGCCCATAACGCATGTAAAACAATACCCACTGACCTCTGGCACCTCCAACAGTCTGCTGTATCTTTCAGCCCTAGTCTATGTAACCTTGCTGGAATCCAATAGAACCGATTAAGTATTTTGAATTGAATAAATCTGATCCTAATATCCCTAGACATTTCCTTGGAGTTCTGACAGATGCGGTCCCATTCCTTCTCACTGAATGAGAGGTTTAGATGATGACTCGGCTTAAGATCATAGAGTAATAATGTGACGGTTCATGACCTAGACCAAATATTTTGATTGTGTTGCTAAGCAAATCTGAGCTATGTGGCATCATTCTAGTTGTGCCAAAGGTTTCCACTGGTAAATGCCCAAGTTGTAAGTATTGCCAAAGCTGTGTCCTGGGTAAACTAAAGTTTTGGGCTAAGGTCTCAAAGGATTTTAGAAAGTCTCCCTCATAGAGGTCACCAAGAGTGCAGATCCCTTTGTTATCACCTTTCGGTGGTTTTAATGTTTTGGCTAATCGGAGTATAGGGAATCTGATGAACGAAATTTTCAAAAATCCATATGTAAGTCAATATCATGAAGAGAGCAGCATATTTTCTAAAACTTTCATCATTATTTGAATTTGCTCCACAATGTTGTTCAGGCATTCAAAACACTGAGGCATAATGTTCTGTAGATCTCATTTGCATTATCACTATAATCAACCTCCTTGTAAGAAATATTTGTTATTCTATAAGAGTATTTGCCCAATAGTTAACCCAATGAAATATATTCCCTGTATGCCCCAGTACCTTATGCATTAGTAAATCTAAGTAATGGTCAAAATTAGACAGACTGAATATTGATGGGCATGAAAGTCCCCTTACACAGAGGAGAGCTTGAAAATACGTAAGAATAAAGAATATGGCTGGTGGTGGTGGTGGCGGGGGGGTTGCGATACTAAGCAGTGATGATTTTGATGCTCAAGTATTTCCCCTGAATTGCAATGCTGAAGAGTGATTAACAGATACTGTGAAGCGGTTTGAAGTGATGATTTCTACACCTATGAACCTGTCTGAATTTCAATTGTATGAATGTTTACTCAGGGAAGCGTACTCGTGTTCTAAGCTTTTGTAACACATGGGGCATGAAATAAATGCATTTTTACTGTTTTCTTTAGATTATTGCAGTTTTCGCATTTAAATGTAGATGAGAAGGCCTTAAGTAATTGCAATGATAGGCCAAAATATCAATGATATTGTGATATTTGAAAAATTGCATTATGCATCATATCAGCACTATAACATCATTGTAAAATCGAATCTGGAGGTTACCTGCCATTTCCCAGCACTAATGAGCGCGCTATGGTTGCAACCATTATAGAGACACAAGCTGGAGCATTAAAACCAAATCTCTTGTCGATACTATCTATCGATCTGTCTATCTATCTATCCATCTAATCTCATATATCTTAATATTCTTTTCTCATTATTGCACAAGGAAGCTGATTGTGAAACTCTATGTTCAGCCTGAGACAATAGCAAAAGAGAATGCATTTCAAGCAGCAGACCACTTTCATCAGGGCAACGAAAAACACCTGTTGTTTGGGGTTAGATTGTTTGTAACCCAATTCAGGCAGAGGTGAGTAACCCTATTGTCTTCAATTTAAAATCATGAGTTGAGATCCCCAACCAACACCCTTTCAATTCAACCTCAGGTTATCGGCCCATTCAAACCAATGTCAGCAAATTCTCAACTCTAAACTCGAGTCATCGTAACTGAATAATGAACCCTTGGTTAGTAGGTCCCTCAGATCTCTGGCTTTTCTGTAACTTTGTTTCTGTGTTGTTTGCTCTGGCCCCTGTGGTTGATATTTCTAATGGTGTGTTCTCATGTTCTGAATCAATTCATATTAACAAAAAAAACTTCAATCAAAGTTTAGGATATCCATACAATTTAAAACACCCTAGCCCTTTAAATTTAAATGACTCTCTTTGAACAATACAATAAAGGCATCTATAATTACAGCCCTACAAAGCTGGTGAGTGTCCTGAATCATCACTCGGCACTAAAACAATGCTCCATACCTAACAATCCAGGCAACAAAAGCCTTAACATTTTCGGCAAATCTGAGATAGTCTCAGACACATCTAGAGCAGAGATTATATTTCTGCATGCATGGAAAATAGCTCCCCTCTCCCAGATATGCTATAATGTACACGTGACAGGGAGGAGACTCACATTAGAGAATCCTTCAAAATCAGACCACTGACTCTCCGACTCTATAAATCACACAGGCTCATTCTCTCACATTAAGGCACAAAATGTGTTTTCTGACATGAACAATAGCACAGCTTCTAATGGTGTGAGTCAAAGCTTTGAGCTGGGTTTTTCATGCAGGAGCAGAGTTTGCAGAAAACAGCATTATTATTTCCATTATTCTGATGCAAATTTCCCCTTTACAAAATGAATTTCAATGAAAATACCTGAGAATTTTGTATGTTCAAAGCAAGCCACTGTGGCCCTCTAAGTACAGTATAGTGGCCTACTAAAATGCAGCATACACATACTGGTTTTTCAGCCATGTGGCAGTGGTAGGATGCCTGCTGAGTTAAGTGTTATGGCCTGCAATGCTTATCCACCTCTGCTAAAGCCAAGTTAGTTGCCAAAGGATTAGAACAGCTCACTGTCATTGGCAGCATGGTGCATGTTCGGCTTCTCAGCCTCATCACACCGACAGCGAGCTATCTCTGTCTGTGCAGTTAGCTCTGTGTGTACACGACACCCTTCAAGTGACCAAGGACCATGAAAAGCAACTGCACCCAGTTTTGATGGTAACCTTTGATGACGCCTTTGGATAAACCTTTTTAGTACAATCTAGCAACGATACCTCAGAGCAATACGGCAATAAACCCAAGTAATGACAGAGATCTTGGAAGATTAAATGTCAGCTGCCTTTATATGGGAAGCAGAAAAATCTATTGACAAATAAGAAACATCTACTTTGTATTGGAGTAAGGACAGTGGCAGTGTCTGTTATGCATATTGTATGCACTGTGCTCAGAGCTCTGCCTGAAAAGCACATCACATCACATCACATCACAGGGGGTTCCAAGTCAGTGCCGCTTCTCCTCATCAACCTAATGTCTGATAAATGTTTGCCCTATTTTATATCATGCTGTTTCTGTCCTTGTGTGTTTTTTCTGATATCATTTTAGTCTGTTTCTAATAAAGATTTGGCAGAGTGTTAAGCAGTACCTTCAGGGAAAAGGTTTTAGAGATAGCTATATAAATTAGAAAGTAACTCAATTAATGTTAGGTATTCTTTCACAAGGTTGAAGAAAATTAATCTTACTGTGTAATTGAGAGATTGAAAATTGTTTTTGGTCTATGTAGCTCAAGATTTTCATGTTGGTCATTGCTGTTCTATGTTAAGCACTGAGTTACATGTATGCGTTTTGTTTTGGTTTTTGATCACTGATCAAACTGGCTCAACTAACTGGTTAGTTACAGATGCTTTAACAACTGCTATGGCGCACATAATGGTTGCAAAAATCTATGTCTTGCTTTAGTAACTTCAAGTTGCCAAGATCATGACAGAATCTGGGGTCCGTGGTCACAGTACAAAGCTTCTAATGACTTGTTAAAGTCAGTGCACTTTGGCATGGGTCACCTTCCATAAGTATTTTGTAAACCAGATCTAGGATACCTTTTCAAATGCTCTGGACTACGGAGTCATTCTGTTGTTTTGTTTTGTTATTTCTTTTCTCTCCCAGGTGTGAATAAAGGAAGGGGTATTAGAAATCCTATTGGTGGAACAATTTGCTTTACCCTGGAAAAGCACCAGCACCAGCATGTAGAGCAAAGACATTCCAAAAAATGTTTCCTAAATGAACCTGGTAAAGAATATTCACATTTATCTAATCTGTCAGACCAGCTTGATTAAGGTGTCATGGATTCTGTGTGTGAATGCATTGTTGTCCCAAAGCAAGACACCAAAATACGAGTCATTCTGGATGTTTAACTGTTTGTACCAAGGTTATTCATTGATGTATGCTGGCTCTAAAGCTAAAAAAAAATAAAAAAATGCATCTTTGACAGGTTGTGTTTAACCAAGATATCCAAATGAGCATTTGCTCTGGCTAGCCCTAACCTAGCTCTTATTTTTGCTTTGGTTGTGGCACAGGGATTTTTCTTTGGTTTCCAGGTTTGAGCTGTAGAATGGGACACTTGGTGACTCCTTGAAGGACTGATGTGCTGAGACTTTTGAATCATTCATGTCACGAATGCTGCAGAGATGATGCTGTGCTTTTGTTAAATCATTGCTGTTTTAGTTCTTGCTTATTTTTATTTATTCATTTTTTAATTATTTTTTTGGTCCTTTGTACTTGTTCATTTGTAGTAATGTTCCTTAAAGAAACTCAATAAAAACTTAAATTTAAAAAAAAAATCCTATCCGTGCCTTCTGCTTAAGTCCATTAGAAACAGTACTACCTATTGTACACTATACTATTATTTGCCTAGGTTTTTTTGTAGTTTGGGATTAAAGAATTGCATCAGGAATGCCTGAAAGCTGTTATGGTTCACTGAATTCTGTGACGGACACTGGGCAACTCTAGTGCTTTTAAATCTTTCAATGGTTATTTAATGTAGTGTATCACAGTTAAATTTATTGTACATGGTATTTTTTAAACCTTTGTTTATTAGGGTTTTTTTCCCCGGATGATTACATATCTTATGTACATATAGCATGTACATTTACTAGTACAAAAAAGAGAAAAAGAAAAAAAAACACAAAAAAGGATGTCACAGATATCATTGTAGATACCACCATTTTATCAATTACCACTTATGGATTTATGTTATTGAAATTGGCTATAAAATGTTGCCATATCAAATAGAACATATTCACTGTTCAGTGAAAATTTTATTTTTCTAATTGTACGTGTTTCATGACATCTTTCAGCAAAGTTAAGTTGGCTGGTGGGTGTTTCTGTTTCCAATTTAACAAAATCAGTCTACGTGCTAACAATGTCACAAAATGTATCATATTATATTCATTATTTGACAGTTCCATCATAACTATTTTTACTCCAAACACTGCCAGAACTTGGTCTGGTTTGAGTTCCTTCTGTAAAACCTCGAACAGAATCTGGAATATTTTCATCCAATAATTAACAATGCTGCATTCCAAAACACGTCTGCTAATGAAGCTGGTGTGTCCCCACACCGATCACAGTATGGATTTACTGTAGGAAACATCTTGGGAGTCTCAGTTTTGACAGATGCAGTTTGTGTAATATTTTGAATTGCAACAATCCATGTCTGGTGCATACAGAAGTGGAATGAATGTGTTCTTTCTCCACCGTTCTGTGATTTCCACTCCCAGATCCTCCTGCCAGGCCCCTCTCAGATGGCTCAATGAGGCTGTACAGACTATTTGTGCCAGGTCGCCATGAATTTTAGGTATAGCTTCTTAGTGTCTTGGGTCTTTGTAAAAAAAAAAAAAGAATAAAAAAAGAGTTCTTGATTCTTGGGAGTTTTCTTGTTCCAAATAAATGTAGATATTTCTTAAAAAAATTATTATTAATGTGGATAGAGATGCACTGAAAGAAGAATAGACATTTTGGCAAAATATTAATTCTCACAATATTAATTCGCCCCCACTAGATAGATAGGAAGGCTAGCCCATCCATCAAAAGTCTGCATTGTTTGGTCATATAACTTTGAAAAGTTTTGTTTAAACAGATAGGAAAACTTTGAGTAATATTTATCCCAACATATTTAAACTGATTTGACATTACAAATAGTAAGAATGTGCACTGTTGGGCTTTAAGATTGACTGGGAATAATATACTTTTAGAGAGATTAAGCTTATATCCCAATATTACACCAGATCTACATTATAACCAGCATTGATTTTGAAGGGTTAGAGATATACATTAATAAGTCATCCACATATAATGACACCTATGTTCTGTCCCTTCTCTTTAAATCCCTGCATAGTCTGCAGTATGCAGAGAAACAGCCATAGGTTTGATGTCAAGTGCGAACAGCAGCGGTGATAGGGGGCATCCCTGTCTAGTAAAGTACTGATAGGGGAAAGTAACTGGAACTGATGTTGTTTGTTTTCACTGAGGCCTGAGGTTGGACATATAATGACTTAGGGAAATTTATTTTTGGCCAAATCCAAACTTTGACAGGGTCAAAAAGATAAAATCCCATTCAACCCTGTCAAAGACCTTCTCTGCATTCCACGAGATAAGTATCTCGGGATGTTAAGTGTTAGTAACTTGTGTATGAATAATGTTTAAATATTAAAAAATAGCAGCCTATCTTTGATGACTACTATCTGGTCTTGATATATTATTGTTGGCAGAATTCCCTCCAAGTGTGTAGCTAAGATTTTAACTTATATTTTATTATTTACATCCAGTAAATACATCCAGTGTCTTTCTTATGAGTTAAGGAGATACTTGCCTGATTAGAAGTTGGGAGGAGATAGCCTTTAATGAGTGTTTCATTAAATATATCAAGTAGAAGAGGGGAAAATTGATTTCTGTAGGCCTTATAGAACTCTTAGATGTAGCTGTCTGGGCCTGGGGCTTTGGAATTCTGCATCTTTTGTATGGCTTGCTCTATTTCTGCTCTGGTTATAGGTTTTTCTAATAGAGCCTTATTCTCATAATTGATCGTCGGAATGTCAGGTTCTTAAAAAAAATCTGTCAGTGATGGATCCCCCATAGATTCTGAGGAGTGCAATTTTGTGTAAAAAGTTTTGAAAGTACTGTTACTCTCTTTTGGGTCCCGTGTGGTTTGTCCCAAGTTAGTCTGTATTTATGTAAATAGTCTTGATGCAGCTTGTTCTTTTATTTGGTGTGCTAAGGTTTTGCCAGCTTTTTCACCATGTTTGTAATATTAATGCTTTGGTTGAGTTAGAAGGGGTAGCTTTCTTTCATGCAAGTCTGGTGAAGGGGAAACCGAGTACTGTTGAGCTATCACTTTAATTTCATCCATAAGCTTAGTTTCTCTCTCTCTCTCTGCGTTGCTTATTGATTAAGTTGCTACAACAAATTATCTGCCCTCGAACATAGGCCTTCAGTGCCTCCCATAGTGTAGATATTGCGATATCTGGAGTGTCATTGATAAATAAATACAAATCTATTTGGCTTTTTAATTCTTCAACATTTTTTGTCAAGTAGTAAATTGTTAACAACTCGCTATGTCCTTGAAGTATACTTATGTCCATGTGCCAATTGAAGTTTGAGTGAGGTATGGTCAGACAATACTATTGTTTCATATTCACAGTGTGTTATTAACAGCAAAAATTGACAATCTACTAAGAAAAAAATCTATCTTGGAATAAGAGTGATGAACTGGTGAGAAATAAGTATACTGTCCTGGGCTAGGAAACAAGATTCTCCATGGATGTACTATTCTCTATGTATTAAGAAATGCATGAATAATTTTTGCTGATTGGGAGAGAGTCACAGGTCTGTTTGATGAACTATCAAAATCTGGATCAAGCACTAAATTAAAGTGTCCACCTATTATTAATTGATAAGAGTCCATATTAGGTAATGTGTTGAGAGAAGATATAGATTGTAAGACTGGGCCTGAATATCCGAGTATTCAAAGTTTCGTTTGTTGGTTGGGTATTTGGTTTAAAATTTGGGATTCGGATAGCCAGGGTTTTTTTTTTCTTTCTAAATGTAGGCTATCAATAAAGGTGAACTGAAAAATACATTTGTCAGCCCATTCTTGTACTACATTTATACCTTTTTAATTTCACTGTTAAAATGTAGAAATATATACTGTCTCAACTGTGGCGCCTGACATCCCTCTCACAGCAGTGACATCACGCTTCAGTTCACCTTAGCCATTAAGAGGAAAACAAAATGCCGAAGGATTTTGTTTTCTTTTTAATGGCCGAAGGAAGCTGTGTGGTGACACTTTAAATTGAGCGATGACAGGGCAGTGTGCCAAATATGTAATTTGAAACTGGCCTACCACGGTGGCACAACAAGCATGATAAATTACCTGAATGCTGTAAGTAGTAGGCTATTCTTATATGGTGTAAAAAAAACGAGACTATACTACCTAGCAAACTTAGCTTAGCTCATGTCTGTTTTCCAGTCGCCATTATTAAGCTGATTTTATCTGCCGTTTAAACAGAAACATTACACATGATAAAAACGTGCATTCACTTTGCTTGCAAAATAGTTGCAGCTGAGAGAGGCTCCCACACTGGACACATTGAAATGCAGGTTAAAATCCTTACTTTAAAAAACAGCCTACAGCTAAGTTCTTGGTGTGTGTGTGTGTGTGTGTGTGTGTGTGTGTGTGTGTGTGTGTGTGTGTGTGTGTGTGTGTGTGTGTGTGTGTGTGTGTGTGTGTGTGTGTGTTTTGTATATTTTGCTATTTTTTATATATTTTGCTCCAATTGTTGTTACTTTTAATTTATCAGTTTTTATGGCACTTTTATTTATTTTACTAGAAGTTAAAATAAGTTAGTTTTGATGAATTTCTCATCTTCCAGTGGATTGCTGAACAAGTGCCTGGAGCTGTCCATAGTTATCGTCAACCTTGCAGGATAAAATAGGCTGTAGGCTGGATTCCAGCTCTCCACAGCTTGGCTATCACCTGGTTGAATGAGGCGCATAGTCTGCCATCCTCAGGGCTCATGTCAGGCAAAATGTGTATGAGGGAGCCCTTGTAGAGCAAGCGGCCTTTGTTCCTGCTTGGTCTAGTCAGAAAGGCACGAACTGATGAAGCCTTTTGGATGAGAGGCGAAACGTCTTCACGGATATATAACCCAAGTCCAGTTGCACTTGATTCAATTCCTTTGGATAACTATGACCTGGATGAATGAGAACATTCACAGACTTGTTCCTGGATCATTTTAGGATCTTTTTCTTATCAGATTAATAATGTAAGCGGGCAATCATGGCTTGTTGGCGCTCTCCCCTGTTCAGGCCAAGACTCCTGTGTGCTTGATATATCACGATTGGCGGCTCAAAGTTTTCACCCCTAAGCCCTTCAGAAAAGAATTCAGCTGCAAAGTGACTCAGGTTCCCCACCTCCATGCCTTCTGAGACTTCGACTATGCATTTCTGCTGCAATTTCTTGTACTCTTTTGTCAGTGTCTTATGTTTTTTTTTCCAAAGACATAATTCTATTGGATGCATTGCAGAGTGACTTTTTCATTTCTTTCTGTTCATTTGCTGTCTCTATGTGAGTTTTGTGTGGAGCCTGTATTTTCTGTACACTCTGGAGCATGTTGATATCTGTTTTAACTTCTTCCTGGTGAGAGGAAATGTCTTTCTGTATCTCATGGTGCATGTATTCTATGTGACTTTATGTGGCTCATCATCCCCTCTTCATAGACTTGTGACTCACTCCAAAATGTCCTCACAGAGATAGGAGAGTCCACGTCCTTTTTATTGTCCACCATCTAGCGTTTATCCTCAGCCGGTGTTGTTGTTGGTGAAGGTGAAGTTTGCAGATTTTTTTTTGTTTTGTGTAGCTTCTACTTGTCTCCTTTTTTTTATAGCTCTAAGGGTTTACTTATCGAGTGCGGCCCAAGATATCGATATTTGGTCTAGATAACTTAGTGGAGCTGCTTGTTTTTGTAGTCTACTCCATTCGGCCAGAAGCGGAAGACCTGTACAGAGTTTTAATACATCCACTGACCATGACTATCTCTGCAAACTGAAATACCGTAACTATAGTTTCTAAATTAGTTTCCGCATGGCTGGATTCCTTATCAAGGTCATACATAGAACCTGGATTGACTTTGCATGTTTGTGTGCTACTGAGCGTCCCTGTATGGGTAGCAAGCATAGTGTACACCCATTATGTACCCGCCTATATAGGCACATCTTACTATCTGAATAATATGCCCATTAAATAGTAGGAAAATACTGCACAATTGACTTTAAACTAGGTTTTTGTTAGTCAATGGCACAATCGCTTTCTGCTGCCTCACGATAGCAATGCGCAAACAATGCGCCTGACCACATATTTTAAGACCAACATGCCCATGGGTGCAAATATGGGCACAAGTACATTTGCTATTTAAACAACGTGGGTGCTGGACAAGAAAATGACAACTGCATCAGTCGGAAACTAGCAATGACACTTGTGCTACACTTTGCACCGCTTCGCAAGGGCCCCCAGTCTCTTACTGAGGGCCTTGTCATGAAATAACTGAGAAATATCTGTATTGTAGCCTGTATCATATTCAGGCATATAGTGATCTTGTTGATTTATTCTCCAGCTCTGTTTACCAACAGGATATTTGAGAACAAGCATGATCAAAGAGCTCAGAAAGATGACTGTTCCTCTTCGTAATGGTGGGCAGCCTCTGCCCACCACTTTAATAGCCATCTATGAGTGTGTAAGACAGACTGCGATGGGTTTCATTTTTATCCCGGAAAGTCTTGAATAAAATATAAGCGTGTAGATTTTATAGATGTAGGCAGAAGCAGAATCAATGATTTAAGACACAACATTTAGCCAGAACAGAGTGTGCTGGGATATCACGGCACTGTGGAAATTGTGTGTGTGTGTGTGTGTGTGTGTGTGTGTGTGTGTGTGTGTGTGTGTGTGTGTGTGTTCCAACATAGCATACCATAGGCACATTATATCCATTAACTTGTACACACTATTAAATCTATTCGTTTGACTTAAGCAGATAATGGTGTTCCTTGCTATCAGCAAAATTACAAATTTGGGAACGAGTTTGAGCATTCTGATATGCAGTAGTCATAACTCTTGAGCGATGTAAGTTATTAAAGACATAGAATTGACCACAGAGAGACCACCATGACGTCAGTTAACTGTTCTTTTGGACACTCAAAAAGGAAAATGATAAATCAATACTTCATTACAAATATTGGCATAAAAGGTAAAACACCGTCGAGCATAATTGCCCATGTTTTTTTGTGTATTGATCAAAGCAAGGATCATAATTGGAGTTTTTCTACCACAAGCAGTTGTTGAGGTGTTGGTTTTAATCCCATTTTAGCTGAGCATTGGGATTGGGGCATTATTTTCAAATTGTAAGTAAATTGCATGCAAATGGCCTTGAACAAAGATCTAAACCAGCATTCATGTTTGCATTGTATACACAAGTACCAAGGTGTGTGAGTGTGTGTATTCATGTGTGACAGTTCTGCTGCCTGTTAGGCTAAGTACAGGAGGACAAGCACTACCACACTGAAAAACGCATATGGTGGCAGTGCATGTTCATCTCTCATCTCATCTCATCTTCAGCCGCTTTTCCGGGGTTGGGTCGTGGTGGCAGCAAGCTAAGTAGGGTACTCCAGATGTCCCTCTCCCCAGCAACGCCCTCCAGCTCTTCCTGGGGGATCGCAAGGCGTTCTCAGGCCAGATTGGACATGTAGTCCCTCCAGCGCGTTCTGGGTCTACCCTGGTGTCTCCTCCCAGTTGGACGTGCCCGGTAAACCTCCAAAGGAAGGCGACCAGAAGGCATCCTAATCAGACGCCTGAACCATCTCAACTGGCTCCTTTCGATGCGAAGGAGCAGTGGCTCTACTCCAAGCCCCCTATTGATGTCTGTGCTCCTCACCCTACCTCTAAGCCTGAGCCCAGACACCCTACGGAGGAAACTCATTTCAGCTACTTGTATCCGCGATCTCACTCTTTCGGTCGCTACCCAAAGCTCATGACCATAGGTGAGGATTGGAACGAAGATTGACTGGTAAATTGAGAGCTTTGCCTCCCGGCTCAGCTCCTTCTTCGCCACAACGGTCCGGTACAACGTCCGTATTATTGCTGATGCTGCACCAATCCGCCTGTCAATCTCCTGCTCCATCCTACCCTCACTCGTGAACAAGACCCCGAGATACTTGAACTCCTTGACTTGAGGCAACAACTCATCCCCAACCTAGAGGGAGCAATCCACCATTTTTCGGTAGAGAACCATGGCCTCAGACTTGGAGGTGCTGACTCTCATCCCAGCCATTTCACACTCAGCTGCAAACTGCCCCAGTGCATGCTGGAGGTCACATTCTGATGAAGCCAACAAAACCACATCATCTGCGAAGAGCAGAGATGCAATTCTGAGGTTCCCAAAACAGACATACTCCTCACCTTGGCTGCGCCTTGAGATCCTATACATGAATATGGACAGGATCTCAAGGCATGTATGTTATATTAGCCTTAAACCAAAAGACCTTTCAAGCAATTTCACTGTCGCAGACAAATTTACAATGTCAGAATAAAATCATCAGAGTTTTGCGAGAGTTGTGGCACACTCCCATTATCTCAATCATTTGGTGTAAGGTAGTCATAAAGCTTAGCCTGAGCTGTCTTAACTTTGTCTTTCTTGTCTTGAAGTTCCAATAAAATCAAACATGTTTAATATTATCCTGGGTCTTTAGTCTTGGGTCACATAAATAGTGATGTTCAATGACGTGAACATTGTCAACAACCAATAGGTGCACTCTTGAATGATGAATGTTGTCTTCTCTTTACTCTTCTGTGTTGTGAATGGTGTGATGCAATTCTTCCTTATGTGCATGTGCAGTCTGTCCTCCTCCTAGGTCTCCATGGTCATAGTGGTCGCAACCTGAACATTGCTTGGCATTTTTGTCTTATAAATCCATACAATTTTGTTATCCTGTTTCAGTGTTATATCCTCTCACTCAGACGTGTGACAGATTTTTTTTATTAATTAATTATTTTTGTCTACATGGTGATGCTGGTCGCATGGCATGGATCCTGGGCTGCTCTGGTGACATCTGGACTCTGCTTGGCGTCTTCCTCATCATATTCTTCATATATTTTATAATTCTGTTATCTTCTTTCAAAGTTGTATTCTGTGAATTGTGTTAACACAACATCCATTGCACGTTGTCTGTCTTAGGAGATAGATCCCTCCTCTGTTGCTCTCCCTGAGGTTTCTTCCTATTTTTTCTCCCTGTTAAAGGTTTTTCTTTTCTTTTTTTAGGGAGTTTTTCCTTATCCGATGCAAGGGTCTAAGGACAGGATGTTGTGTTGCTGTAAAGCACCCTGAGGTAAATTTATAATATGTGATATTGGGCTGTGCAAAAAAAGTTGATTTGCTTTGACTCTTTCCAACACCAAACAAGAAGCAGCAAACTGGGTAGTGAACACAACATGGCGGGGACTCCAGGGAGGTGTCAAGTCTTGGTTCTCTTGGACCATAGAAAAATCATCCCATTTGTCCTACTGCCTACACTAGGGCAGCTGTGGCCAAAAGCTGCTTCTGTTTCTGTTCCATTATTCAACAGTTTTTCTTCCTGTAAATTTCCACCAGGAGCAGGATGGGAAATAATCTCAAAATAAATTTAATTGTAGTGTTGCAAATAGTGACTGTGGCAAAGTTCTTGCCACTGGGCAGGTTTGGTATGGAGGATGGACACAGGTTTGGCAAACATAGGGCTTTATTTACAAGAACTATATACAGTGCATCCGGAAAATATTCACACCCCTTCACTTTCCCCACATTTTGTTATGTTACAGCCTTATTCCAAAATGGATTAAATTCCTTTTTTTTCTCATCAATCTACATGCAATACCCCATAATGACAAACCAAAAAGGGTTTTGTAGAATTTTTTGCAAATTTATTAAAAATAAAAAACTGAAACATCGCATGTACATAAGTATTCACACCCTTTACTCAGTACTTGGTTGAGGCACCCTTGGCAGCGATTACATCCTCAAGTCTTCTTGGGTATGAAGCTACAAGCTTGGCACACCTATATTTGGGGTATTTCTCCCATTCTTCTCTGCAGATCCTCTCGAGCTCTGTAAGGTTAGATGGGGAGCATCGCTGCACAGCTGTTTTCAGGTCTTTCCAGAGATGTTCAATGGGGTTCAAGTCTGGGCTCTGGCTGGGCCACTCAAGGATATTCACAGATTTGTCCCGAAGCCACTCCTTTGTTGTCTTGGCTGTGTGCTAAGGGTCGTTGTCGTGTTGAAAGGTAAACCTTCGCCCCAGTCTGAGGTGCTGAGCACTCTGGGGCAGGTTTTCATCAAGGATCTCTCTGTACTTTGCTCCATTCATCTTTCCCTCGATCCTGACTAGTCTCCCAGTTCCTGCCGCTGAAAAACATCCCCACAGCATGATGCTGCCACCACTATGCTTCACTGTAGGGATGGTATTAACAAGGTGATGAGAGGTGCCTGGTTTCCTCCAGACGTGACATTTGGCATTCCGGCCAAAGAGTTCAATCTTGGTTTCATCTGAGAGTCCTTTAGGTGCTTTCTAGCAAACTCCAAGTGGGCTGCCATGTGCCTTTTACTGAGCAGAGGCTTCCGTCTGGCCACTCCACCATAAAGGCCTGATTGGTGGAGTGCTGCAGAGATGGTTGTCCTTCTGGAAGGTTCTCCCATCTCCACAGAGGAACGCTGGAGCTCTGTCAGAGTGACCATCGGGTTCTTGGTCACCTCCCTGACCAAGGCCCTTCTCCCCCGATTGCTCGGTTTGGCTGGGCGGCCAGCTCTACGAAGAGTCCTGGTGGATCCAAACTTCTTCCATTTACGAATGATGGAGACCACTGTGCTCTTCGGGACCTTCAAAGCTGTAGAAATTTTTTGTACCCTACCCCAGATCTGTGCCTCGATACAATCCTGTCTCGGAGGTCCACAGACAATTCCTTTGACTTCATGGCTTGGTTTCTGCTCTGACATGCACTGTCAAGAGTGCGACCTTATATAGACAGGTGTGTGCCTTTCCAAATCATGTACAATCAATTGAATTTACTAAAGGTGGACTCCAATCAAGATGTAGAAACATCTCAAGGATGATCAGTGGAAACAGGATGAACCTGAGCTCAATTTTGGGTGTCATAGCAAAGGGTGTGAATACTTATGTACATGCAATATTTCAGTTTTTTATTTTTAATAAATTTGCAAAAATTTCTACAAAACCTTTTTCACTTTGTCATTATGGGGTATTGTGTGTAGTAGATTGATGAGAAAAAAAAAGGATTTAATCCATTTTGGAATAAGGCTGTAATAACAAAATGTGGGGAAAGTGAAGGGGTGTGAATACTTTCCGGATGCACTGTACAAGTGTGACTGTCTCTATGATGCTGTACTTCGGCTCTCTCTGAGGCTTATGTAGAACAACAGGCGATCGACTCCCTCCCCTTCCTGGGACAAAATGGCCCCTAGCCCTGTGTCCGATGTGCTATGGTCTTATCTATCTGGGGGCACATCGCCCGACCACCTAAATTGTACTCCAGATACTGTACCTCCCACCGCCTGACCGCACACTTTGAGTTGGCCGTGAGCCCCCCTCAATGACTCGAGCAACACTGCCACCTGCTGCATGTGCTGGGCCTAGCTGCTACTGTGGATGATAACATCATCCAAGTAGGCGGAAGCATATGCAGTGTGTGGCCGCAGCACCCAGGCCATGAGGTGCTGAAATGTGGCTGGAGCTCCAAACAAGCCAAACGGAAGTGTCACGAACTGGTACAAACCGCCCGGTGTAGAGAAAGCTGTTCTTTTCTTTAGACATTGGAGATAAAGGAATCTACCAGTAGCCCTTGGTTAAACCCACTGTTGTAAGAAAGCAAGCAGAGTCAAGTTGGTCCAAGAGTTCGTCGACCTGCAGCCCTGGTTAGTCATCAAACTTTGATAAATAATTCTGTTAGCTGACGTTTGTGGGCCTGGAGCAAATTCTCCCTTGATAACCGCACAAGTGTATGGAGTTTTGCTATCAGGTCTAGGACGTATTGAATTTCCTATTTAATGGTGCTTGTGTAGCAGTGGTGTACTCTCGCTCGTACATTGTGTTAAAGATGAAGCACACACTGTCACTTGGCTCCAGTCCGCATTTATTCTGGTGATAGGTCTCCCAAAAATAGTAGTACTGCTACTACTATCTTCAGCTGCTCCTGTTAGGGGTCGCCACAGTGGCTCACCCGTTTCCATCTCTTCCTGTCCTCTGCATCTTCCTCTGTCACACCAGCCAGCTGCATGTCCTCCCTCACCACATCCATCAACCTCCACTTTGGCTTTCCTGTTTTCTTCTTCCCTGGGAGCTCCATATTCAGCATGCTTATCCCAATATATTCAGCATCTCTCATCCGCACACATCCAAACCATCTCAATCTTGCCTCTCTTGCTTTGTCTCCAAACCGTCCAACCTGAGTTGTCCCTCTAATATACTCATTCCTAATCCTGTCCTTCATCACTCCCATGAAAATCTTAGCATCTTCAACTCTGCCATCTCAAGCTCCACCTCCTGTCTTTTCATCAGTGCCACTGTCTACAAACCATATAACATAGCTGGCCTCACTTGTAAACCTTCCCTTTAACTCCTGCTGGTAAACTTCTGTCGCAAATCACTCCTGGCAATCTTCTCCACCCACTCCACCCTGCCTGCACTCTCTTCTTCACCTCTTCCACACTCCCCATTACTTTAAACAGTTGACCCCAAGTATTTAAACTCAAACGCCTTCGTTACCTCTTGCATCCTCGCTATTCCGCTGTCCTCCCTCTTCGTCTTGCTCCAACTGACTTTCATTCCTCTTCTCTCCAGTGCATACCTCCATTTCTCCAGTCTCCTCAACCTGCACCCGACTCTTGCTACAGATCACAATGTCATAGTCCACGGAGTGTCCTGCCTGATTTCATCTGTCAACCTGTCCATCACCATTGCAAACAATAAATGGCTCAGAGCCGATCCTTGATGTAATCCCACCTCCACTTCAACCCATCTGTCATTCCAACTGCACACCTCACCACTGTCACACTGCCCTTATACATATCCTGCACCACTCCTACATACTTCTCTGCCACTCCCGACTTCCTCATACAATACCACCCCTCCTCTCTCGGCACCATGACACATGCTTTCTCTAAATCCACAAAGACACAACGTAACTCCTTCTGACCTTCTCTCTATTTTTCCATTAACATTCTCAAAGCAAACATCGCATCGATAGTGCTCTTTCATGGCATGAAACCATACTACTGCTTGCCTCTCCTCTTAACCTAGCTTCTATTACTCTTTCCCATATCTTCATGCTGTGGCTGATCAACTTGACTTTCAGGTGGCGCTCGGCTGCAATGCACGCGTAGCTCGGTAGCTCATCCTCAACGACTCAGCTCCTTTTTTCATTTACTCTTTCAACCAATATTGATATCACATCGCAGAATAATGTCTCAAGAAAAGCCCGGGGTCAAACGGGGAGGCGAGTGTGTCGCCATTAAAGAAAAATACCTCAGATAGAGTACAGTAGTTATTCTTTTATTTATTTACTCGCTTCTTCAACTTCTTTTAATCTTTTACTTATCTAAAAATGTTTTTTGGTTGTTTTGTTTCCTTTTCTGTGTTTATATTTAACCTACTGTAATGTGGTTTAATTCTGTTCTGAGAAGGGGCCTGCGGGCGGGGTAGGAGTAGCTAGAGGGGGTCAGGATGTGGGTAAATTGGATTTGGGGATGTTAGAATGTCAAAAAATATCATAGTCTTTCAACTGCAATTGTTCAGTTCGATTCGTTTTCCTTGAAAAAAAATGAGAAAAAAAACTATGGTTACGATGCCAATTAAGAGCTGGACGACGCCATTGCTAACGCTGTTAAGACCGCGTTGCTAGAACAGCAGTGACCTCAACACGTTAATCCAGTCGGCGGTGAAAGAAGCGATCATCGTTATCCTCACCCCAGTTAACAGAACTAACGCGTCAAATTCAACATATCACAGATAATATGTGTGAACTGGCCAAAGACCTGGAGTCCTCTCACAAAGTTTGACGCGCTGCAGGCTACTTTGAGAGCTAGCAAGCAACAAACTAATGAGCTTCAGCATGAAGTGGGGAAACTCCCCTCAAATATGTCTCAGATGGAAGACCGTAGCCAAAGGTCCAACGTGAGACTGGTCAGACGCCATTGGTTTTCTGGGCAAAAACTTGCTGAAGTGGATACCTTCATTGGGAAAACGGGTTACCCGCATAGAGAGCCCATAGACTTTACAGCAGAGTTAGCACAGCGCCAACCGGCTTCGCACGCTGAGCGTCAAACTGCTTAGTCTCGCGATACCAGACAATCAGAGATCTTTGCCTACCAATCGTCTGGGTAGTTCTCGATGCAAGATAGTTGCTTGAACGGCGTAGTCTAGTCAGTTAAGGCAAAATGGCTGCAAAAAGTCATTCACATTTGAGCCTATGTTTTTCTGTTAATTTAGAGTCCAATAAAGAAAAAAAGGCTAGGAGCCCAAAATTTTAGGTGGGGGAAGTCTCTGAAATGGCCACGCCCACTTTTTAGGCCTGGAAATCAGTATCTCGGCTCCTGAATGTCGCAGAGAGCTGATCATGGGCTCAAAAGAAGCAGAAGCACCACATTTATATAAGCATTATGAACAAACATATACCTCAAAACCTTTACTTTTTCAGATATTTTAAGAAAACTAATTTTTACTGGTCACGTTTCACGTATCAGCTCCTGAAGGTTGTAAAAAGCTATATTTGACATGAATCTCATTCGCTGCCTATGTTATAAAGCATGAAGCACAATACACACACGAATCATGAGTTTAGAAAATATCTTAGTTGTCTTCAGCTCCATGTCATGAGAATAGCAGTATCATACACAAGATATCTTAACCCAGGCCAGGTTGCAGTGGGTGGATCCGATCAGCCCCTTTATGCCATCAAGAAGATGATACAGTGGGCCATGGGGGAAGAGTTTTCTCATTCATACTTCGCGTTCATGGGTGGGCTGCACCTTGAGAAGGTTTCTCTTGTCTGTGTTGGGCAGTTGATAAAAGGAACTGGCCTTGATACCATCTTAACCTCAGCTAATCTGAATATCACAGGTCTGACAACTGCTGTCTGCGATGTGAATTCCATAAAGAAGGCTAGATACTGTATTCAACTCCTGGCTGTGGTGCTGGCCAAGAAGAGAGATGAAGCATTTCAGGCAAAACGTCTAGAGGACAACAGTTTGACTTGGAGTAACTGGGTGGCCAATGAAAACAGCCCCATGTTTCACTACTGGAACAATGTTGTTGACACAATCAAGAAGGTTCTTATCTTCATAAGATCCTTTCGAGAGGCAAACTTCATCATGATGATCAGTGCACTTGAGCAGCTCATTCCTCTTTTCTTTGCACTTGATCATACACACTATGCCAGATGGGCATCAGTGTTTCTTCAGGATCTCAAAGAGCTCAAATGGAGACACCCATACTTGTTCAAGGAATTTCTTTCAGGCTCTTTCACAGTAAACACCAGAGACAACCCATTCTCAAAGATTGCATGTGATCAAAAGCAGGAACATAACATAAAGGTCATCAAGTCTGACACTGGATATGTCGATATCATCAATCGGGAAGATCAAGAGTTCTTCAGGAAACTCGAACTTGCGCTACCCGAAATCCAGCGCTACCTAGATGAGGTCGAAGGTCAAGATCCATCACACGGGCACAAAGAAATGCTGGATTCCTTCAAGGAAACATTTTCAAGCCACACACTCAAGGTGTACCAGGGTATCCTTACCAACCCGTTCGATGAAGCTCAGTTCATGAGGTTGAACTCATCCATTCCCTTCCCAGATGTCATAAGTAAAGACTCCAGTTTTGTCTTTACAGTCGGCAAAACTCAGCATGACCAGTTTGTGCAGGAGCGAATTGTATTAAGTAAGAAGGATGTCAATGCAACCATCTCACGAAATGCCCTGAAACTCCCAAGTTCATGTGCAAAAGTCCAACTCGCTAGCCCTGCAATCAAGCCACCCAAAGGAACCTTTGCAAAGCTGAAGGAGGCCTGCAGATCAAGAGAAGAAGAGACAAGGAAGTTATTTGGTGGTGAATTCACAGGTGAAACTAATTGATATAAAGTCAGTTATTCAAATATTTTAGATGTTACTTAAGTCTTACCAGATTTTTAATACAGTGATATTCATTGATTCAATTTCACATTCAAGTTAATTGATTTGACAGTAAGCCCAAGAGTTACACTTAGCTTAACTATTCATTTCAATTTCAGGTTTACCCGACGCCTTGTCAACAAAGGATGGAGATATTTATCATAGCCAAAAGTCTCAAATTCTTAAGGACATCGGTGTACAAGTTCAATCTACATCCTCAGAAGGACTTGTGATAGATTTGTCTGTGCAAGTACGAATCATGGCAAAGTCTCTCAACAAAGGCATGACATTCCAAGACTTTGTAATCAAAGTGTTGAACAGCATTGCCAGGATCGGTCATGAGAAGAAAGCCAATCGTATTGACATTGTGGCTGACCTCTACCAGAATATGAGTATCAAGACTGCGACTAGGAAGAACCGGGGATCAGCAGGTAGTTCACAGATGGCTTTCAGTGAGAATGACACCATGCCAGAATCTAAGCAATTCTTTGAAGCTTTTCTGTCTAATGTAGACAACAAAGTAGCCCTGAATCTAATGTTCGCCAGGATTGCTAAGGCACAAGCGTGGAACTGGGACAAGGAGTTCAGCATCACCTACGGCAGAAAGGTGCTTGCAAACTTCGGCGAAAGCTTCGAGATCCAGCTTTATGACAGCATAGATATGCTTGAGGAGGCTGACAACCGCATCGTTTGCCATGTGATGCACATGCTAAACAAGGGGATCAAGTCAGTTACAGTTAGAACAGTCGACTCCGATGTGGTAGTCATCCTACTAGGGTTCACTACACAGTTCCTATCAGTATGTAATGACTTGCAACTTATAGTTGACTTTGCAGTTCCTGGCAAACGCCAATTCTACTCAATCACAGAAGCACACAAGAAGCTTGGTGGAGATGTGGCCGATGCCATGCCTGTGTTCCATTCTTTTAGTGGCTGTGATTCTGTGAGCGCCTTCTTTGGCCACTCAAAGACTGCTCAATACAAAGCCTGGATAAACCACAGTAAGTCCACAGAACTCACTGCTGCTTTGAGAGGACTAAGTTGCTGCCCTAGTATCGAGACAGTTAAGGAAAGCATGGAAGTTATTGAGCCCTGGGTAATGAGCTGGTACAACAAGACTGGACTGTACAACTGTGTCAGTATAGATGAGCTCAGATTCCAGCTGTTCAAGCACTCAGTTAATGATGAGCTGAGAGACCTACCCCCAAGTCAGGATGCGCTTCTACAGCATCTGTTGAGAGCTACATTCCAGGCAGGATGGCTGTGGGGAAACAGCCTGCTACAACTCCCTTGTCCCCCTGTCATTGAATGGGGTTGGACTACCGAAGGAGAGGAACTCTTCGTCAAGTGGAGCACAGTTTCCACAAGAGATACATTGTCTCAAGTAACAGGGGTGTGTAGTTGCAGATCTAATAAGTGTACCTCATGTTCTTGTGCTGGCAGAGGGATGAAATGTCTCATTTATTGCAAGTGCCTCAGCAAGTGTTTGAATCCAGTCTGATGGGATGTGTGAGGTTAAAATAAAGATTTTTTTGGACCTCACATGGTTTGCTTTGTTTCTTTGGTGGTTACTGGGTTCCTCCTCTTATAACAAAGAGTCAACTTGAATACTAGCACTCCATGAGTAGATGTAACACTTTTACTCAAACAAACTGTATAGCCTTCTTGCACAGATTTGGCTAAAGTTGATTGCATGCTGCTGATCAATTCAATGGAAAAAAGAACATGTTCATGAATAGCTCAAAACGTGAAGGTTTTAGGGCATACAGTATATTTGTTCAGAGCACTAATATAAATAGTTATTTCCACATCTTTTGAGCCCAATATCAACTCGGGGCAACCTCCGAGAGATGAGCCTGAGATATAGTCCCAGGGCTAAAAAGTGGGCGTGGCCATGTATGTGACCAGTGAAAATTAGTTTTTTGTAAATACCTGAAAAAGTAAAGGTTTTGGGGTATATGTTTGTTCATAATGCTTATATAAATGTGGTGCTTCTGCTTCTTTTGAGCCCATGATCATCACTCTGCGACATTCAGGAGCCGAGATACTGATTTCCAGGCCTAAAAAGTGGGCGTGGCCATTTCAGAGACTTCCCCCACCTAAAATTTTGGGCTCCTTGCATTTTTTTCTTTATTGGACCCTAAATTAACAGAAAAACATTGGCTCAAATGTGAATGACTTTTTGCAGCCTTGACCCCATATTTGCCCTTAACTGACCAGACTAGCGGCGAGAACAAGCTTACGCCTACTGCTACGCCCCTTACATATTGTCAAGGACACGCCTTACCGGGAACCATGCTCTCTCCCTATCCTACTGCGTAGTGAAGCTAACTGGAGACATGGCGAGTCACTGTGCAACGCGGAGAGAGCTTTTTAAAACATAGAAAACGGATGTCCCGAGTAACGTTATATCATTTGATTCCGTTTTATCGAACGTGTGCTCAGTCCACAAGATTGGTGGAATTAAGGATTTACAGCGGCTTTCTTTAAAACTTTTAACCCAGGACAAGAAAGACGTGTTTGCTTGTGCCAACTGGTTACGGGAAAAGCTTGGGTCTATCAAGCCTGGCCAGCTGTCTGCGACTTGTTCTCCGCACAGGGACAGAAATATATGGTGCTGGTCGTATGCCCTTTGCTGTCGATAATGGAGGAGCCGGTGCAGTTTTTGAAAGCAAAAGGCTTTCCTGCCGCACACGCGGGGCAAAGCGAGGACATCGATGACCAGGTCGCCGCCGGTGATTTCGCCCTTGTGTTTGGCACACCAGAAACTTTTGTTGGCCAAGCAAAGTAGAGACGGCTTCTACAAACACCGTTATTTCGGGAGCGGCTGGTTGGAGTGGCTGTTGACGAAGTACACACTGTAGTGCAATGGTGAGTTTGAAACCATAATTAATGTTAGCTCGCTGACTGTGTGTATTGTTTGTCTAGTTTTCTTCGGTGACTGCGCCTGAGCCATCCTATAACGCAATACGCCCATTTCACGCCGCCGCCATCTTGGATTAAAAAAAAAACAAGTGGTGGGAATTTAGCCACGCTCCCTTCTTACTCAATCGGAAATCAATGCAGCCGGGGCAGAGACCGAAGAGGACTGTGCAGACACAGGCCATGATGAGAGGAATTGAGTTGGAGCCCGTTGCAGCTACACAGTATGAGGAAGTAACTGGACACTCGGTCTCCACTTGCGGTTTCGCCATCAACCCCAACGCTCCACATTTGGGTGCCTCCCCTGACCGAAAAGTGGTGGATGACTCCGGTCAGCTTCAGGGACTGCTGGAAATCAAGTGTCCTGATGTGGACAGCTTTGTGGAGTGCAAGTACCTTTCTCTAAGACCAGATGGATCTTTTGCTCTCAAACACAGCCATGGCTACTACAATCAGATGATGGGACAAATGGGAATCGCAGGGATGATGTGGTGTGACTTTTTTGTGAAGTGCCGAGATGACTACCACCTGGAGCGAATCTACTTTGATGCGGAGGAATGGGAGAATATGAAAACTAAGCTGGATCTTTTCTTTTTCGAGTACTTTCTGCCTCTCCTGTGCCAGTGAGGAGAGACACACACACAGGGCTGTATTCAAAGAAGCTGTTTAATCACAATAAAATTAAAAAAACATTTCATTTTTATACTGTACATTCAATATTTATACATTAGATTGTCCCATCTACAATATTTTAATTCTTTGTCCTTTAACTTTAACAAAACTGTTGGTTCATTTTAAACTAAAATATTTTAGGTCAACTGTCATTCTGTTGTGGCAATAAACTGGAACTCGCTACCAACTCAAATCATCAATTGTTTACTAAACTAAGATAGTGATTGCTCATCTCAAGGTGTGGGCTAAAAAATGGGACTGTACTGAAATGAAGTTAAATATGTTTCAATCTGTTTAAGGTTTGTGTGCACTATTTTCTTGTCAGCTGAATTTAACAAAGGTTTAAAACAGTGGTCCCTGAAAATTTGTTAGGAGAGCACACACAGTCCACAGTTGGTTGACTGTTCCATTTAGTGAAAAGGGTATGACTCCATCAAAAATGTGGTACTCCTTTATGCGTCTTATTGACTGTTCGACGCGTATTCTCAAGCCAGCAATACTCTGTGTGTCTGTGAGCTCATCACAGCTAAACTGTCCACTTAGGCCTAAAAATGCATGGATGACAAGTTTTACATCTATTTCATCGAGCAGGTCTTTGATAAGGAAGCCCTTATCGGCCATGACCTCATCACCTGACTCTAAGAGGTCCAGAACACCTGACCTCTTAGTTATCTCCTTATCAGAAATACATCCTGTGTATAGATTACTTACCAGGCTAACTGACCCTGAGGGAGTGATCCCAATTAGGGATTTCAGTGTAGTGTTACTTTTATGTCATGGTGTTCAAAACCTTCGAACTAGCTGTCTCGATGCAGATCTCTGTGCAGTCTAGTATCACCCTTGTGTTTGGGTAGAATTCCCTGAATACTGGTGGCATTAGCTCGTCTACTGCTGCTCTACTAGGCCATATTGGGAGGGTCCCTAGCACAAAGAGCAAATAGTTGGCCCACGTCGTACAGTTCCTGCTGACTGTGGCCGGCGACACATTGAATCATACAGATAAATCCAGAGCAAAAAAGCCCTGCCTCACACGGCACAAGAACAGGAAAAACTGATCAATCAGCGATAAATGCTCTGCATGGAAGCCAGACACAGAAATGTGTTCTAGGTTATGGCTGTTCCTTTGCATTTGAGTCCATCGCACCATGGACTCTGCAGTAGGCTGTAAAGCTAGGAAGAGTGCTTTGAGGGTGTGGTAATCCTTAAAACCAGTGAAAAACCTGATCAGATTGGGCGCACACTGGAAGCGTTCTAGACCAAAACGCTCACTTCTCAGCTTTTTATTTTCGTCCTCCAGGAAAGCGATGCGTTTCTTTACTGCGTCAAGTTGGTCTTCCACAGAAAGGGGCTTCACATCGTAGTCATGATCAGGTAGAATGGTCCAAAAAAGAGAAAATATCCAGTGAGCGGCAGTTCTGTGGGCGAAAATGCCTTGTTGATGCCAGAGGTCAGAGGAGAATGGCCAGACTGGTTTGAGCTGATAGAAAGGCAACAGTAACTCAAATAACCACTAATTACAACCGAGGTATGCAGAAGAGCATCTCTGAACGCACAACACGTCCAACCTTGAGGCAGATGGGCTACAGCAGCAGAAGACCACACCGGGTGCCACTCCTGTCAGCTAAGAACAGGAAACTGAGGCTACAATTTGCACAGGCTCACCAAAATTGGACAATAGAAGATTGGAAAACGTTGCCTGGTCTGATGAGTCTCGATTTCTGCTGCGACATTCGGATGGTAGGGTCAGAATTTGGCGTCAACAACATGAAAGCATGAAGCCATCCTGCCTTGTATCAACGGTTCAGGCTGGTGGTGGTGGTGTAATGGTGTGGGGGATATTTTCTTGGCACACTTTGGGCCCCTTAGTTCCAATTGAGCATCGTGTCAACGCCACAGCCTACCTGAGTATTGTTGCTGACCATGTCCATCCCTTTATGACCACAGTGTTCCCATCTTCTGATGGCTACTTCCAGCAGGATAACGCGCCATGTCATAAAGCTCGAATCATCTCAGACTGGTTTCTTGAACATGACAATGAGTTCATATATATATATATATATACACACACACTCACTGGCCACTTTATTAGGTACACCTTGCTAGTACCGGGTTGGACCCCCTTTTGCCTTCAGATCTGCCTTAATCCTTCGTGGCATAGATTCAACAAGGTACTGGAAACATTCCTCAGAGAGTTTGGTCCATATTGACATGATAGCATCACGCAGTTGCTGCAGATTTGTCGGCTGCACATCCATGATGCGAATCTCCCGGTCCACCACATCCCAAAGGTGCTCTATTGGATTGAGATCTGGTGACTGTGGAGGCCATTTAAGTACAGTGATCTCATTGTCATGTTCAAGAAACCAGTCTGAGATGATTCGAGCTTTATGACATGGCGCGTTATCCTGCTGGAAGTAGCCATCAGAAGATGGGAACACTGTGGTCATAAAGGGATGGACATGGTCAGCAACAATACTCAGGTAGGCTGTGGCGTTGACACGATGCTCAATTGGTACTAAGGGGCCCAAAGTGTGCCAAGAAAATATCCCCCACACCATTACACCACCACCACCAGCCTGAACCGTTGATACAAGGCAGGATGGATCCATGCTTTCATGTTGTTGACGCCAAATTCTGACCCTACCATCCGAATGTCGCAGCAGAAATCGAGACTCATCAGACCAGGCAACGTTTTTCCTATCTTCTATTGTCCAATTTTGGTGAACCTGTGCGAATTGTAGCCTCAGTTTCCTGTTCTTAGCTGACAGGAGTGGCACCTGGTGTGGTCTTCTGCTGCTGTAGCCCATCTGCCTCAAGGTTCGACGTGTTGTGCGTTCAGAGATGCTCTTCTGCATACCTCGGTTGTAATGAGTGGTTATTTGAGTTACTGTTGCCTTTCTATCAGCTCGAACCAGTCTGGCCATTCTCCTCAGACCTCTGGCATCAACAAGGCATTTTCGCCCACAGAACTGCTGCTCACTGGATATTTTCTCTTTTTCGGACCATTCTCTGTAAACCCTAGAGATGGTTGTGCGTGAAAATCCCAGTAGATCAGCAGTTTCTGAAATACTCAGACCAGCCCGTCTGGCACCAACAACCATGCCACGTTCAAAGTCACTTAAATCACCTTTCTTCCCCATTCTGATGCTCGGTTTGAACTGCAGCAGATCGTCTTGACCATGTCTACATGCCTAAATGCATTGAGTTGCTGCCATGTGATTGGCTGATTAGAAATTTGCGTTAACGAGCAGTTGGACAGGTGTGCCTAATAAAGTGGCCGGTGAGTGTATATATATATATATATTTATATACATATTATACAATGCAGTAATGTACATGTTTGAAAAATTGTATTGTACTGACAGTAACAACTCACCTATCGCCCTCATGTTCCTCTTCATCCGCTATTAAGTCACCAATGCGACTACAAACAGGAGCAAACATTTTTCAACGTCAAACTTCTGTCTCCCTTCTAATGTTTTTGTCACAGTGAAACTGGTCACCCCAATATTATTTAATTGGCTGTACATGGTGCAACCTATGCAGCTCAATGCATACAGTAACGTTAAATGTACATGCAACCTCTGCAGCTCAATGCATACAGTAGGCCTACATGTACATAATGTCTGTTGCAATAATAGCAGGAGGAGTAAACATTTAGCCATATGGCATCTTAATGTAGAATTTAGTTGTAAACATGAGTGCACAACGTTAGCTGGATGTTGTCATGAAAATGATTTTAGGATGTTGATGAAATGAAACATAATACCTGCCATTAATATCTTGTATTTTTAGGGTTCCTGTTCGTGGTGGTCAACCTGCTGGGGAGGTGACACCCGAGTCAGCAGATGAGTGAGTAACGTTTAGTTATTATAGCCCTGCATGACCTACCGTGATGTCTGTCTGCTAGTAAACTTAGTAAACTTAGCTACCTCCTCGGCGTAGGTTGATTTGACCATGTGAAAATGGTCGGTAGAGTTCTGGGTTTCAGTTTTGTCAGCCCAAGAAACGTCTTGCGAAAACAGTCTTTGGTGAAGTGCTTTGAGCACACCCTGGTGTTGTCTGTGATCTATAATGACAAATGATATCTGACGTTACTGTCAGCAACATGTTAACTGTTATGGTTGTAGTTAGACCAGAAAGCTAGCTAACAACGTTGCTAGGGAGCTAGCTAGCTAGCTATCCAGCCAGCTAGCTAGGTAAAGGTATTGGTAGTTACCTGAAAATGTGGCCCTGTATCCCCCTTAATTTTCACCACCCATGCCTTACGGGTGTGCAGGCGTTTGGGGAAGCGGTGAAACGTCAAGGATTTATCTCTTTCCCTTCTTTGATAGGAGTTGCAGGATGGTACACAGCAGTACGACATGTTGCTTCCAGCAGTGTTTTCAATGAAGTAAGAAGGGGGCGTGGCTAACTTCTCACCGCTTGGTTTTTTTTAAATCCAAGATGGCCGCGGTGTGAAATGGGCGTATTGTTGCTGGTACGACAGCGTTTACAAGCACACGACTTCTGCCTATCACCGCCCCCATGTGGCGGCCCCGCCCTAAAGACGTTGGATTGGTTCTGCAATTAACTTTTTTTTAACTCTAATTGTTTCCAACCAGTTTTAGCAACGAAAGCTGGGAGAATGTTCTCAGTCTCTAGTTTAGCGAAGCGTTTAGAGGCTGACTTGTGAGTCTACAAACTGCTGGACTAATCGGACCGTCAAACCAATTTGAAGGGAGCTAGCCTGGGGGTGGGCAAGCTTATCCAGAAAGGGCCGGTGTGGGTGCAGGTTTTTGTTCCAACCAAGCAGTTACACACCTGATTCCACTAATCAACCAGTAGAGTCTTTGCTGAGGAACTTGATTAGGAGACACAGGTGTATAACTGCTTGGTTAGAACAAAGACCTGCACCCACACCGGCCCTTTCTGGGTAAGATTGCCCAGCCCTGGAGCCCGTTAAACATAAAAAGAAAACCTTGCTGTTCTTCCCGGATTACAGCAGAGAAACGACAAGCAAACGGAAGGAGTTCGCCCCGGTCCACAGGAGGATGATTCACTTGAGCTCCAGCCGTTCCTGCACAGATCGTGGGCACACAATCAACTTTGGGACGCCACATGAAGCCGATGAGTTTCTTCAAAACACCTTTCAACTTCCACCAGCTGCAAAACCAAGAAATGGCCGCTTTGCTCTAGGAGCCGGACAACGGTGACAAGATGGATGCCTCGTCACCACCACCATGAGTTAATGTTGCCCACAGCTAAATGATCTAGCGACATGCTGTACCCTCTAGAGATTCAAGATTCAAGATTTAGTTTGTCATTTTCATTATGTACCTGCGCACATAAATAAAAACGGAATGCCGTTTCTCCCAGCCCACAGCATTGCAACAGAAAAGATAAAAATACACATCCAAAAATTCCCTAAAAACAGTACCACTTAAACATAAAAACAGACAACAAAACAAAAAAGCACAATTAACAACCCAGTCCATTCAAGTGCAACACAGTCCATTAAAGGGCCATTTCAATTTAAATGTTGACAGACACTGGCTGTCAAAAAGTGATCAGCACTGGTGGGGGGGGGGTTAGAGGGTAGGTGGATGGGCATGACCGTGGGGGGGCACAGTATGTTAATAATCCTGACTGCTTGTGGGTAGAAGCGATATAGCATTCTGCTGGATTTAGTAGATGCTCCTGTGCCTCTTCCCAGATGGCTGGAGGGACAACAGTTTGTGAGAAGGATGGTGGGCATCTTTAATGATGCTGGAGGCTCTGCAAAAACAGCGATGTTGGTAAATCTCCAACAGGAAGGGGAGAGGGGCACAAATGATCTTGCTAGCTGTCTTCACTATCCTGTTCAGCTGATGTTCGGTTGCTTTGCAGTTACCGAACCAGGAAGGGAGACCGTAGGTTAGAATGCTTTCAGTGGTGCCCCTGGAATGGGGAGGCTTGCCTTTTTAAGTCTCAGGAGGAGATGGAGCCATTGTTGGGCCTTTTTAACGATGGCCAAGGTGTTAATAGTTGAGGTCAGGTCGTCTGCCAGGTGCACTCCCAGGAACTTTATGTTACTGACCCTCTCCACAGTGGCGCCATTGATGGTCAGCAGTATATGATGGTGCCTGCTGGCCCTCCTTAAGTCAATCAACATCTCTTTTGTTTTGCTTATATTCAAGGAGAGGTTGTGGGATTCACACCATGCCATTAGCTGCTCCAGATCCATCTTATATGCAGATTCATCATTATTGCTGACGAGACCCACTACTGTGGTATCATCTGCAAACTTGATGATTTGGTTGTCAAATTTGGCAGTACAGTCATGGGTTAGCAGGGTGAACAAGAGGGGGCTTAGGAAGCAGCCCTGGGGTGAACCTGTGCTCACTAAGATGGAATTTGATGTGTGGCTGCCGACCCTGACTGTCTGCTGCTTCCACGTCAGGAAGTCCAGGACCCAGTTACAGGGACCAGTGTCCACGTCCAGCAACCTCAGCTTCTCCACCAGTTGTTGTGGTACGATGGTGTTAAATGCCGAGCTGAAATCGATGAAGAGGATCCTGGCGTAGGTGTTTTTCCCTTCCAGGTGTGACAAAGTGAGGTGGAGTATGGTAGCGATTGCATCTTCCATGGATCGATTGGCTCTATACGCAAACTGGAGGGGATCTAGGTTTGCAGTGAGGCAGGCCTTGATGTGCTGCATGACAAGCCGCTCAAAGAGAGTCTTTACTTTTCACTGACTGTGACTATCTGCTACCTTAGCTATTCAACAGTGATGGGACTTGGACTGACATTGGTATTGTTCACTCTTTAGGGCTGTTTATTCCTCACATTGCTTAACTATACTGGCTGAAGTTAGTGACATTCTGCTGGGAAGGTTATCTGACAGTTTATGTCATAGGGGCCAAATCGTTCACATCGCGTATTGTTCACTCTTTAGAGGGGGTCAATCTTCCTATTGTTTAGATAAGTTGGTTGATATTTATGATGTTCTGTTATCAAGTCAAGTCAAGTTTATTTATATAGCACATTTAAAACAACCACAGTTGAACCAACGTTCTGAACAAGCTTAAAATACAATATAAAATAAGTAACATATATGAATATAAAAATATATGTAAAAAATACATAATAAAATAAAGAAATTAAAATGTAAACAATAAAACACAAGAGTAAAAGTATATTTCCACAATAAAATCACAGTGTCAAGTTCAACTTGAATTGAATGCCAGCGAGAAGAGGTAGGTCTTTAACCAAGATTTAAAAGTCTTTAGGGTCTGAGCAGATATTATATGTACTAGTAAGTTGTTCCAAAGATCAGGGGCAGCAACTGCAAAGGCTCTGTCACCCCTATTCTTAAGCCTGGATCTCGGAACATGTAAGAGCATCTGGTTTGCTGACCTGAGTGCTCTGACTGGTGTATGATAATGTATTAGCTCAGATAAATAAGATGGCGCCAGCCCATTTAAAGACTTGAAAACAAGTAATAAAATCTTAAACTGGATCCTAAAACAGACAGGAAGCCAATGAAGTGAGGCCAGTACAGGCGTTATGTGATCACGTCGCTTCTTTCCTGTCAGCAGGTGAGCAGCTGCATTTTGTATAAGCTGCAGGCGACGAAGCGACGACTGAGCTACACCAACATACAATGAGTTACAATAATCTAAACGAGAGGTAATGCATGAATTACCATTTCAAGATCATTTGAAAGGAGATATGCCTTTACTTTTCCCAGAAGTCGCAATTGAAAAAAAACTTTTTTTGACTACTGAGCTTATTTGTTTGTCAAATTTAAAAGAGCTGTCAAAAATCACCCCAAGATTCCGAACAGAAGAGTGACTGTAGGAAGCTAAAGGGCCAAGAGCACTAGCATAACCATCCAGCAGATTATTGTTATGTATTTTATATCACGGACTGAATAGCCCACAGTGCTGAAGCTCTTTGTGTACTTTGCCACTTTTTTATTATTTATTACTTCTTTTTTTTAGTTTTTCCCCTTATCCCACCCGATTAACCCAATGGCATATGGCCGGAACTGTTGTCGAATAACTCCCCTGGCTCATGTTTCCACGGGAAGGAGATAGTCGTAACACCAGCTTCCTTCAAGCTCGTGTCGGCTGCTCTCACTGTTTTACACGCCGAAGCCTCGCATGGATTGCATTACCTTCGGGCCGCGAAGTAGGCGTAGGGAGAATGCTTTCGGTTGCTTGGCTGCAGGCTCCCGGATGGGCCAGAGGGGTCGCTGGAGAACGACGAGTCCCCGAACACTACACCAATCTACACCCACTATCCCTCGGGTAAGGGTGGCCTAATGAATGCCTTACCCCGTGAACGCTCTGGCTGTGACCGGTTACGGCGAGTCTGGAATACGAACCTCCCAGCCACATGACGCGCGGATTGCAAGAACGACGGTTTATTCCGCTCGGCCATCAGAGCGGCCTATTTATTACTTTTTTATTCCAATTTCAACATCTCTTCTGTGTATCCAAAGGAATTGGATCAAGTGCAACTGGACTTGGTATATATCCGTGAAGACGTTTCGCCAAGAGGCTTCGTCAGTTCGTGCCTTTCTGACTAGACCAAGCTAGTCTGACTGGCTGGTGATGAAACTCCGATATCTATCCTCTTTGGAGTCGTTATCAGAGCTAACGATGTCCATGGCTCTTTGTGTTCTGATGTGTAGCAACGCCCGTTGTTATCAGAGGTATTGATATGCGTGGCTCTTTGTGATCTGATGTTAAGCAGCGACGGTCGTTGGCGGTGTTAGTTTCGACTTCGTTAGTGCTCCATTCTTCGTTAGTGCTCCAGTCTGTGACATCTCTTCTGTGTGGGGATTTTTTTTTCTTATGTTTGTTTTCTGTTGTTTGTTGAACATCATGAGACATAGGAGGGGAGAGGGGTTGTGAGGAGTGGCCTTGCAGTACGCGCACCATCGGAACGACTAGTACATATTCCATGCAGACCTTAGGTGTTACAAGGATCTGGCAGTTTGCCTGTTTGTATATAGTTCAGTTGATAAACTTTCAATTTGTCTATGTTAAATGTACTCTGCAGCCATTAGCTATTAAGAGACATTTCAGTTTAATTATTTTCTTTACTACTCATATAAAGTGGACTGTTTACACCTCTACACCACCATTTAAATGACCAACTTAAATATATTGAGCTGGAACGTTCGAGGTCTAAACTCACCCATTAAGCGCAGTCGTTGCCTGGAATTTTTACACTGCAAACTTGTTTCTATAGCTCCGATTCAAGAGACACACCTAACAGTGAAGGACGTACAGCAATTCCAAAACAAGCACTATAAAATTATAGCTCATTAATGTGTGTCAACTAAAGCTAGAGGTGTCCTGACTATAGCAGAAAGGAAATTACAGCTTGTGGTTATGGAGAATGGTAATGATAATGATGGTATATTTGTCTATGTGCTGCTCTCTATTAATTATACAAAACCTATATTAGCATGTATCTACACACCTAATGTTTTTGATAACTTTTTGCCCTCCATCAGTGTGGCTCTGTTACATTATGAAGACCCCCATTGCACTGTTTCTGGCAATTACAATACCACAGTCTCCCCAGAGCTTGACAGATCTACAGGCGCACTTAACGCAGCTGCTCCCTCATCCTTAGCTCTAATATCCTTCCTGGTTGACTTAAACTTAGTGGCTCTCTGACGTATTCGTAATGACAAGGTTAAAGCCGATTCCTTTCATTCTGGTCGTCATATAATCAATCCTGGAGGAGGTGCCATATTTGTCAGGCATTCTCTTATAAATAATGTACCACATATTAACATGCTCCCTATCTTAATCTCTGAACATGCTCCTGTGTCATGCACTTTAACACCGTTAATTGATTATCCCAAAGCATGCAGATGGAGATGTAATGACTCTGCTTAGCAATGCTGATTTTCTATCACAAATGAAAACGCAGCTTGCTGAACTTATTGAACAGAACTTTGGGTCATGTGATAATCCCCAAACATTATGGGAAGCAGCGAAATGTTTTATAAGAGGCACATGTATTAGTTTTGCTTCTAGGTTAAAAGCTGAGCACAATAAGCAGTTTTCTGAAATTGAGCAGGAGATAGAGTAGAGAAGGTGCAGAGAGGAACACCCTCAGAAGCCAACACCAATATTCTCAAGGTGTTAAGGGGAGAATATAGAAATTTATCCATAAGCAGGGCCGAGTTTATTCTACATATAACCAAACAGCTATTATTATAATGGCAACTGCCTGAGTAGACTATTAATCCTCTGGTTAAAACAAAATGAATCCAAAGCAGTGATTAATGCTATTCGTACAACAGAAGGTGACTTTGTTACAGATCCCAGTGCAAACAACAATGTTTTCAAAGATTTCTACAGCAGTCTCTACACATCAGACTGCCGTGTAGACATGGTGAAGTGCACCATATTTCTTCAAAATTTAGTTTTCCCTAATCTGGAACACTTAGAGAGCTAAAAATTAAAAAGTCCCATCTCTTTAGAAGAGCTTGAAACAGCAGTAAAAGCTCTCCAAAAGGCAATAGTCCTGGTTTGGACAGCCCATCTCTGGAACTGTATCTAGCCTTTTGGGATCAGGTAGAACCTCTTATATTGGGCTCTATAAACTGTGCCATTGAACAGGGATCATTTCACAGGGACCAGAGAAATGCACTCATCACCATCTTACTCAATAAAGGTAAAAATCCACTTGAATGCTCAAGCTATCACCCAATTTCACTGATTTGTGGAGATGTGAAGCTTTATGCCAAGGTACTGGTTACTCGAATGGAGGCAGTAATTGGGAAGTTAATTGTCTTTGATCAGATGGGATTCATGAAAGGGAGAGTTGCATTGGATAATGTTAAGAGCCTCCTACATGTTATCAAGGTCGCAGATACCATTCCAGAGGACTGTGCTGTTCTCTTTCTTGATGCTGATAACGCTTTTGACAGACAGGAATGGAGTTACTTATGGCTGGTCATGAAATGATTCAGATTTGGGCCTAACTTCATCTTCATGATAAAAACGCTAAAGGTCATGCTACAGCATCAGTTCTCACATGAACGTGTCAATCACAACCCTTTCCTTTACATCGCGGAACAAGATAACGTTGTCCACTTTCCCTTCTGCTATTTGCCTTGTCCCTGGAACCCCTTGCTCAGTCCACCAGAGAGAGTGACACAATATCTCTTATAACCATAGACTAATCTAGACATTATATTTCATTATACACAGATGATTGTCTTCTTTTCATATCTAATATTCAGACATCACTACCGCAGGTCCTAAAACTCTTTGATCTATTTAAAGGGATGGCAGGATATAAAATCAGCTGGACTAAATCTGCTCTTATTCCATTGAATACCGCCACATTAAATTCCAGTTTGACTGCTGACATCCCTAACTGTACATCCTTTATGTACCTTGGCGTAAATATTTACCCCAGTCTTTGTAGAATAGTTCAGGGAAACTTCTTGGGTGTGAAAAAGAAGATTACAAATGACCTGAAGAGGTGGGACTCTCTCTATGTGTCTTAACAAGGCAGAGTTACAACTATCAAAATGAACATTTTGCCTTGGATTATTTTTTTTTGTTTTTTATGATCCCCCTAGCATCACCACCTAAATCTGCCACAGAAATGCACTCCCTTATATCACAGTTCATCAGGGGGGGGAAAGTGTGCACAAATCAAACTTGCAACTTTACAAAGAACCAAACTCACTGGAGGCTTAGCTGTCCTGAACTTTAATTTTTATTATTATGCTTTTCAAATTAGGTCACTGCAAGTTTGGAGAAACCAGGAATCTGAGGTCCCTTGGCAGGCTATGGAGGCAGGATGTGTGAAGCCACACCATTATATACAGGCAGGGGGTGCAAAAACAATCTATGATACGGGAACATTGTAACCATTTCTATTGATGTGTGGGGGGAAAAAAAGTGGAGCTGATGATGGGCAAAATAGATTTATTCCATCAAACATCTCCTCTATGGAATAACTATCACCTTCATTCCAAGATATTAGGGACGAATATGATTTACCGGGCACCTCTTTCTTTTTTTACTTGAGACTGAGATCTGCAATGAAAACATATGGAGTGCCCTGGAATGGGCCTTTGCCGGAGCACTCTATGGAGGAATGGATCGGTCCTGGGTGGGGTTCTTGGGAGACAGTGACGTGATGGCTCTACTAAGACACTGGCAGTTGAAGGGGTGTGGGTCAGAGAGCGCCATATTGTCAGCCTGGAACCAAATTGGGGAATGATATGGTCTAACATAAGCAGTACCTCTAAAAATATTGTGCATTAACTTATACACTATAAGATGATTCACAGAGCATATGCTACACCCATCGCATGTTTTAAAATGAAACTGTGGTGTTCCCAACACAGACTATTAACCAGTGTGGGTTGGTTGGTTTTGAATGTGCACATTCAAATGTGCTGAATAAAAAACAGGTGGGCCAACACTGGCTGCCGCTAGATTACAAAGGTGGGCTCTAATTTTGGCAGCGTATACATACGAAATCCAGTACAAGAAGTCAGAGCAGCATAGCAATGCTGATGCTTTATCAAGATTACCTGTGAAGCCTGATGTAGATGTGGTGTCAAACCCAATTTACAGAGTTTCTTACCTGGAAGACTTACCTCTTACTGCTAGAGAAATAGCCAAAGAAACAGACAGAGATCCTGTGTTAAAAGTGGTTAAACAGTTGGTGTTAACTGGATGGCCTAAACATGTACAGGATGAGTCACTGAAGCCTAATTTTCAGAGAAAATTGGAGCTTAGCATTGAGGATGATTGTTTATTGTGGGGTTACCGTGTGGTAGTGCCTGATAAACTAAGAGACAGGCTATTGTCGGAATTACATGAGCACCACTGGGGAATAGTTAAAATGAAGTCCCTCGCCAGAAGTTTATTCTGGTGGCCTACATTAGATGACAGTATTGAAGGTGAAGTGAATCAGTGTACTATTTGTCAGCAGCAGCGTAGCAGCAGCAGCATGGAAATGGTCTTCGAGTCCATGGGAAAGAGTACATCTTGATTTTGCTGAGGACCACAAGCAGATGTTTTTAGTAGTGCTAGATGCCTATGCTAGATGGCCAGAGATAGTTCCTATGACCACTACTACTGCATCTAAGACAATTGAAGCAATGAGAAATTTATTTGCAGCTTATTGGTTGCCTAAAGAGGTTGTAACTGATAACGGACCTCAGTTCGTATCGCAAGAGTTTGAGTCATTTTTGACTAAAAATGGAGTAAAACATCAAGTCACCTGCATACCATCCTGCAAGTAATGGTTTAGCTGAAAGATTGGTCCAAAATCTTAAGAAATCCCTTGCAAAGAATAGAGCCATTGGTGGTATGACGCTTGAGCACTGTGTAGCAAATTTTCTGATTGGGTACAGAAACACACCCCATACTAAGACAGGAAAGACCCCAGCTGAGCTATTTCTGAGAAGACAGGTGCGAACCAGGTTGTGTCTTATCAAACCAGAGTTCTCTCAGAGAATGCAGACCGAGTCTGAACCAAATCTTCCCCGTGTTAGGTCTTTTAAGGTTGGTCAACACGTGTTGGTAAAAAATTACAGGGGAGGGGAGAAATGGTTGAATGGAGTTATAAGTGAAGTGTTGGGTCCTGTCACATACAGTGTTGAAGTAAATGGAAATTGTGTGAAAAGACATGTGAACCAGATGTTGGGTGTCAAGGGAAATCCAGATCAGACTCAAATGGACTCTCGTGATGGAGCTTCTTGGGAGATTGATGATTTCAATGCAGACACTGATGTGTCAGAACATCCTGAACCACAGGTTGTGGAAGAACGACCTGTAGAACCACCACCGCCAGTTGTGGAAAGGAACACTCGTCCTGTGAGAGACAGACGTCCTCCTGATAGACTGAACTTGTGACTGACATAAAGATTGGTTATTGAAAAAAGAAAAGAAGAAATCTGTAATGTAATGTATGATTACTGTTGAAGAAATACTGTACATGGTTACGAGTTTAAGAGCAAAAAGGATATGTTAAAATCCTAGAAAAAAAAAGAAGTTTGAATTTACAGGGGAGGAGCTGTGGTGTTCCCAACACAGAATATTAACCAGTGTGGGTTGGTTGGTTTTGAATGTGCACATTCAAATGTGATTGGTGCTGAATGAGGTGGAGGTCAGCTATTGGTTGTTCCTGAAGAGTATATAAGGCAGAATCGCCACCAGGGCGCTCTCTTGGTACTCCGCTCTACTCGGGATAGCTAGGTTGTTACAGCGTAATAATAAATATACTACGTTACTGTCATAAGTCTGCCCTGTGCACTTTCCAGTTATCTACTTAAACAGTTTAGAACAATATTAGTGTTTCATACATGACAGAAACTAATTACCAGTCCTAACTCTACTCACTGGTTGGCACGCGCACAACGATGCATATGTTTTGGGACTGCTCACTGATCAGAGATTTTTGGACACCGGTTATGTCAACGCTGTCAGAGTTATTAGGATCAACAATAATGCCTGAGCCCAGCCTTTGTCTGCTCAATGACGATTTGTCTCTGTCCCTCACTTTAAATCAGCGAAGACTAATGCTGGCAGGACTTACTGCAGCAAAAAAAAGCCATACTGACACTGTGGTTTAATCCCAAATTTCCTTTAATTTAGTGCTGGATGGTGTCCTACCAGAGCATAGCATCTCTTGAGTGTACAACAACACTACTCAATAGAGCCAAGCCTGCCACTATGCAGGCATGGTCAGGCATAGCTGTGTCCGTAACAGACTACCTTAAAAGAAGGGCTGTCCTCCTACTGCACCCCTCCACACCAAGTAACAGAAGACCTGGAGCAGGCCAGCTTTGGAAGTTAGTAGAAATTACTAGTACTACTTTCGGCTGCTCCCGTTAGGGGTCGCCACAGCGGATCATCCGTTTCCATTTCTTCCTGTCTTCTGCGTCTTCCTCTGTCACACCAGCCACCTGCATGTCTTCCCTCACCACATCCATAAACCTACTCTTTGGCCTTCCTCTTCTCCTCTTCCCTGGCAGCTCCATATTCAGCATCCTTCTCCCAATATACTCAGCATCTCTCCTCCACACATGTCCAAGCCATCTCAATCTTGCCTCTCTTGCTTTGTCTCCAAACCGTCCAACCTGAGCGGTCCCTCTAATACAATCGTTCCTAATCCTGTTCTTCTTCGTTACTCCCAGTGAAAATCTTAGCATCTTCAACTCTGCCACCTCCAGCTCCGCCTCCTGTCTTTTCGTCAGTGCCACTGTCTCCAAATCATATAACATAGCTGGTCTCACAACCATCTTGTAAACTTTCCCTTTAACTCTTGCCGATACCCTTCTGTCGCAAATCACTCCTGACACACTTCTCCACCCACTCCAACCTGCCTGCACTCTCTTTTTCACCTCTCTACTGCACTCCCCGTTACTTTGGACAGTTGACCCCAAGTATTTAAACTCAAATGCCTTTGTCACCTCCACTCCTTGCATCCTGACCATTCCACTGTCCTCTCTCTCATTCACGCATAGGTATTCCATCTTGCTCCTACTGACTTTCATTCCTCTTCTCTCCAGTGCATACCTCCACCTCTCCAGGCTCTCCTCAACCTGCACCCTACTCTCGCTACAGATCAAAATGTCATCCGCGAACATCATCGTCCATGGAGACTCCTGCCTGATCTTGTCCGTCAACCTGTCCATCACCATTGCAAACAAGAAAGGGCTAAGAGCCGATCCTTGATGTAATCCCACCTCCACCTTGAACCCATCGGTCATTCCAACCGCACACCTCACCATTGTCACACTTCCCTCATACGTATCCTGCACCACTCCTACATACTTCTCTGCAACTCCTGACTTCCTCATACAATACCACACCTCCTCTCTCGGCACTCTGTCATAAGCTTTCTCTAAATCTACAAAGACACAATGCAACTCTTTCTGGCCTTCTCTATACTTCTCAATCAACATTCTCAAAGCAAACATCGCATCTGTGGTGCTCTTTCGTGGCATGACACCATACTGCTGCTCGCTGATCGTCACCTCTCCTCTTAACCTAGCTTCTATTACTCTTTCCCAAATCTTCATGCTGTGGCTGATCAACTTTATACCTCTGTAGGAAGTTAGTAGAAATTGATGGTTGTATATTTTTTATTTTATTTTCAGTCCACTATTATTTATTTTTCCTTTGGGAATGTCTGTCTCTCATTCTCAGCTACTACAGATAAGATTTTTTTATTTTGTAATTTTTCCCCCTTTATTTCAGTCCTTAAACATTGTTACTAATGTGTCGCCCTGTTATTGTTGTTTGTGTATTTGTTGTGTCCTGTTTTTTTAAAGTAAAAATTGTTGATCACAAAAAAAAAAATGCTGTGGCTGATTAACTTTATACCTCTGTAGTTGCTACAATTCTGCGCATCACCCTTATTCTTGAAAGTTGGTACCAGTACACTCCTTCTCCACTCCTCAGGCATCCTCTCACTTTCCAAGATTGTGTTAAACAGTCTAGTTAAAAACTCCACTGTCGGGGCATCCGGGTGGTGCGGCAGTCTATTCTGTTGCCTACCAACATCGGGATCACCGGTTCAAATCCCCATGATACCTCCGGCTTGGTCGAGTGTCCCCGTGTCTACGGATGGGAAGCCGGATGTGGGTCTGTGTATGGGTTGCTGCACGAGCGCTTCCTCTGGTGAGGAGGTGTGACCGGGGCAGAGGGGGAACTGGGGTTAATAGCGTGATCCTCCCATGCGCTACATCCCCCTGGCAAAACTCCTCACTGTCAGGTGAAAAGAAGCGGCTGGTGACTCCACATGTATAGGAGAAAGCATGCGGTAGTCTGCAGCCTTCCCCGGATCGGCAGAGAGGGTGGAGCAGTGACCGGGACAGCTTGGAAGAGTGGGGTAATTGGCCAGATACAATTGGGAGAAAAGGGGTAAAAAAAAAACAACAAAAAAAACCAAAACAAAACAAAACAAAAAAAAAAAACTTCACTGCCATCTCTCCTAAACACCTCCATGCCTCCAGAGGTATGTCATCTGGACCAACCTCCTTTCCACTTTTCATTCTCTTCATAGCTGCCCTCACTTCCTCTTTGCTAATCCCCCTTATTTCCTGATTCACCTTCCCCACATCATCCAACCATCCCTCTTTCATTTTCTTCATTCATTAGCCCCTCAAAATACTCCTTCCACCTTCTCAACACACTCTCCTTGATTGTTAGCACATTTCCATCTTTATCCTTGATTTCCCCAACTTGCTGCACATCCTTCCCAGCTCGGTCCCTCTGTCGAGCCAATCAGTACAAGTCATTTTCTCCTTCCTTTGTGTCCAAACTCTCATACAACTCACCATACGCATTTTCTTTGCTTTTGCCACCTCTCCTCTTCACTTTGCGCTGCATCTCATTGTACCCCCTGTCTACTTTCTTTATCTCTCTGACTAGCCCACTTCTTCTTTGCCAACCTCTCCCTCTGTATACTTTGCTGTAGGTCCTCATTCCACCACCAAGTCTCCTTGTCTTCCTTCCTCTGTCCAGATGACACACCAAGTACCTTCCTAGCTGTCTCCCTCACTACTTCTGCAGTGCTTGCCCAGCCATCCAGCAACTCTTCACTACAACCCCAGTGCCTGTCTTAACTCCTCCCTGAACTCCACACAACAGTCTTTCTTCTTCAACTTCCACCATTTGATCCTTAGCTCTGTCTTCACTCTCTTCCTCTTCTTGATCTCCAAAGTCATCCTACATACCACCATCCGATGCTGCCTAGCTACATTCTCCCATCACCACCTTGCAGTCTTCAGTTCCTTTCAGATCACACCTCCTCGATATATATTCCACCTGTGTGCACTTTCCTCCACTCTTATACCTCACCCTGTGTTCCTCCCTCTTCTTGAAATATGTATTCACCACAGTCATTTCCATCCTTTTTGTAAAATCCACCACTATCTGTCCTTCCACATTCCTCTCCTTGACACCATACCTACCTATCGCATCATCATCACCTCTTTTCCTGTCACCAACATGCCCACTGAAGTCCACTCTAATCACCACTCTCTCCTCCTTGGGTACATGCTCCACCACTTCATCCAACTCACTCCAGAATTCTTCTTTCTCTTCCATCTCACATGCAACTTGTGGGGCATATGTGATGATAACATTCATCAATACACCTTCAATTTCCAGCTTCATATTCATCACTCTGTCCGACACTCTCTTCCCCTCCAACACACTCTTGACATACACTTCCTTCAGAATTACCCCTACCCCATTTCTCCTCCCATTTGCACCTTGGTAGAAGAGATTGAAACCTCATCTTATGCTCCTGGCCTTACTCCCCTTCCACCTGGTCTCTTGCACACACAGTATACCTACTTTTCTTCTCTCTACATATCAGCCAGCTGTGTTCCTTTACCAGTCATAGTGTCAACATTCAAAGTTCTGACTCGCACCTCCACACTCTTCTTACCCTTCCTCCTCTCCTTCACCCAACAGTAGCATAGTTTCCACCGGCACCCTGCTGGACAACAGTACTGGTGGCGGTCATTGTTGCACTCCACATGACAACATCAAAAACACCAGTCAATGCCAGGTGAGGCTGCTGCCAGACCGCCCTTGGTTTTATCGGAACTGCCGGTCTGCATGGGCTAGCAGTTAGCTTAGCCTGCCCCACTTCTGCGTCCTGTCAGACCACCCTTGGTGTTACCTCCTCGGGTGCAGCTCCGGGCAAGGCCACGGTCCCTGGGCCCACAGCACAACAGACCAAGCTCTTGCAGCCAATCCAGCGCCAGCTCTCCCATCCAACAATCGAAGATAAAAATTTGGATGCAAACGTGGACAAAGACACTGCACCGATGGCACTGGGTGAGGCCACTGCGAACGTGAATTCGTGCCACCATCTTCCTACACCGGAAACACATCCTCAGTGGCTGGGTTCTCCCAAAAATAGTACAGCTCGAAAAAATATACAGGGACCGGACATAGCAGACTAGTCCACAGTTTTTACACACAAGAAAAATAAAAGAATACATGTACCTGATGATAAACTCGATTATTACAATTATTATTATTATTATTAATTCTTTCGTGTTTCCGGTTTTACATCCTGTAGAGCCGGGTCCAAACTATGGACCTGAGGCACTATAGCGCAAATGTCAGTTGATTGACAGTACTCGTCGTAATATGTGGGCTGTTCCGAGTAGGGCGATCCTCTCAACTGCATGGATGTTGTTGCCTGGGATACGGTTGGTGAACTTTTCCATTCCCTTCTTCATGAGTCCTAGAGCTCCGATGACTGCTGGTGTTGTTTCGGTCTTCATACCCCACATCCTGTTGATTTCAATCTCCAGATCTTTGTACTTGGTCAGCTTCTCTGTGACTTTCACTGAGGTGGGTTTTTTTTCGGATGGTATTATTATTATTATTTTATTTTTATTATTATTAATCATTTTTTTATTACAATTTTTTTTTTGTGACAGAGTAAGATGCAGAGAACAGGAAGAAATGGAAACAGATGATCCGTTGTGGCGGCGCCTAACGGGAGCAGCCGAAAGTAGTATTAGTAGATGTACCTGGTGATAAACACAGCGGTATTAGGTCTCCCAAAAATAGTACAGCTCCAGAAAATCATAAAACAAAAGCAGAATTAATTAGACTCACTGCTGCTTATCCAGCTATACCACAAGGATTAGCTATGAGCTAAAACTGAGCTAGCAAAGTCACAGACAACGTGGTGCACTCAACAAACCACTCCACACAGATTACAACCACCCAATATCATTGCGAAACCTTTGCTGTGGTAATTGGGAGCCTATCTCCACATATAAAGTAAATTCAGTACTCTTGTACACATAAAACAAAGTTATAAAATATATTAATGGAGTTTAGTACAAATCAACCTACCACATGGACTGGACATAGCAGACTGGTGGCTGTTCACGGGGCGCACCTCTCAAGTCTGCAGGGGCCCAGTAAAGGGGCGTTCAAGTACACACAACACACAAATCTCCATTGTAACATACATTATAGTAAGAGTAACAAACTAAAACAGTAAACAAAATAATATTAAAACAGGCAAGTGAATAATAAATTAAATTCAGTGCACCTTCAATTATGATAGTAAGACAGCTAGTAATGACAAGTGGAATCACCAACTCCATTACACTTGGACCACTCTCCTAGCTTTCTCTAATCAGGTCCAACACACCCCTTGGGGTTCTGCCAAACAGCAACATCCATGGAGGCCTGGGGCACTTCCCACACTTAAAATAACAGAGGATCCAACCATTTATCCCAATTGTGTCTATCCTTGTGCACCAAGTTACAAATCATGTTCTTGCATGTTTTATTAAATCTCTCCACGAGAAACACTTGTGCAGATCAATTTTAAAACCAATAACTCGTATAGTTCGCGTAATGCACATGACATAAACGATGTGCCCTGGTCCGTCAGAATCTTTTTCAGGGTTTTGACGTGGGAGACTACACGAAACAATGCCTTTGCAATGCTTTTAGCTGAGATGATGTGTAACGGCACAGCTTCGGGATAGCATGTTGCAGCGCACTGCCAGGTCCCAGGACCTCCTCCCAGGTCTCCACTGATTGGCATCCCGTCATCACATTTTCTTTTATAGTTCTTTTAAATCCATATAATTTTGTTACCCTGTTTCAATATTATATCCTTTTCTCACTCAGATGTGTGACTCGTGCGTTTTTTATTTATCTTTTGAACTCTTCTGTGTATGTGAAGGGTGTGATGTGAGTCTCTCTTGTGTGTATGTGTAGACTGTTCTCCTGTCAGGTCTACATGGTGATGGTGGTTGCATGACTCGGGGTCCTGGGCTGTTCCGGTGGCATCTGGGCACTTCTTGGCATCCTCCTCATCATATTCTTCATATGTCTTATAATTCAGTCATCCTCTTTCAATGTTGTATTGTGTAAACTGTGTACACACAACATCCATTGTATGTCTGCTCGTCATGGGAGAGACAGCCCTCCTCCATTGCTTTCCCTGAGGATTCTTCCTATTTTTTCTCCCTGTTAAAGAGGTTTTTTTCAGGGAGTTGTTCCTTATCCGATGCGAGGGTCTAAGGACAGGATGTTGTATTGCTATAAAACTCACTGAGGCAAATTTGTGATGATAATGGGCTACACGAATAAAATTGACTTTACTGGGTGATGTACTGTTTCTAGGTTCAGGGCCTCTTGTCTTGGCAAGTGTTAATAGTTCCATGTGTAATATTTTGGCGTTCCTGAAGCATGATATAACTAATAAATATCAGTACGGGTCACTGAATGGTACAAGGTAAATAACTCATGATCCCCCCACTCTCCTGATTTCTGCACTCAAAAACAAAAATACGGAGTTGTATTTGTTGTTTGACACCCTGTTGTTCTAAAGGCATCCCTCGTGCTTGCAGTCATCAGCAAACTACGAATCAACCAGTGCAAATGATATATATCCTGGGCATTAGATAATGGCAGATGTTAGCAAATGTGCTATGTGTCTGCTACCTATCTATTTGAATATGTTTGTCTCGCATCCTTTGATTTGTTGTTCATCACGTGATGAACACTCGAGGCCTGGATTCAAGTAGCATTACACATAGGACCTTTGAGTGTTTGTGAGTGATTATGTCCTTGTATGCTTGCACATTCATCTGTGTTGGTATATGTATGTCTTTAAGCAGAACTGTCACATGGGATGTGCAAAGTGTGCAGCTGCACAGGGCCTCACGCCTGGCCTGCAGTCTTGCAGTTTTGTTTTTTTTTCTTTCTATTAACTAATTTTTTTCTGACTATTCTTGACCTGACATGCTTCTAAAGTGAAATTCCTGTGGGTCAGTTCCATTATGCATTGTCAAGGTCACATGAAAGAAAAATCTAACAAATTATTCAGGTTTTTTCATTTTCAATATTGTGTCATTATGTTGTGTGTGCACCATCTCGCTGCTCACTGGGAGGAAGAAGGGGAAACAATGTCAGCTTCATGAGAGCACGACCGATTTCATAAACACGAATTGGGTGCTGAGAAACGGAGGAAAAAAAATTAAAAACAAGAAAGAATTTTATAATTCACTGCAAGGATTCCTGGATGAATTTGTCAGCACTTCCAGAGATGTGGTGGATGAGCAGGTGTCCAAAGCTAGCGGGTACATGCGACTGTGACCGGTCTGAAAAATGATCTGAAATCTGAATGAAATGTAGGCTGTAGACCTGAAATACTGAATTGTAACATGCCAAAATACAGTGACACCTGAGCTGACTTGAAGATGTAAGGCCAATAGTTTTACTGTTAAGACTATAACAGCAAAAAGTCATAGATGAGACACGGTGCATGATGATGCTGTATTATTCTCGTTAAAAATGTACTGCAATGAGTTTACGTGTACAGTAGAACTAGAATACCTATGTGCGTGTGACTGATTCATGTGCATGCATGTCAATGAGCAGGGACTCACACGTCAGGTTAGCACACAGCCTCACCCCCCCCCCCCCCGGCGACGGTCAAATCGATTTTATTCATATAGTTCTTGTAGCCCAATATCACAAATTACAAATTTGCCTCAGTGGGCTTTACAATAATACAGGGGGACTGAAGACCACCCAGCCCTGCCAGTTTCCAGGCCATGCTCTATGCATGGTGCTGCACCACACTGGGACCAAGTTCCCACTATTAGGCTGCATTGGCCCATATATGCATTGGCTGTCTTCAAGCATGTTTATGCAGTTGTATGTACAGTGGAGATGGCTAAGTATATGCATGTGGAAATAAGTATGCATGTATGTGTGTGTAAATATACTGCAATGAAAGGGATCTAATTTCTTTTCAGCAAGGGATGACTGGGTGTGTTCACCACACAAGATGACACCCACAGCCAGAACACCTCCGTGGGGATGGAATTGGAAATCCCATTAAACCTGGGTCAGCCGATAAGATGGGCATATTTTGCTCAAAGTGGCTCGCAATTTCACACCTAACGATTTTTCTCCCTTTGAGGAGGAACACATAGGAAGGGGGCGAGAGTCGTATACCCAGCACAACAAGGGTGCTCAAAATCCTGTTTTATGTTTTAAGAAATGTTTGCGCCCGGGACTTTATGGAATTTCCATTAAAAATGTATGAGGCAAAATATTTTCAAATATTCCCAAAGATCAACTACATTGTACTTTTAATATATAAGCTCTATGAACTCATTCACATATTCAGACCTCATCATCACTGCGGTCACAGGCAAATTTCTCATCATCACATGACCCCAAAGGTTCCATTAAACAATGATACACACTGTGCCCACATGGTTGCACGGAATCTTGTGCCTTCAATAATCACTGCTCTACCCTCATAACAGTATTGTGAACAGTACACAACGCTGTGGCCTTGTTCCTAAATAGTACAAGTACCGTTGGAGATGGTTTCATGCCAGTTTTTCCTCACTGAAAACACAGTTGGTTTGTGAGGAAAATAATGATTTATCACAGAACTATCACATCTACTACATCCATCCATCCATCCATTATCAAAACCACTTATCCTTACCTAGGGTTGCGGGGATGCTGGAGCCTATCCCAGCAGTTATTTGGCAGCAGGCGGGGAGACACCCTGGACAGGCCGCCAGACCATCACAGGGCCATCTACTACATATGCAGAAAATTTTAAAACATGATTAATTTCTGTTGTGTATACCATACACAAACTGCACTGCATTTCCTGTTGCTGATATTATTGATTCAAATAAGATTATATCTTAAAGTTGAAATCTGTAAATTTTCTTCATTAATAAATTGTTATTTTAATCCATCTGGTCCATGGAATCAGGTCACATAATACTAACTGGCATCTTTACCATGGTTGGAGACACACTCCATATACAGCTATTGCAATTTTTTTGTGCACACTGATGCAGCGGCAAATATGTTCCTGCTCCAGCACAAAAAAAAGGATTCAAATGTGATGATGAATGATGATGGTTCTGTTGAACAGGTAATCTGCCAATTCTACAATCAGTCTTACAGTGTTCCCATATATTTTAATGTAGTTTGTTACACACTGCCTGTGTCTGAGGACACCATTTTTACGAGAGTGGGAACTGTTTACTGCTCGGCAAGCATCAATGACTGCTGCACCTTGTTTGTAGTTTTTCCTGCCAGAGGGAGGAACAGATTGGTTAAATCATGGATTTCAGCTTTAACAAATTTATTTAAGCAATCGTATACTTAAAAAGCAAGTCTCTGAGACAGACTATATAGTTTTGAAAGGCATGAAGTGAAAATGCAAGCGTCCGTAAAGGATAGTTTGTGAAGTTGTAAGGCATGCCCACTCATGACATGAGGGAATGATGAACATGAGAGAAATCATGAGAATGCTGATAACTACTACTACTTTCGAAGGGGTCGCCACGGCGGATCATCCATTTCCATTTCTTCCTATCCTCTGCATCTTACTCTGTCACACCAGCCACCTGGATGTCCTCCCTCACCACATCCATAAACCTCCTCTTTGGCCTTCCTCTTTTCCTCTCCCCTGGCAGCTCCATATTCATATGAGAACGCTGATAACGAGTCATTTAATTTAATTTAATTTTAAGTTTCCTTTATTAATCCCCTTGGGTAAATTCAGTTACTGCAAATCAACCCATCGTAGCTGTGATCTGTGTAGCTAGGAGCAGTGAGCTGCCGCCCTTCATGCTGCGCCCGGGGACCAACTCCAGTTCTTTTCCCATCGCCTTGATCAGGGGCACAGACAGGAGTATAGACCCTAACATGCATGTGTCTTTTGATGGTGGGGGAAACCGGAGCACCCGGAGAAAACCCATCGCAGACACGACGAGAACATGCAAACTCCACACAGAGGACGACCTGGGATGACCCCCCAATGTTGAACGACCCCAGAGTTTGAACCCATGACCAGGACCTTCTTGCTGTGAGGCGACAGCACTAACCACTGTGCCACCATGCTGCCCAAAAAGGTCATGAATTCTGATAAAATGCCAGTTCTGTATGGAGGGGCCTGACCCTTCTGATGAGTAAAAATTAGGTATTTAGAGGCCTGTGAAAGATGCGAAAATAGTAATTGAATGACTCACCATTAGTCTGGTCTAACTTCACTGTCTTGGGATGTAGAGTCCTGTTCTTTGGCTGTGCACACAGAGTGACCAGATCACTATGTATAACAACTTGGCTGCTTACTCAACTGGCTTACCTTAATTTCACACTTCAGCATGGGAAAGTGCTTAAATAAAACTCAAACATCTTGAAAAGGGCAGTTGGGGATCTGTGTAAGGGAAACCTTTCTCCACTCAGTTTTGAAAGGATCCTTCCTAACTGTCAAAGACATGATGAATCACTCTCTAATGAAAATTAATTTGTACAGAGTCAAATGAGGAAGTAGTAGTCAAGGAGGAAAATGTTATATTGATAAGGATGCCATGGAAAAAGTGGTCTTTAACGGGTGAATTATAGCTCATCTCTGAAAAGTGAAATTGTTTTCCAGCACACTATTTTGAGAGACCCTCACTACCCAAGATGCACGGCTGGCAGTGCCAGTGCCATAGCCACCGCAGGCCAATAGGATTTCATTACTTAGCTTAGCCATTGATTTTCCCCCTTCCGAGCAAGATGAGCCACAGAAAATATGAAGGGCTTTCAAGATAGATTACTAACCCTCTGTGGGAATGAAGGACATTCTGTAAGGGAAAAAAAAAAAAATTACAGTTCAAGGCAAGGTGAGTTGAATTTTCCTGATTGGGCAACATAACTGGCCCTAATATGCAGCTCTTTTGCATCTTACTCGTTTCTCTAGGTTATTAAAAGGCAAATTTAATTTCAGGGATTCTTCCTACTGATTTTATGTGACCATGGTTTACAAAAATAACAAAATTCAAAACAGCAAGGTTTTCCTTGAAGATAAGGATGAGGAGAATTAAAAAAAAAATTATGATGTGCAAGGCCGGCCTTCAAGAAAACACATCCTCATATTCATACCTGAGGAATTAAATTAAGAGTCAGGTAGGACTTCACGAGCAGAGAATTGAGCCAGAAAAATACAAAAAAGAAACCCCTTCTCACCAGCAGATCCTGACAAGAACAAATCTTTTATCTAAAAAAGCTGGAATCCTTACATTTTCCAGTGGGGTCGAAGAAACTGAAAAGCAAAGTGGCTCATATTACTGATCATTATCATTATCGTGAGCTATTTCTATTGCAGGGTGCTACCAGATGGCCTCATTAAAGGGGTAATTGCACAACACCTCATCAAAAAATATTTATACTGGGATTCCTTCTGGGTGGGGGGGTGCATAGTAACACAAGACAGTATACAGTTAAAACATTTAAATGTGTTTACTGTTAATTGATGAGATCAGCAAAATTAAAACAAAGCCGCAATTTCTATGCATCAATCAGAATACACACCGTAGTCCCAACACCCCAAAGAGGTTTAGAAAAGAAAGAAAGCCACTTTATTTATTTTATTGCTACAACGAATTGTATTCTTACAATGAATTGTGTCCTCTGCATTTAACCCATCCTATTGTACAGGAGCAGTGGGCAGCTGCAGCGCTCAGGGACCAACTCCAGTTCTTCTTTCCACTGCCTTGCTCAGGGGCACAGACAGGAATATTAACCCTAACACGCATGTCTTTTTGATGGTGGGAGGAAACCGGAGCACCCGGAAGAAACCCACACAGACATGGGAAGAACACGCAAACGCCACACAGAAAGGACCTGGGACGGCCTGGGGTTTGAACCCAGGACCCTCTTGCTGTGAGGCAACAGTGCTAACCACTGGGCTACTGTGCAGCCTATGCACACATTAACTCTTGCTAGTGGTGTATTTCTCACCTATATCGCCCATAGCAAAATTGTGTGTGTGTGTGTTACTCTAACATAGTCGCTCCATCAGCAAAAAAAGTAGAACAAAACTCTCCGTGAGAAAGTTTACATTTCCAAAATGTTTCACTTACCAAACACTGCTATGGTATCTGCACTTTGAGGACAGGTCGTAGGATGCTATCTCTATCTCTGAAAAAGAACAGGTCATTTCGACCCGACTATGGTGACAACTTCATCACAGTTTGTCAAAAGTTTGAAAAGCCCCTTTTTGCTGTGTATTGTGTGTGTGTGTGTGTGTGGGGGGGGGGGGGGGCACACAACCGACCAGCAAAATATCATCTTTGGCAGAAATGAAATGGCAGTGAAATGGATTAGAAACGCGTATAGAAAAACAAATTTCGACATATTTCCTTGCCGAGGGATTTTCACCCCCATGCCTCCTCTCATTCGAAATGTGGACTGAAAATGGAGGACTAGCGGTGACAAAACAAAACTGAGTGCCAACAATCGCAGCTGTCATTCATCCTGCAGGCTATTCCAGTGGCCCTGGTTGATTTACCCCCTCAGCCCCCCTCCATCCCCCCCCCCCCACACACACACACTTGTCGCATGCCCTAAGTCCTGATGCATTCTGACTTTGTTATCAGGAAGCAACGGTCGGCTCCCTCGACCAGAGGGAAATGGCTGATATCGGCGCGGGCTTCGCGAGCTGCTAAGTGGTGGCCTCTCTGGAAGCAGCGGAGGTATATCACCATAGCAATCTAATTTCCTGGCCTCACTAAAGGGACCAACAAGAGCAATTTTCTGCTCTTCCACACTTCTCTTTTCGATGAGCTTGGGCCACATTCCCTTGCCCAGGTGTCACTGAGTATGTTTTCCCTGCAGAGGAAAGAGGAGGGAGGCAGAGAGAAGAAGACAGAAACAGAGCAAGCGAGACGAGAGGGAACGCAAAAGAGAGAGAAAGAGACTTAGAGAGGCAGAGAGGAGATGGAAAGTGTGTGTGTGTGTGTGTGTGTGTGTGTGTGTGTGTGTAGGGAGGGCAATTGACTGCAAAACAGAAACAAAGCTCCCCGTGTCCACAAGATGTGCTGGAATGTGAAGCAAGGCTTTAATGAACCTTGGCAATCCACCAAACCCACATGTCCCAAGTGGAATGACCTGCAGACAAAACAAACAACCGATGATTTGTCTACCTCATCCTCTCTTGGGACATGTTCTGGACATAGCAGTCTAAAGCCATTGCTGTCCAGCGTCGGAAGCCCATTTTGAGGCCAATGTGGTGCGACTGAGCGGGGCTTTCAGGGTTTTAAGTACAGGCCAGTAATCAGCCCATTCCCTGTGCCCAAGTGAAAAGCGAAGTTATCATCAGTGTGCAGGGCTGGAAATGAGGTGCACTGCAAGAGCTTCCAGTAAGGGTACAGTGCAGCTACTCATTATGCAAGTAGAGTTTTACATAGCGGGGAGACACATCTTCAGGGGTGCAATGGGGGGGGGGGGGGGCGGTGCAATGCACACAGGCGCTGCATCAGCGGGGGCGCCAAAAGTACAGTGTAAAGTTAACAATTTCTGGTTATAGGCTTATTTGTTTTTTAAAAGTTTAATATTTATAAATACTATTACTTAGATGGGAATTTTGGATTAGAATATATTGTTACGTTATTTTTTTTAAATGATATATATATTTTTGTGTACAGTCTTTTGGTGCCCCCGCTGATGCGGCACCTGTGTGCACTGCACCCTCTCCATCCCTGTTGCGCCCCTGCGCATCTTCACTCCTTGCAGGAAATGATTAATCAAATTAGAAATCCACATTTATCAGCATCACAACACCACGTGATTAAATGTAAGATTTTGTCTTCAACTCCCAAAATAATTCTGAATTTTGAATTGAGGAACATTCATCCAAACGTTGATCCATGAAACATGATGGTTTGCCAAGGTTGGCCCTGAGAAACCGAGGTGTTCTTAAACGTCTGAATGTGTGTGTGTGTGTTCTTGCTCAGCTATATTTGTGAGGACAACTGAGTGTTTTTAAACATAAAAGTGAAGACAGGATATTTTGGCTGGTCCTCACTTCTTCAAAGGGTCTATTTAAGGCTTTGGCACATAGTTCTGATGGTGAGGGTTAGGGGGTAAGGAAGGAATGGTCAATAACAAGTCTAGGAAAACAAGTCAAAGTGTGTGTTTGAGTGTTAGTTCTTGTACTTCTATATTACTGAGGACCGATGCAAGTTTTTAAACATCAGTGAGGACATTTTTGCAAAGTAAGGTCATCTTTGCCGGTCCTCAATTTTTTAAGGTTCTGTTTTAGAGTTAGGACTTTGGTGTAGGGTTAAGGCTAAAATTAAGATTAGGTTAGGGTTTGGGTTAAGGTTGGGCATGTATGTCTGATTGTTCAGGTTAGGGATAAGGGCTAGGGAATCAATGTAGTCAATAAGGGGTCCTCACAAAGTTAGAAGTACAAGAATGTGTGTGTGTGTGTGTGTGTGTGCATTTGTGTATTTCCTTCATCTTCTGTATTTCAACTCATGCTATCATAAAATTTGTTTTTATTTATTTTATTTTTTTTGCCATTGTAGAAAAGCTTTATCTATTAAATATATTGGCTATCGTTCTCCATCTTTTCCCTCCCAATCTAATTTTCTCTGTCTTAATTTTCCCTGTAGACTTTGGCTCAGTGTAAACTATTCATTTTGATTTATTCTGCAGATGTCTTCCAACAAAAGGCCATCTAAGCCCTTAGAAAACGGTATAAACTAGAAGCTTGTGACACATGTCATCTGATATGTCCCTGTACAAATAAACCAAACACAATTAAGTGCAATCTCCCTGGTGCCGGCATGCAGAGCCGAATCTGAGCCACACGGATAGTTCCAGAGCATCAGAGGATTTCCATGCCAGCTCCTTCTCTCCCTCCCTCTCTGCCCCTTAATCTTGCCTTCGGCAGTAGTTATGTTGGCTTTCTGTTCTTGCCACAGGGGCAATGTGCCTATTGTTCATATCTATGACAGGAGTGGATGAAATGCGGCGGATGTGCAGGCACTGAAATTGTTCTCAAGAATCATATGGGAATTGTCCCAATGTATCACCTTCATAGAGAGAAAAGTCACCTTGAGGTAACTGACAACTGCAATTATATATGATTCTCGTGTTTTAGCAAAAAAAATTCTGAAAAATAGAGGATATTTGACCGGAAATGAGGTTGAAAGTTAGGCAAAGCTTCAGTTTTTATTGGTTTTGTTTCCTTTCTTCCTTTTTTATTTATTTTTTACTTGGCCTAAACCTGAAAAAGTTTAAAGCTGTTATGAAGGCTTTTGGAATTTCTTGACTTTGCGCACCCTTGTGGACAAAAGCAGTACTGTTTTGTGGAAGAACGACAACATTTTGTATAAGTAAGGCTAAGATCTAACCCCGGTGAACACTGTGCGCTGCTGGTCAGAGTCAGAACCAGATAAAGATGGGTTTCCTAGAGCATTTTTCTACCCCGTCATTGAACAGATGCTCAGTGAGCTTAACAGATGGTTTTCTTTTTTTCTTGTTACAGTGGCCCACCCTGGTTTTATTCCCTCTCTATCATTTTTTTACTTTTTATTTTATTTTATATTATATATTATTTATATATTATATATTTTATTTTTTTCTTTTACTATAATTTTTTTTAATCTATGAAGCGCTTCGAGATCTGTCACTGCAGATGAGAAGCGCTATACAAACTCAATTTATTATTATTGTTATTATTGCTATTATTATTATTATTATAAGTATCGCCTCCTGTTGCAAAGATTTACATTCACTTTCTGGTAGCGCATGCATTTGTTTTTAAGAGTGAGAGATGTAGTTTTGTTCTGTTTTTCCTCCCTTTTTCTCCCCAATTGTACCCATCCAATTACCCCACTCTTCCGAGCCGTCCTGGTCGCTGCTCCACCCCCTCTGCCGATCCGGGGAGGGCTGCAGACTACCACATGCCTCCTCCGATACATGTGGAGTCGCCAGCCACTTCTTTTCACCTGACAGTGAGGAGTTTCACCAGGGGAAGGTAGCACGTGGGAGGATCACGCTATTCCCCCCAGTCCCCCCCCCCCGAACAGGCGCCCCGACTGACCAGAGGAGGCGCTAGTACAGCGACCAGGACACATACCCACATCCGGCTTCCCACCCGCAGACACGGCCAATTGTGTCTGTAGGGATGTCTGACCAAGCTGGAGGTAACAAGGGGATTCAAACCAGCGATCCTCATGTTGGTAGGCAACGGAATAGACTGCCACCCCCCCCCCAGGATGTAGTTGTTTTTGTATGTTGTTTGCAAGATTTACAGCGATGAGGTAATGTACTTCTAATTGTGGCTATGCATCCCGTCTGTGTAAATCATTTTGTCATATTCTGCAGGGGACTCTGAACCACAGACAAACATTTCTAAATTGTTATCAAGCCACATCCTAATCTCCATCTCTTCTGCTCATGCTGTTGTTCATGTGCGTAGAACACTATACTGCCCTGTAAAGATGTAAGTGCTCTCTGAAACCTGGAGTCAAGGGTGACACATCATTATGAAGATTATGGAGAGTCTCACTTCTCACACAGCCATTGCTCTCTGGCTTTGTGTCATTTCACAGAATCGTTAGCTAGGCGGTTGACATCATAAACACCTCCTCTTTGTAAACTGAACAATAATAAGGTAGGCTGAGCATGCCGCCCAAAGGTGTCATTTGCCCCGTGTGCTGAGTGAACGCATGCTGAAATCACTTGGGCCAATTATCTAACCCATTACTCATACATCTTCTCCATTAATCAAAATGACTGGGCGATATGCTGGATCAGAAACCTCGTTGCTATACCTTGCTGTAAGAAAGCTTTAGCTTGGTCACAACGTACCATGAGAGTGTCCTCCCTCTGTTTAGCAGTACATCTGCATTAGGAGCCTCTTCTCTCCTGATCTTTGCCACGACAGGGGAATGCAAGTTTGACCTTCTTGTGTGTGCAGTTGTGCGTATAGACCCTTCACATCCTTTACTTTGACCTTGACCAACAATTGTATTCCTTCTTTCTGAAGTTCAAACTCAGAGGTAAAATGGGTTCAAGTGAATGAGAGAGAGACAGTAGTTGATCAGAATCAGAATCATGTTGTTGGCCATGTAGGTTTGCACATATACAGTGGCTTGCAAAAGTATTCATACTCCTTGAACTTTTCCACATTTTGTCACGTTACGACCACAAACATAAATATATTTTATTGGAATTTTATGTGAAAGACCAACACAAAGTGGCACACAACTGTGAAGTACAAAGAAAATTACACATGATTTTAATTTTTTTTTTCAAATACAAAAATGAAAAGTGCGGTGTGCAAAAGTATTCAGCCCCCTTTTCTGAGTGCAACCAATTGCCTTCAGAAGTTGCCTGATGATTGCTGAATGATCGAATGTTAACCTAATGACTAAATAGAGTCAACTTGTGTGTAATCTAATCTCAGTACAAATACAGCTGTTCTGTGACGGCCTCAGGGGTTTGTTAAGAGAATAGTGGGGAGCAAACAGCATCATGAAGTCCAAGGAACACACCAGACAGGTCAGGGATAAGGTTGTGGATAAGTTTAAAGCAGGGTTAGGCTATAAAAAGATTTCCCAAGCTTTGAACATCTCACGGAGCACTGTTCAATCCATCATCCGGAAATGGAAAGAGTATGGCACAACTGCAAACCTACCAAGACCCGGCCGTCCACCTAAACCTACAGGCTGAACAACGAGAGCACTGATCAGAGATGCAGCCAAGAGGCCCATGGTGACTCTGGACGAACTGCAGAGATCCACAGCTCAGGTGGGGGAATCTGTCCACAGGACAACTATTGGTCGTGCACTGCACAAATCTGGCCTTTATGGAAGAGTGGAAAGAAGAAAGCCATTGTTAAAAGAAAACCATAAGAAGTCCCGTTTGCAGTTTGCCAGAAGCCATGTGGGGGACACAGCAAACATGTGGAAGAAGGTGCTCTGGTCAGATGAGACCAAAATTGAACTTTTTGGCCTAAATGCAAAACGCTATGTGTGGCGGAAAACTAACACTGCACATTACTCTGAACACACCATCCCCACTATCAAATATGGTGGTGGCAGCATCATGCTCTAGGGGTGCTTCTCTTCAGCAGGGACAGGGAAGATGGTCAGAGTTGATGGGAAGATGGATGGAGCCAAATACAGGGCAATCTTGGAAGAAAACCTGTTGGAGTCTGCAAAAGACTTAAGACTGGGGCGGAGGTTCACCTTCCAGCAGGACAACGACCCTAAACATAAAGCCAGGGCTACAATGGAATGGTTTAAAACAAAACATATTCATGTGTTAGAATGGCCCAGTCAAAGTCCAGACCTAAATCCAATTGAGAATCTGTGGCAACATCTGAAAACTGCCGTTCACAAACGCTGTCCATCTAATCTGACTGAGCTTGAGCTATTTTGAAAAGAAGAATGGGCAAAAATTTCCGTCTCTAGATGTGCAAAGCTGGTAGAGACACACCCCAAAAGACTTGCAGCTGTAGTTGCAGCAAAAGGCGGTTCCACAAAGTATTGACTCAGGGGGGCTGAATACTTTTGCACACCGCACTTTTGTTTTTTATTTGTAAAATGTTTTTAAAATCATGTATAATTTTCTTTGTACTTCACAATTGTGCGCCACTTTGTGTTGGTCTTCCACATAAAATTCCAATAAAATATATTTATGTTTGTGGTCGAAACGTGACAAAATGTGGAAAAGTTCAAGGGGTATGAATACTTCTGCAAGCCACTGTACATGGAATCTGACTCCAGTTTCATGACTCTCTCAGTGTACTTAACATAGAATAACAACACTACAATCTTCAGATATATACACAAGGATTGACTATATACAGGCAAAATAAGAGGTGATAAAGTGCAATGGTGCAGAGACTATATCAGCGATGCTGAAATAGATGTTAGCAAGTTACTTACTTACATGCCTGAGGTAAATGTACACGACAGAGCGTACCAGTATATGTACAATGTACAGTAAAGCATACATAACATGGTTGGAAATGGTTGAGGGACGTTTTAACTATTAACTGTTCAAGTAGCATACTTGAAAGTGAATACTGGTCCGATGAAGATGCGCAGTTCTGATTAGAGAGCCAACAGAAGAAATGTGCAATGTGAAGGAGTCCACGCAATGTCCATTTAGGGGGGAAAACGATATTTCCTTTCATTTCATGTGCGCAGGTGCATGGAATGAAATGACAAATAAAGATTCCTGATTATTATTCTGGTCTGATGACTCGACCATGGTTTGTATAGACTTGTACATGCCCACAAGACAGTGAGCATGTAGTATGTCACAAGGAACCTGTGCAGCCATCAGTTTCGGCACATTTCTTATGATTTAGCACAGACTTTTTGAAATTATTCTATTCGCTTATTATTTATGCTGCTGTGGTTATTGTTGATGTTCCGTTATCATTTTCTTTAGTTTTTGTTTGGCAATGGTTTCTTTGTTTGTCACCTCGATAGTTTTTTTTTTCTTTTTGGGTTTTTTTTTTATTAGCTTCCTGGAGGCAGTTTGTATTTCCCTCTCCTCTCTGTTATTTTTATCTAAAACTTAAAAGGAGTCTCGTCCCATTTTCATTAAAGCACTAGGCAGCAGCCTGGGAGGGGAGATTAGGAGCTGGAAGCATGTAGAAATGTATGAATCTGCTGTATGTGCATAGCAAGATATTTGCACTTCTCATAAAATTATATTGGGATAAACGCTCTTACTTTACACACTTATTCTTTACACAGCAAAAATGAAAATGAAAATGTCTTTTAGGACAACTAGTTTCTTTCATCTCGTCATGCATCTTCAAAAGATTTTAAGAACAATTATCATTAAGAAATGTAATTGCAGTTAAAATATCTGTCAAGACCCTTTATTATTACAATGTCCCATGCTGCAATACAGTATACGCTTGTTTTGATGTAATCTCCTTGTTTTATGCTACTACTACTTTGGGCTGCTCCTGTTAGGAGTCGCCACAGCGGCTCATCCGTTTCCATTTCTTCCTGTCTTCTGCATCTTCCTCTGTCACACCAGCCACCTGCATGTCCTCCCTCACCACATCCATAAACCTCCTCTTTGGCCTTCCTCTTCCCTGGCAGCTCCATATTCAGCATCCTTCTCCCAATACACCTAGCATCTCTCCTCCACACATGTCCAAGCCATCTCAATCTTGCCTCTCTTGCTTTGTCTCCAAACCGTCCAACTTCAGCGGTCCCTCAGATATACTCGTTCCTAATCCTGTCCTTCTTCGTTACTCCCAGTGAAAATCTTAGCATCTTCAACTCTGCCACCTCCAGCTCTGCCTCCTGTCTTTTCATCAGTGCCACTGTCTCCAAACCATACAACATAGCTGGTCTAACAACCATCTTGTAAACCATCCCTGTAACTCTTGCTGGTACCCTTCTGTCGCAAATCACTCCTGACACTCTTCTCCACCCACTCCACCCTGTCTGCACTCTCTTCTTCACCTCTCGTCTGCACTCCCCGTTACTTCGGACAGTTGACCCCAAGTATTTAAACTCATATGCCCTCGTCACCTCCACTCCTTGCATCCTCACCATCCTCACCAATCTCCTTATTTTAGGCACTGCATGCAAATAGTTTGCCATCTCTTCTCTAGACAGCTTCCACTGGTGAAATAGGAATATAAAGATAAAAGAGAAAACCTCTGTATGTCTTTAAACAATCAGCTGCAACAGGGACTTAACCAGGATTGCACCACAATGTTATTGGAAAATGGAGCCCATCACAAATATTTACACCACAGATTTACAAACTGATCAAGGTCATTTCACTCAACACATGAACCATTCATAAATCTGTTGGCTCTCTATGAAATTTGATAAATATGATTCCCCACACTCTTGGCACAAGTAAACCAATATTTAGGAAATCACTATGTTTGCAAATATCATTGTTGGTAATGGAGTAAAAGTAAATAAGTAACACCCTCATGTGAAAGGTTAGGTAAAGCATACATCAGCAAATTCTCCAACCAAGAGGGAACCATGAATAAACTGTCCCAGCACAGAAAGGAAAAAAAAAACATGTATTTGTGTAATTTAGAAACCTCCAGGTTTTGATTCATTAACTCAGCAATTAATGACTGGCTGTCAACACCCCACCCAACACCCTGCCCAACCAACACCGTGCCCCCGGGTGGCTTGGTGGCACAGTGGTTACTGCGGTTGCCTCTCAGCAAGAAGGTCCTGGGTTCGATCCCCAGAGTAGTCCAACCTTGGGGGTCATCCCGGGTCGTCTTCTGTGTGGAGTTTGCAGGTTATCCCCGTGTCTGTGTGGGTTTCCCCCGGGGGCTCTGGTTTCCTCCCACAGTCCAAAGACATGTAGGTCAGGTCAGGTGAATCAGCCATACTAAATTGCCCATGTATGTGCATGTGTGCGTGTGTGTATGTGTGTATGTCAGCCCTGTGTGATGGCCTGGTGACCTGTCCAGGGTGTCTCCCCGCCTGCCGCCCAATGACTGCTGGGATAGGCTCCAGCATCCCCACGACCCTGAGACCAGGGTAAGCGGTTCGGATAATGGATGGATGGATGTCAACACCCCAAAACCAGCAACCAGGTAAAGACCCCCACACGTTTGCATTACTTGCATGAAAGCTTTATGAAATCCCTTTTAGGAATGAAATGGTTGTTTTCCAAAGCTGATTCACCTGGCAGCATTGATTCATATCACCAAGTGCTGAAGGGTCTGAACGAAGCAAGTGAGGCTGAGCTATCAACTGTCAGCAATCAGTTCCTTACCTGTCAGAGTGGAAAACCCCATATAACTCCTTTGTATGTGAAAAGAGAACAAAACAAAAGGTAAAATGCCCTGGAACACATGTTTGGGCAGCAGTAGAAGGCTACAGATTGAGAAATGCAATCAGATATTGGCCAGCCAAAGTCCCAAGAGACATTGTTAGCACCGGTCTATCGCAAGACCTGACCTGGGGCCAACTGTGGCCAAACACTCAGCAGACTGTCAACTGGGTAGAGCTCAGTGTGCCTAGGTAAGTGGATGGTGTGAAGTGAATGGTGCATATAATTGGCAGGAGCTTAGACATACTGAACTATCAGCAAAGCCTGAGTTACTGGGCTAGTAAGTAAGAGTACGATTTGTGGAAGTTAGATGTCATGGCTCACCAGATATTATACAGGGAATAAGGAATTTCCCCCATAGGAAGAATAATTATTCAAAAGGAGGGGGGTGAAAATCAAAAGGTCACATGGAATTCAGGATTGAATTTTGGTTTGCCACACCTGACTAAGCCCCAATGTGGGGAAGAAAACATTCCTACCACTGGCCTTTTTTGCTATTGCATTTTAATAAATGGAGATATAATTAAGTTTGCACACAGTGTCACACAGTTGTTTTGTAGTTATTGTTGCCAATTGCGGTGATAGCTGTTGGCTGACTGCTTTGGAAAGCCTGCGGCACAAGTCTTATTTTTAATCTCTTAATAAATGATTAATGGTACTTAGACAGAATCACGTTGGTTAGGGGGTGAGTATACTGTTGCCTCATAGCAGGAGCAACATGGCTCCTGTGGGTACTGGAATTTGCCATCACTGTCTGAATATATGCATATTAGTCGAAGTGGAGACTCTAAAATGCTCACAAATATGAATGCTTTATGAATGATTGTGTGTAGGCCTTCAACCCAATGTCTGCTGGAATAGGCTCTAGTCTCCTGTGATCCTGAATTGGATCTTCTTCTTTCAGCTTTCTCCCTGTTTCTCAGGGGTCGCCACAGTGGATTTTATAGTTTCCATCGGTGAGGGCACAGCACCAACGGCAGTTGTTGTTAACCTGGGCCTCGACGGATCCAGTCGTGAGCCTCAAGCAATCCTATATGGTTTTGTCAATCCACATAATGATTTGGCAAAACTTTACATCAGATGCCCTTCCTGACACAACCAATAACCCTATGGACAAGGTCACAGGTAAAGTGCTGGATGCCATCCCGGTATTCATGGACTGGTGCCCATACCTGTCATCACTGATCCTGAATGGGATGAAGTGGGTAAAGACAACGTTTGGATGACTGATCCATGGATGCCTAATCTTAAAGCAAAAATTAAAAAGTTCTGACACATTATGGAGCAAAGGTTAAAGCTGAACTCTGACTTTTGTCAATTAATAAGTGTTTGATTTATCCATTTGAAATGTGATGACAATGTGGCAATTCTGATGGACAGACAATCAATATGTAAGGGATAATCAACTTGAGGTGGTCTTCTTGTGAAACAAAAGAAGTCAATCAATTAAGAGAAAATAGTCATCTAAAATTATTTTGTTGGGCCGCAAGCTACCGGTCTTCTTTCTGTATGTTGAGCTTGCTGAGGCTTCATGAAGCGCATTAATTTGGAATGGGACAGGAACGGTGATGAGGCTGAAGCTTGACAGCAGTTTGGTCAAAGGCCCTCTATTCAGAAATAACTGGCCACACAATGCTTTAAATGACCAATCAATATCGAGTATTCAGCATAGCAGTGTAGTAATAATAATAATAAACATTATTTATAGCACTTTTCTAAACAAGGTTACAAAGTGCTTCACAGAACAGGATAAAATTGTTAAAAATGACACACAAAAAAACATTGTAAGGGCAAAAGGGAAGAAATCAATTTGTTAATCAAAACAGTTACAAAAATAAGAGCAAAAAAGTATAAATAAAAAAAACAAATATCAAACATTTGTAAAAGCTTTCATAAAAGAGAAGTTTTAAGACGAGATTCCAAAGAAGTTAGAGACCTGGTTTGGCTTAGTTGAATAGGAAGAGAGTGCCATAGTGTGGGGGCTCTAACAGCAAAAGCCTGATCACCCTTTGTGACAAACCGAGACCTGGGAATAACCAGCAGGGCTCCATTTGCAGATCGTAATGGTCAAAAGGGCGTATAAACAACAACCAAATATCTGGAGCAAATATCTGCAATTTGCATCCTATTTGCTGTACTCGCCGTTGGTTTTAACTCTGCTTTGACACCAAACAATTTTGGCCTTTTGAATGTGAGATCTCTTGGTAATAAGACCTTAATCATTAATGGTTTTATTATTTCTAATAATCTGGACTTTTTATTATTGTTACTGAGACATGGCTATCCCCAGGGGACACTGTATCCGATTGTAGCGGGGCTCCCTGATTTTGCATATTTTCATATTCCCAGGACCTCTGGAAGAGGGGGTGCCTTTGCTTCTTTTTTTTTTTAAAGATAGGTCTTAAGTGTCATCCTGTTACTTTTGGTAATTTTATGTCCTTTGAGGTTTCATGTTTTTTAATCACTGGCCCTCCCCCTTTTTATTTCTGAGTTTTCTGACCTATCTACTGTCATGCTAAAATAAGACATGGTGTTTATTCTTGGTGATTTTAATATTCATGTGTGTTGTCCTTCCCATTTTTTGGATCTTATAGACTCTTTTAACCTCGTTCAATCTGTTAAAGGGGTCACACACTCCAAAAGTCACATTTTATACCTTGTACTCTCATCTGGTTTCTCTCGAGTGTCTTAATGTGGTGGATATGCTTGTAAATGACCATAAAGCTGTAATTTTCAAGGTTTCAATACAGCTCGCTATTCCTAGTCACTATCCTAAAACACACGCTCGCATTCTCAATGTTGGCTCTGCAGTTAAATTATGTGATGCTTTTAATTCACCATCCTTTAATCCCTCTTTATCCCGCCCCCAATCCAGATGCACTGTTAAATCCATTCAATGATCAGTGCCTATCCATCCTCAATCAAATTGCGCCATTTAAAACTAGGAAACAAAAATCAAATAACCTCATGGCTGAACGATCACACTCATGCCCTTAGAAGACTCTGTAGAAAATCAGAACGACAATGGAAGGTCAACAAGTCTGAATTATGTCTGTGAATGTTCTCATTCATCCAGGTCATGGTTATCCAAAGGAGTTGAATCAAGTGCAACTGGACTTGGTATATATCCGTGAAGACGTTTCGCCTCTCATCCAAGAGGCTTCCTCAGTTCGTGCCTTTCTGACTAGACCAAGCTAGTGTGACTGGCTGGTGATGAGACTCAGAATTTATCCTCTAGGAATTTATCCTCTAGGATAAATTCTGCAACATGTTCCAAAAAGACCAACCAGGTGAGCAAGGAGGAGAAAATGAACAGAAGGAATAGCACAGTCATCCCGTATGTTTCTGGGGTCTCCGAGAAACTCGGGAGAATTTTCAACAAACACCGCATCCCGGTATACTTCAAACCCAGCAACACACTCCAACAAAGACTGGTTCATCCCAAAGACTGTGTACCACACACCCGGAAAAGCAATCTGGTGTATGCCGTACAATGCAATGAGGATTGCACTGACCTATACATAGGAGAAACCAAACAACCACTACACAAACGGATGGCCCAACACAGAAGGCCAAACTCCTCAGAACAAGACTCAGCAGTCTATCTACACCTAAAGGAGAAGACACACTCCTCGAGGACAGCAACGTACACATTTTGGACAGAGAAGATAGACGGTTTGAAAGAGGGATGAAGGAAGCCATCTATGCAAAACTGGAAAAACCATCCCTCAGCAGAGGAGGAGGTCTGCGACACCACCTATCTCCCACTTACTATGCTGTCCTTTCATCTCTACCCAGGAGACTCAATAAGCCTAGCCTCCAAGAACAACAGTCGGTCACTAACGGCTCCAATGACTCTCATGACCACTTAACAATGAAGTCGAAAGTAACACCCCCAACGACCGTCGCTGCTAAACAAATGCAAATCCATAGCTCCGATGGCGACGGGCGCGGCTAGACATCGGAGCACAGGAGAGCCACGCATATCAATAGCCCCGATGACGACGGGCGTGGCCATAACATCGGTACACAAAAGAGCCACTCATATCTATGGCTCTGTTAGCGACGGGCGTTGGTAAACAACTGATCACAAAGAGCCACGCATATCAATAGCTCTGATAACGACTCCTAGAGGGTACATTCTGAGTATCATCGCCAGCCAGTCTCACTAGCTTGGTCTAGTCAGAAAGGCACGAACTGAGGAAGCGTCTTGGATGAGAGGCGACACGTCTTCACGGATATATACCAAGTCCAGTTGCACTTGATTCAACTCCTTTGGATAAGTCTGAATTAGCACATCACACTCTTAAAAACCAAATGTTAATTTGTCAGAAGGCAGCTAAGGATGTGGGATCAGCGTACTTCTCTGAACTGATATCAAGAAATAACCACCATCCTAAAGTTCTCTTTAGTGTAATAGACTCTGTTATTAATAGTCACTCCACCTCTTTATTTAACCTGATGTTGAGTTGTCAGAAATTTTTCTCATTCGTCTTTTAAATAAGATAGAGAATATTAGGTCCCAAATCCAGCCTGACCCTTGCATTCATTCCATTCCCCATATTAATTCTGCTTCTTTTACCCAGTTCCAACCAATTACAATATCAGTGTTAAGAGAGTACAACTCCAATATGAACTCCTCCACCTGCTTCTTAGACAGCATTCCCACTAAGCTGCTCAAGGAGGTATTTTCAACAGACAGTTTTAAGCATGCCATTGTTCACCCATTGCTGAAGAAACCTAATTTAGATCCCTGTCCTTATGTAACTACAGACCAATCTCTAAATTGTCTTTATCTAAGATTCTGGAGAGAATAATTTCATCTCAATTAATTTCTTTTATGAACACTAAGCATTTTTAACAGTTTCCAGTCTGCTTTTAGAGCACTTCATAGGACAGAGAAAGCTCTAGTTAAGGCCACTAATGACCTACTTCTGACTGCAGACAGAGGTGACTACTCGATTTTAGTTCTTTTAGACTTAAGTACTGCCTTTGACACAGTCAATCACAGCATCCTCTTACATCACTTGCAGAGGTGGGCAGTCTTACCCAGAAAGGGCCGGTTTGGGTGCAGGTTTTTGTCCCAACCAAGCAATTACACACATGTGTCTCCTTCAGCAAAGAGTCTACTGGTTGATTTGTAGGATCAGGTGTGTAACTGCTTGGCTGGAACAAAAACCTTCACCCACACCGGCCCTTTCTGGATAAGATTGCCCACCTCTGGCATAGAGACTTGGGTTCGCATCAAGGGCTCAGCTCTTAGTTTATTACGCTCTTACCTCACCAACAAACTTTTTCTGTTGTTCTGGGTAACTACTTCCATGATGGCTAAGTTGAGTTGTGGTGTCCCTCAAGGCCCAGTTCTTGGCCCCCCTCTGTTTTCTATATACATGCTGCCCCTTGGCCAGGTCATTCAAAATAATGACGTGTTTTACCATTTTTATGCTGACTACACCCTGTTATACAATCTACAAAAACTCACAGATCCTAGCACCCTAGAAAATCTCACAACTTGCCTTTCTGACATTAAATCCTGGATGTCCTAAAACTTTCATAAATTTAATGATGATAAGTCTGAAGTCATTCTGTTTGGTCCCCCAAATTCCATCAGTCCTTTTAGTACTAATCTTGGTGGTCTGTCAGGTAGTCTTAAGCAGGCTGCTATGAATCTTGGTGTAATATTCAATTCTAACCTCGGTTCTAATAATCAAACATGTTGTTCATTCATGCTTTCTCCAGTTCAAGGTTATCTCAAAATTAGGTCATTTTTATCAATTGCTGATCTGCAAAACGTACACGCTTTTAACTATTCTCGGCTTGACTATTGCAACGCACTTCACTCGGGTATCAGCAAGGGCTCCCTCCACCGTCTGCAGTTAGTACAAAACGCCGCTGCTTGGTTCATTACTATGACAAAGAGGCATGACCATATCACTCCTGTGCTTGCCTGCCTACACTGGCTCCCTGTTATATTTCATCCATCCATTATCTTAATTGCTTATCCTGCTCTCAGGGCCACGGTGATGCTGGAGCCTATTCCAGCAGTCATTGGGCAGCAGGCGGGGAGACAACCTGGACAGGCCAGCAGGCCATCACAGGGCCAACGCACGCACGCACGCGCACACACACGCACGCGCGCGCACACGCGCGCGCGCGCGCACACACACACACACACACACACACACACACACACACACACACACACACACACACACACACACACACACACACACACACACACACACACACATTCCTAGGGACGATTTAGTATGGCCGATTCACCTGACCTAAGTGTTTTTGGACTATGGGAGGAAACCGGAGCCCCCGGAGGAAACCCACACACACGGGGAGAACATGCAAACTCCACACAGAGGACGATGGGGGATGACCCACCAAGGTTGGACTATTCTGGGGCTCGAACCCAGAACTTTCTTGCTGTGAGGTGACCGTGCTAATCACTGCGCCACCATGCCGCCCAAATTTCATATTGATTTTAAATTTGTATTGCTCACTTTTATTTGCTTTTAGAGCCCCCACACTATGGAACTCTCTTCTTATTGAACCAAGACAAACCAAGTCTCCAGCTTCGTTTAAATCTTGTCTTAAAACTTTTCTTTTTGTTAAAGCTTTTACAAATGTTTGATATTTGTTTTCATTTATTCATAGTGTTTATTTTTACACTTATTTGGTCTTATTTTACTTGCCTTGTCTGGTTTGGTGTCTTTTTAAAGCACTTTGTAACATTGTTTTAGTAAAATGATATATAAATAAAAGTTAGACTTATGCCTGCTTTTATTGTCATTGCCTTATATGCATGTCCCATACATACAAGGTAATGCAATTACATTTCACACGGACCACAGTGCCACATAAAAGTGAATAGCACGTAATAAATATTAAATTAATAAATATTAAAAACAAAAATGTACTTCACAGACCTAGACATCACAAGCACACCTGACACTGACAGTAATTCTATGGAAGGTCTAAGTGTTCAGGCTTTTGAGGAACCTCAGCCTGAGGAATGAAACTGTTTCATAGACTGGTGGAGGCAGCACAGATGCTCCGGTACCTCCTGCCAGAGGGTAGGAAGGTGAAGCAGATGTGGAAAGGGTGGGTGGGGTCCTTCACGATGCTGAGAGCCCTCCGGGTGCACCGTGCTTCATAAAATGCCTGGATGGATGGGAGAGCAGTTCCTATGATCTTTCCAGCTGTCTTCACTATCCGATGTAGGGATTTGCGGTCGGAGACCTTGCAGTTCCCATGCCAGACAGTGATACAGCTGGTCAGAATGCTCTCTATGGTGCCTCTGTAGAATGTGATGAGGATGGGTGGGGGTAGACTCGTCTTCTTCCGATGCTGCAGGAAGTGAAGATGCTGCTGGGCCTTCTTGGAGAGCACAGTGACATGTTAGGACCAGGAGGGGTCCTCTGTTATGTGAACTCCCAGGAACTTAAAACTGCTGACTCTCTCCACGTCCATACCATTGATGGTCAGAGGGGTACGGTGGGTGCTAGTCTCCCTAAAGTCAATAATAACCTCCTCAATTTTTTCTATATTTAGGGGGAGATTGTTGTTTTTGCACCTCGCCGCCAGTTGATCCACCTCCACTCTGTATGATGATTCATCGTTGTTGCTGATGAGACCTACTACAGTAGTATCATCAGCAAACTTTATAATAAGGTTGGAGGTGGATGATGCTGTGCAGTCATTAGTCAGGAGGGTGAACAAGAGCAGACTGAGCACACCGCCCTGTGGAGCGCTGTTGCTCAGTGTGATGGTCCTGGAGGTGAGCGTGCCAATTTGCACCTACTGTGGCCTCCCCGTGAGGAAGTCCAGCACCCACTTGCAGAGGAAGGTGTTAAGGCCCAGCTGGCTCAGCTTTCCAATCAGGTGTTGTGGTATGATTGTGTAGAAGCTGAGCTCAAGTCATTGAACAACATCCTCACATTGCAGTTCTTTCTCTTCAGGTGGGACAGGGCTGGATGAAGAGCAGAGGTTATGGCATCTTCTGTGGAGTGGTTAGCACGGTATGCAAACTGGAGAGGGTCCAGAGTGGAGGGGAGGCTGGACTTGATGTGCTTCATGGCCAGCCTCTCAAAGCACTTCATGGTGATGGGAGTCAGTGCAATGGGGCGGTAGTCATTGTGGCAGGACACAGGGGACTTCTTTGGCACTGGTATGATGGTGGTAGACTTAGAAACACGTGGGGGTGACTGCCTGGGACAGTGAGATGTTGAAGATGTCAGCAAGGACATCTGCCAGCTGCTCAGCACAGTCCCTGATGGCTCAGCCTGGGATTCTGTCTGGACCCACAGCTTTGTGTGGTTGACTCTGGAGAGGATCTTTCTCACGTCATCTGCGGTCACCTGCAGAACCTGGTCATCCATTAGGGATGTAGTCTTCACCACTGGCACATTGTTCAGTCTCCTATATCGTGCGTAGAAGTCATTAAGTGCATCTGGGAGAGTGGGTGTACCACCACAGGTCTGAGGAGGCGGCTTGTAGGCAATGAAGGCCTGGATGCCCTTCCACAAGCACCGTGCATCTCTGCTATCAGTGAAGTGGCTGTTGATTTTCTGTGCATATTGTCTTTTGTTATTACTGTTATTATAATATCCACTCTCTGCTCTAATCTGTGGCAGCATTCATCCAGTTTCCTTCCATTCTCAGCGCTTCTCATTATGTCTATGGAGTAGAGAAATCTATACAGCTCATAGAAGGTTTCCATGTGTGAACATTTCGCCTCTAATATGACAAGGGCTGTATCTATAAGAGGCAGAAAAAAACGGTCTTTTGAAGATTTCTTTATGCATGCTCAATAATCCAGGTAAGAAAATCACACAAAGTTGAATCGGTTCATCTGGACACATTTATTGAGAGAGAAACGTTTCATCAGTCTTCTAAGTGACCTCTTCAGTCTCAATTGACTGCCGTTATCCCCACCTTTATAAACAATACAGTGGCATAATGACTGAAAAAAATGAGCAGTTTCATATGCAAACTGTTGTGAGCTTTAACTAGAGTTTCCACAGCAATGTGTACTATTCAGAGGATTTGGGAATGGTTGCCGAAATGAGTCAAACATTTTGACTCATTTTGGTGAGGATTGCCTTAAACTTGTACGTGAGTATTAGCGTAAAATGGCAGACTACAGGAACCATCTTCAGTCTCATGTGCAGACAGAGCGGGATTACTTCTAAGAGCCTGCAAATGAAATCTTCAGTCAAGGGCCACTGAGCTAACAAGATCCGTATGTGGCGGGGGGGTCGGAACAGTTGAGATGCGTATTTTCCAAACATCACATCTCAGTTTTTTTCTGTGCCAGAAACCAAGGACTGGGTCACCCGGCACAAATAGAGCAATATAGTATACGCTGTTAAGTGCCAGTATGATTGCTGTGAATTGTACATCGGGAAAACCAAAGAGACGCTGGCCAAGAGGATGGCACAACACAGAAGAGCTAACACATCAGGCCACGACTCCACAGTCTACGCCCAACTACAGGTCAGTGGCCACTCTTTTAAGAATGAGATATAAAAACATCCTTAATAGGGAGGAAAGCTGGTTTGAACAGGGAGTCAAAGAGACCATCTACGTGAAGAGGGAACGACCATCCTTGAACCGAGGGAGGGTGTAAGAGTACATCCGTCGCCATCTTACAATGCTGTGATTGCAACCATTCCCAAATCCTCTGTGAATAGTACACACATTGAAATGCTCATGGCAATTTGCATATGAAATTGATCGTTGTTTTCAGTTGTTATGCCACTGTATTGTTTATAAGGGTGGTGATACCTGCAGTCAGTTGAGACTGAAGAGGTTACTTAGATGAGTGATATGTTTCTCTCTCAATAAACATTGTGTCCAGATGAACTGATTCAACTTTGTTATTGTATTTTAAAGAGCCCCTCTGCAGTTGACTGAGTTTGCTCTCTTCCTTCATACTCAAATTGTCTAGTTTGTCTTCTTTGATGCACCCCTGGCCAGCTCATCACCACCTCAAGCCTCTCTACTATCTCCCTGGCATCTGTTTTGGCAGAGTTGAATCCATGATCTTGAAATTTCTTGAAGGAATACTGTCAGTGCCCTGATTTCTTTCTTCACTGTCTCAATTGAAATTTTGGGGTTCTGCAGGATCTTGCTCACATTATTTTTCTGTAACAACACATTGTACCACAAAATGGTACTTACCACAAAAGGCCATCTCTGCATCAACTGGCAGATGCTTCCAGCTGTTGAGACAACATCTGCATCCTCTTTCTCTGTAATGTACTCCTTTAGAGTAGCCGATGGCTTCAGGATTTCAGGCAGCTGGTAGAAAACAGTTTTAACAACTTCAACCCTGCACTCCCACCTGGTTGTAGACAATGTCTTCAGTGTAAAGTTCTTGAAATGTTCTGTGAGAATGGTCCTGCAGTGAACCGAGGAGCTGAACAGAGAGTAAAGTCGCTGTAACAGACCAAAGAAGCTGAAAGATGTCACAGATGTCACAGATGTGTTGGCTGCATCACCAACATCACGGTTCAGTGTGTGACTTCCACAAAGAACACATAACACCTTGCTGTTTAGTTCCAGAATTCTCATTTGTACCCCCTGCTTTTTACCCTGCATGCAAGACTGGCCTCAACAGTTGGGAAAATCCAAACCTAGAGTATGTAGGTGCCCTAAAACTGACTCACATAAGCCTTTTCCTGTTGTGTCAAGTACCTGAAGAAAACCAACAACATACTCATGAATGGAGGCACCTTTTGAGGTCTCACAATTTACAATTTGTAGCACCACTGACAGCTGCTCATTGTGACTGAGGTCTGGAGTGCAGTCCACGATTACTGCATATTATTTGGCTTTCTTTACTCTCTCTACAATTAATAATAATTACAGTAATACATTTTATTTGTGGGCACCTTTCAGAGCACTCAAGGACACCTTACAGAACACAGTAAAACAAAAAACAAAAAAACAAGCAGCACTGTATCAGACAGCATAAAATCAAAACAAAGCAGGGTAGACAATAAAACATTAATACAACAGATAAGTATAAAATCATCATCTGCACAAAACTCAATGAAGCGTGGATCTGACTGAATATGCCAGTTTGAAAAGGTAAATTTTGAGATGGGATTTGAAGGCTCAAAGAGTCAATGTTGCGAATGTCTTGTGGGAGAGAGCTCCATAGGCAGGGGGCAGAATGACTGAAGGCTCTAGTCTCCACGGTAGTCAAGCGGGCCAATGGTGTAGTGGGCCAATGGTGTAGTGGTGTAGTAGAGAGCGGAAGAGGATCTGAGAGTGCGGGAGCGCGTGTGGCTATGAAGGAGTTTGGAAAGATACGAAGGAGCTAGGTTATTAAGGGCCTTAAAGGTGAGGAGCAGGATCTTGAAGTCAATACGTTATTTAACAGGGAGCCAATGGAGTTGCTGAAGAACAGGAGTGATATGATCTATGGAAGGAGTTCTGGTAATGATATGGGTAGCTGGACCAACTGAAGTTTATGACGATACTTGAGGGGAAGACCAAAGAGGATAGAATTACAGTAGTCAATATGGGATGTAACCAGGGTGTGAGTGAGTATGGCTGTGCCTTTAGGTGTACGTGATGGGCGAAGACGATTAATATTGTGCAGGTGTAAATATGCAGACCGAGTAACATTGCATCAGTTGTTCACTTTGCCACAAGGGAAATTAGTTCATTTTGCATATGAATGCTTAAATAAGTGTCACTTAGCTCTTTTGCCAGAATTCTTCTCAAATGCACTCATGACTGGGTCAAACTGAGCCATCAGTTCGACTTGCCCAAGGACATTTCCATTGCCAGACTCAAACAAATTGTCTGAGTGGCCACAAAATGCAAGATTACACTCTGCCAGATGGTTCACAATTGCAACTGATCTTCTTAAAATCTCTTTTCAGTGGCTTACTTCAAGAGCAATTAGGTCTTGGTTCACCTGATTTATAGCTGTATTTGTTTTTTGTCTCTGTGATAGATTGCACCAAGTATCCATGTTTGTGATGTGTTCAGCAGACGAATGCTGTCTCAAGTGGGCTGGAAGAGTTTCCCAGTTATTGAACCCATCCCCATTTAGCTGAGTGTTCTTTTCTTGGTTTCCACACAGGTGGCAACAAAAGCACATAACAGTCTTTCTTTTCACTGTACACAAACCAAGACCTGCTGATCTTCTCTCCATTCTTCATTTGCATGTTATTGTTAATGCTTGTTAATCTGCACTGTCTTGATTTTTTGGAAAAATTTCTATCCTTGACCTGAACTGGTCCTCTCTGCACAATTGAGCAGCGCTCTTTGTCTGACAGCTGTTTCAGCCAGAGTGCTGGTTCATCCTCAAGTGTTAACACATTGGTTAGGGTGACTGCTACTCACTAGTTGTTGATTATTATCTGTATCGCCATCTTTGTCATAGCCATAGTTATCAGAGTGAACGTGGCAGTTCTGTTACTATCTCCAGTCGAAGGATCCTGTAAGATTGTCTTGCATGTAGCAGCAGCATCGCTTGAGCAACCTGGGCTGACATTGCTGGCAGCAATGGATAGCTGCTCTTCACTAGTATTAGCAATGCTAACACTAGTGCTAGTGCAAGCAGCAGCTTCTTACTGCACTTTCGTAATGTTAGTGTCCTAGGTAGCCACCATGAAAAAGGTTGTTACCTTTGGCAGTTTTGCCAAAAACTTTCTGCTCTCCTCCCACTTCCTCCTTTTTTCAGCACCGCTACGGTAGCTTTGCTTCATTTTTCAAGTCTGTACACCACGCTGAGATGTTTGTTTGCAAAAGTTGGTTACTTTCTTCCTGAATAATTTCTGCAGATGTGCAGTAAGATTATGGAATAGTCCAAATGTAGTGGGGACTGTGGCGGGGGGCTTAGACACTCGTGAATTAAGCATTCTGATGCCATTTTAGCATATGGAGTTTTAGGAAGACATAATTAGAGAAAAGTAAAAAAAAAAACTATAAGTTTATGAGGCATTTTATTAGGCCCTTAGTAGCTTAGGGCCTAAAGCAATTGCCGACCTTTGTCTAATGGTAAAGTCCACCTCTGATGCTCACTATATATATATAAGATCAGTACTGCCCCCATTTCAGGTGATACACCTCCACCTTATCAAGCAGCCTATATGATAATTGTTCTAGATCAGCCAGCTGCCCAAGAGAAGTGTGCCACAAAGATGGTGCTGGTGCAGAGGAGGCTCTCCATTCTTTTACCAGAAGTTTCCATCCTAAGATAAAGGTGGTCTGCATCCAATCAGCGAGTGGTGGAGTCAAGTCACTTAATGCAGAGGGGTCTCCCAAAATAAACAGACTGGGGGAGAAAGGGATATCTAGGCTGATATTGTTTTTCCAAAATGATATGTATAGTAGACCAAGACTCCTGAATTTTTGGGTGACTCCAAAGCATGTGTACTAAAGCACCATCTTTGTCAAGACACCTCCAGCACTCTGAGCTGTCCAGTAGACTCTTTTTATAATTTTGAATTGGATCAATCTTGTTCACAGTTCATTTGACTTTTTTTTTTTTATTCCTATGAATTCTTCCCCATTTTGCCTCTGTAATTGATACATTTAAGTCAGTTTCCCATATCAATTTAAGGGGAAATATTGGAATCTGAGGCCGTAAGGATCATTGAGGATCATTCTGAGTAGTAGGCAGAAGCTTCATGACCAAGTCCAAAAATGTTTAGGACCTTCTCTAGATTACCAACGCTCGATGGCGCTATTGAAGGGGGATCCAAAGTTTGTATCAGTAGGTATCTTAACTGCAAATACTTCCAAAATTGTGTGGTGAGTCAAATTCCTGTCTAAGTGCCTCAAACGATTTTAATGTTTCATCCTGATACAAGTCCCCTAGAGCTGTGATACCTTTTTGAAACCAGGACAAGAGGAAGAGTGATTTATCTAGAGAGCCTGGGATTTAGCAAGATCCCAGAAGACCGGTGGAGGTCAGGGTCAAATTTGAAGATCTGAGCTATTCTCTTCCAAACGCATTGAATATGGGACAAAATAGGATGTGACCGGTTCTGTGGGGCTAGTTTGGCTGTGATACAGTTCATGGGCATAAGAGGGTAGGCAAATGGGGGGGGGGGCAAGGCCCACTGTGCCATATGCCTAAGAGTGAAAGCGTAATGGTAAAATAACAAGTTAGGCACACCAAGGCCTCCGCTGTCCACTGGCCTCTGCATTTTTTGCAGGTTCAATCTGGGACATTTGTTATTCCAAAAGAATTTATTACAAAGTTGATCAAATTGTTTAAAGTAGTTAAGTGGGATTCAGACCGGGAGAGCCTGTAGCAGGTAGTTAAATTTTGGAGCACAATTAATTTTAATGTTTGCCATGCCCCACATAAAGACATACAATGGAGTCCATCGCTCTACATCAGCACACAGTCTGTTCAATAGGGGTTCGATTTTTTTATTTTTTTTTAAATCAAAATGGGAGGGGGGGGCAGGATTATACCAAGATAACTAATGCCTTTCCTAGGCCAAGCAAAAGTGGCTGACTGGAAGAGGGATTTGGGACAATATGGCGTAAAAGAATAAGCCTTGGACTTAGTCAAGTTCATTTATAACCCGAAATTGATTAGAACTTGTCAGTAATTTTAAATAGGCAGGAAAGAGTGGTCATGATCTGAGACAAACAAAAGAATGTCATCCGAATACAGCATCAGTTTATGATATTTGTCACCAGTTTGAATGCCTGGAAATGTAGGATCACTATGGATAGCCTTTGCTAACTGTTCTAGTGTGACTGCAAAAAGCAGAGGGGAGAGAGGGTCCTCCTCTCCGGTGCCTCTCCCCAGTTCAAATGTAGGAGAGATGATGCTATTGATAAGCACAGATGTTTTGGGGTGAGTCCATATGAGACTAACACAATCTATGAACTGAACTTATTGAAATCAAAACATTCCAGGGTGGAGGGCAAATATTACCACTCCACCCTGTCAAACGCCCTTTCAGTGTCCAAAGAGACAGCAACCATAGGAGAATTATTATTCGGAGTAGCCCACATAATATCGACAAGTCTTCTAATGTTGTCTCCCTAGGAGCGGGAGCATATAAAGCCAACTTGGTCAAGATGGATCAAGGAGGTTATAATCCAGTCCAGATGGTTACCTAAAATTTTAGATAATATCTTACTGTCACATGAAGGGTTAGGGTTACAGAAGGATACCAGCAAGAGTTAAAGGGAAGGTTTACAAGATGGTAGTGAGACCAGCTATGTTGTATGGTTTGGAGACAGTGGCACTGACGAAAAGACAGGAGGTGGAGCTGGCAAAATTGAAGATGCTAAGATTTTCATTGAGAATTACGAAGAAGGACAGGATTAGGAACGAGTATATTAGAGGGACAGCTCAGGTTGGATGGTTTGGAGACAAAGCAAGAGAGGCAAGATTGAGATGGTTTGGACATGTGCAGAGGAGAGATGCTGGCTATATTGGGAGAAGGATGCTGAATATGGAGCTGCCAGGGAAGAGGAAAAGAAGAAGGTCAAAGAGGAGGTTATTGGATGTGGTGAGGGAGGACATGTAGGTGGCTGGCATGACAGAAGAAGATGTAGAGGACAGGAAGAGATGAAACAGATGATCTGCTGTGGTGACCCCTAACGGGAGCAGCTGGAAGTAGTAGTAGTAGTAGTAAAATGGAAGGCAGCAACATGGTCAAAAGTTATTAAAAGAATTTTGATAATCCAAGAAATGTGAAAGTTATAAAGGAACAATGCCCTCTAGGTTGCAGTCGAAACAGGAAGTGTTGCATATTCTTGTTGCTGTCCAATCTGAGTCAGCCATAGACTGTGTGAGTTGCGCATGCACAACCATGAATGTTTTACCTAACTATATTATATTATGAAAATAGACAGTGTTAGGGTTAGACCAAAATGGTCGCATAGCAAACCGTTTCTGGGCCTGTACGACTGTATGATCAAGGACCTCTCATGGTTGCGGTGATTAAAAACCTTTGAAAAACATGTTTTACACTGCAATTGAATGCCAACTCAACTGGTTTTTTTCCTTAGTCCGAGCACCAGAGAAGGGGAGATCCACAGGGAGTGCTTCCCTATTTTCCCTGCTCTTATTAGGCAAAATAAGGGATGGTTTGTTGCAATGTCCAAGCACCGGAGAAGTGGGGGGGGCGGTATGTAGGCAGTGTCTCCCTATTTTCCCTGCTCTCGGTAGGCGAAATAAGGGGTGGTTTGTCGCAAAGTCCAAGCATCGGAGAAGGGGCGATACGCCTGGTGGGCATCTGCACTCTAATGCACTCTTCTAGTTCTTAAAATTAATATTTCAGGTTACTATGCCATAACTCAAACACATGTTCACAAGCAAAAAAATGATATTGGGCTATACAAATAAAATTTACTTGACTTCACTTGACAAGCCACTTCCTTATTTTAAAAAACAGTCACATTTGAATGTTAATGCTCTCATTTTTCATTAAGAGCACTGGGTAGGATGGAAACAGCTTGAGACAGGACTTGGCACTGCTGGTTGCAATAATGCTAGATTACTTTACCGAACAATGCTGGCAGCTACTTAAAATGAAATATCAGACCCTGACAAAGAATATATGCAAGCTGCATTTGAAAACATTTAAAGACCAGTATTGACTTCGGGGATTAAAGTGAGTAGTGTGCATATCATGCCTATTCACAGGTGAATTTATTTTGTTTTAGTTGTAATATAATTTTGCATGTGTGCAACAGTGTGTGTTGCTTGTCAACAACTTGCATGTTTGCCATGATACTGCTTTCTCGGGAAGGTCTCTCTTAAAATATTTTCAGTCTCACTGGGACGATCTGGGTAGATAAAGGTTTAATAAAAAGGAAAAACTATCTGTTGCTATTGTTAAGATCACTGGCTTCATATGTATGGAGCAATCTTCATATTAAAAGAGCATTCTCAGTCCCTCAACACTGCATTTGTTCAAGGCAACACTGTGCATATAGGAAATCAAGTGAGCCATTGACTCATACTAATGCCTCAAGAAGGTCCTTATTCAGTTACTGAACTGTATGATATATTTCACAACTTTCATCTCATTATTTTTCCTATTTGTATCTCTCATTTTCCATGGAATGGGTTCCTATTTAAACTCCAATATTATGTAGTGAACAGTAGGATGGGGCAAAATGCAATGACTAGATATCTGATAGAATAAACATATGAAAGATCATTTAATGAATGGGGATGATTTTGTTGGTTTGGAGAAATAATGATTTCAAATTGCAAATCTTTTATGTCTGCTTTTTGTGTAAATAACTAGACTGTATTTTCCCAATTACCTGCCATATATGAAAAACTACCAAGTTTTTTTTTTAACTTATACTGTATTCTGCACATTCATTAGCTGTGTGCTGTGAAACATAACCTTCCAAAACAATTAACTGGAAGTTATCTCAGATGCTAGCATAGCTTGGCCCCTTTTGAAAGGCAAACATATGAAATGTGCCATGACCTAGGAGATTTGCATAATAAAGAAGAAGCTTTTTCAACAGCTGCCATCAAGAATCATGTGTATGGCAGGAGGGGGGGAAAGGATTGTTTTTCAAAGGAGCAGTTGGATACAGACATAGCCGGATTATGAGAAAATGGGCCCCTGGGCATGGACGCATAGAAACGCCCCCTTGGCAGGGCAGGTACACTGAGTTGCAGCCATCAACACAATAACTAAATTCACCTTTGCCTCAACAGGATTTACAATGCACAAATACACAATTAATACCAGCAGCATATTAACTAAAACCTACATTCACCTGCAGTTTCATTCAGTGGGACTTTTGGGGGTCTCTTATTGACATGAATGACTAAGTCCTTTGAATAAGCAACAATAAACGCATAGACAGTAACAGTGACTTGACGCAGAGGCTCTGGCTTAGGGGCCCCCTGACCTCCTGGGTCTCTTGGCCTGGGCCCAGTAGGCCCGTTTGGTAATCCACCCATGGATACAGATGTGAAATAGTAAGACTGTTGCAGCTTTTGGTCAAACCAATGTTCAAACGAGACACTAAAACAAACATTGGGCTGTTACTTTATTTCTTGACAGGTTGAATGGTTTCACAAGAAGGTACTGTATTCAATATTTTAAGTAGGATAATGTGTCCCATGAATATCTAACTCTCTAACCCAGTCTAAGAATTTTAGAATTTGTATAAGCTCATTATGTTTATGAGGTTTTAGCCTTTGATCAAAAAAACACCGCACTCAATTTTTGAAGAGGAAAAGCTCTGCATTAGAAAGAATTCATTCTGTTATCTCTCAAATAATAATAATAATCAAAATGCAAGAAAATAAGTATAGCATTGTGTATGTGTTTGATTTCTATAAATATTGAACCCTCGAGTTTTATCCTTGTTTAAAACTTTTATTAAATATATTCTATTGCCGAACAGAAGAGTCCGCCATTGTGTGCGTTATTCTGAGACTGGCTGTTCACTCTGGATTTGGCTATGATGAGATATGGTTAAACTTAACCATTGAAAAAAAATTCTGCTATTAACTAAACAAGGTAATAAAACATAACTAACTTTAGCTCTGTGGTTACATATTTCCTCTGGTAATATCTACAAAATGTGATGAAAAATGGCAGGTTTAAATTCACTCTTCCCAGCATTTGTAACATTGCAATTTACACTTTTGCTTTGAGTTTGTCGAGCAAGGAAAAATATTTTTGTCAGATTTGTCCTCAAATTAACTTGATGGATAAACAGTTACATGCCTCATTTGTAAGTCATTTAACTGTACTCAAGTCACCACTAACAACTACTACTAACATTAGAGTCATTTACCTGTTTTTCAATCTGTTATTATTTTACAGTTAAAAATGCAAGGCAATACATCAAATCTGTGCTTAATTACATTACGAGGGATTGGATGTAAAATACATCCAAGAGCTACATTTGTTTATCAAAAGACATCCTGTGAGCTCTTTTCCAGCCGAAACCTGTACCTATCATGGCCAGTCTTGTGATTGCAAGGTTTGAAAATACATAGTACGCATGGCATACTACATATGAGTACTACTAGTGTGTAAGTAAACAGTACAATATCTTTTCAGACATTTGAGGGTTGATACAACACACTTCAAATAAAGTTGTTCAAAAAACCATCGCAGTGAATGTCATCTTCTGCTTCTGTTGTGTTACTTGTTTATGAGTTGCCCTCTGCTATTGTTAGTTACTGTCATGAACTATCGCAATGCACTGTGAGATATTCATGCCAGTGTAATACCCAGTGTTCTTCTCCTGGATCGCCACCTTGCCATGGTGGAGAAGCTTGCATGTATCAATGATCACAAGAGCTATTCCATCCAGAGCTTGGCTCCTGGTAGGGTCACTCAAGGTGGATAGGTCAAGGGGGAGGTTCCAGATGAAGCGCGATCCAACAAAGACCTCAATGGTGGAACTGGCAGAAGATGTCTCCAGGTCACAATGGCAGTGAAGGTGGATGAAGGTTGCAACAAAGGTTGGTCCCCATTCATCTTGGTTCTCCATGCCATTGGACTCTGGCCACCCCCTTCCAAGGACCGTGGGGTCTATAAACCGTGTGGAGGTTGTCTATACCCACTTAATACAATCTCTGGTCATGAGTGCCAGGAGCCCATCTCAACAGGCATTGTGCAGGATAGCCTAAACAGGGTGCAGACCATTGCAGCAGAAACACAGATGTATTTTCTTACTCATGTTCAACCGGCAATTAAGAGACCCGACTTCACCTAGTTTGCATGTGTGGACTGTGGGAGAAAACTGGAGCGCTCAGAGGAAAACACATGCAAACATGGTGAGAACATGCAAACTTAATATTGATGGGCTGCGCCCCCGACTAGCTGCTGTGCAATCCTGAACTGTAGTTGTCAGTTTGCTACTCTAGGTTCAAATACAAGTGTTGCAATTTGTGTGCCTATAAAGAAAATGTCTTTCTCTGCGAGACTCCCTCTCACATATCAAATGACTCTTAATAGTGGCCTTATCGCTATTACTATATATTAAACACATTTGTGTAAAAATATGTTTTAACTCATCTTGCAGATACAGACCTGTATCCTTTTGAACAGTGAAACAAAGTCAGACCAAAATCAGATTTAACTTTTCATGTTTAAACCCTTGACCATGGCATAATAAAACATTTTATTTGTAAATGACTAAAATTTTGCTTTATTTTACTTTTATCCACAACGGTTCTCAATTATCTCAAGAACTGTGAGGGAGTGGTCTTGTCCTCATGAATATTCATGAGATGACCTTTGAGTGACAAGTACGAGTGGTAAGGGTGGGCGGAGTTTCATAATTTGATTTGATCTGATTGGCTGTATGTAAACGAGTCTGTCTGATGACACCATGAGTATCAGATAAAAAGAAGCTGAACTAGTGGGAGCACTTTTTAAAAGAGCAAAACAGAGAAACTGAATTCTTCCTTTTGTACTTTCAGTTTTTTGTTTTCTTTTCCCCCCCGAAGAGACGGTACAAAATGTATGATGATTAAAGCAATTAGTGATGTTTTGGTCCAACTATAAGTTATGATAAGACAGGTTTGGCTGTTTCATAATGTATGGATTACACTTTAGATTTATTTGTGAAGTCAAATGGACAAACAAATTGCAAGCAGCAGCTTTCTGAAGGGCTCTTTTTGAAAATTGTTATGGGTTAGTAATGTTGGTCATTGACCCTTTTAGTTGTGTCTAGGACTGTTCAAATCAATTCAATTTATTGTCATTAAAAACAATGTGCAGGCACATGTTCGAAATGAAATGGACTGTGGCTGTAAAACAATCAGTGCTCCGTTTAGTTATGGCTATCACCTTTTGAGGATATACAGTTTTATGAATCAAAGGGCCAGACGTCTGAGCTAAAAAAAAAAATCCCCACATTGCTGAATACAAGTTTATGTCATTGAAAACAATTTTGAGCACTCAACATAATGTCACACATTTTAATTAAACACCTCACAGACAACATTCCGGGACCTCTGGCCTCACCATCTGGCCGGTAATGTCACACTTTGTAGTAAGCGAGCTTGTGAGGACGGCTTGCGACAGAGGAGGCGGCGGGGTGTGGAGCTAACAGGGAAATGACTGGCCATACATTAATCACTCAAAGGTCATTCATTATTCTGAAAAGATAAGAGGAAACAAATTACTCATGATGGAAAGTCACAGAGGCTTTCCTGTTATGTCCCACGAACTGGGGAGCAGCAAAAAAAAAGAATAATGTGATGATATTGGAAAAAAAAACTCTGCACAACGTGTGATGATTCAATTATCCGCAATTTAAGCAAATATTACAAACCTAAAGCTTCAAAGTGTTTCATGTAGGGCTTAGAGGTTTTCTTTTCTTTTTTTCTTTTTTTATAAGTCCATCCAAATTATTTAAAAGGGGAATAAGAGATGGAGGTAATGGCCAAATGAACTAAATCCGTTTTAGGTCTTAATTCACTGTCTTATGAGACCTTTATCACTCTAGGCACTGTGGGAGTAGGGGCCATTCACAGTCACAAATGTCAGTTGATTAGCTTAATTTTTCAAGGGCAAATACTTCTTCCCTCGAGTTACAGTGTATACCATTCCCTGTGGCTGTCCAGCCAATTTTGAGCTCTTTGAGACTAGTTTTTTTTTTGTTTCGAGTTCCTTAAATAAGCAAAGATCTGAAACTAGGATAAATAGCATCTAAGCAAGAACAAGAACTGTTCCGACGAGGGGGAGAAATAATCATCTGCAATAATGAGCAGATGTACCGAATAAGTCTAAATAAGAATTATACAACAAAAATACCCCACTTTCTAAAAGTGTTATTTTGGATTTGTTCATTGTCTGGGAATTTATTTGGCATTATAACTGAAAGTTGATAATGTGGAGGTTAAATTGTGACCTTTTAAACTCACTTTTTCAAATTAGTTTCCTTCAACAGCTACATGCTCACAGCTCAGATTTGTAGATCTAAAACAGCTCTTTTTAAATCAAGACAACACTGTTAAGACTTCATTTTGAATTAGATGAGATTGAAATGCAAATGCTAATAACGTATAGGCGAACGAAGGATATTTTTCCCAAGGGATGAATCTTTTTAAATGTCAAAGTCTGGCAGAAAATAATGGAAACCAACCAGAAAAGATATTGTGATATAAGTGAATAAGACAACATAGAACAGACAACATAGAAAGATGGAAACGCTGCATATACCAAAAGATTACTGTGGCATTTTGAAATGCACGACTCTTATTCAGGATATTCCGACATCAGCACCTGCCTTGTTTTCATAGGTACTGGGTAGTGTAGGGAAATATAAATAAATGTAAGAATGATATGCATTAAGTCTTAAGCAGGATAAGCGGTTTGGATAATGGATGGATGGATGGACATATAAAATTATGAATTTCAAAACAAAAATGTAAAAGTTTTTACATGGGCGTCCAGGTGGCGGGGTGGTCTATTCCATTGCCTACCAACATGGGGATTGCCAGTTCAAATCCCCGTATTGCTTCCGGCCTGGTCGGGCGTCCCTACAGACACAATTGGCTGTGTCTGTGGGTGGGGAAGCCGGATGTGGGTATGTGTCTTGGTCGCTGCACTGGCGCCTCCTCTAGTCGGTCAGGGCACCTGTTTAGGGGGGAGGGGGAACTGGGGGGAATAGCGTGATCCTCTAACACGCTACATCCCCCTGGTGAAACTCCTCACTGTCAGGTGAAAATAAGCAGCTGGCGACTCCACATGTATCGGAGGAGGCATGTGGTAGTCTGCAGCCCTCCCCGGATCAGCAGAGGGGGTGGAGCAGCGACTGGGACGACTCAGAAGAGTGGGGTAATTGGCCAAGTACAATTGAGGAGGAAAAAAGAAAGAAAAAGGGGGGATGTGTTCCATACTGTTTTGTACATGAATGTATTTATCTCACATTTTCAGCATTGCACATTTCCTCTATGAATAATTGATGTGAGAGAAAACCCTTCTAAAAGATTCAGATGTGCATGTGTGGACCTGTGCTCATGTCTCCGTGTGCATGTGTTGTGTATCTGTGTTTCCTTGTTTGGTTATCTGTGCCTTGTTTCAAAAAAAGTGCCCACATTTAAAAGGGCCTTTTACATGTAAGAATACATCAGGTGGGAGGCAGTGATGTCAGAGGAGACATCTTAGAGAATGAGATAAATTGATCTCCTTCAACACAAAAGCCTCTTAAGTATTCACACTGATGCATCTAGCACCAGCTCAAGGGCGAGTGTCAGAACAAAGCATGCACTCACTGGTTGCTGCATCACGTCAGAAAAATGTTGCTGTCTTTTCACCGCGGGACGCTTGCATGAGTATTACATGACGTGATTTCCACTTGGTTCCTGAATGTGCAGTGTGCACATCAGGAATTTCCACTGTTTACTTTAAAATGACTGCTGGTTTAACCATGACCAACAGAATTGTTGTGCTAACCTGATTTGGGAGGAAGAGATACCACTGAATTTAATCATCCAAACAATTTGCTAACGTCCAAGGACAGCCTGAGATTTAATTAACACAGTGTGCAGCCCTGTGAGAAACGAGAAAGTTCTCCCACCGGGTCTGGAAGTTACAACTTTTCAAACACCACAGTTACTCACAGGGCGAAGGAACACAACCACAGTTTATGTCATTGCAAAAGCAACAAGCAAATGCTCAATTAGTTACAACTGCTACTGTACTTCCATAATTTCATCGTAATCTCCTATTCATTTTAATGTGCGGCTTCCGCTCAATGGAACATATCAAATCTGTTCACATGAAAGGTATCGGCAACCACACAAAGAATGCCAACATATTTTCCACTGTTGCGTTAAAGAGTTAATCCCCGGGCAGCTCAGTGGTTTTAGTGAGGGGGCACCACAAGGGTTATTATGGTTTCAATTCTTGCTGCATCTAACCATGTATGACACCTTACCCTCCTGTTACTTTAGGGCACTTGGGATGAAAGCATTTACTTATTGCATTTTTCTGATTCAGTGTCTGGTGAATTTGGGTAGACTGCTCCGTTAAAAAATGTTTTTAAAAAAAATAGAGCAGCTGTAAGAGCTACAGTAAGGGGATTCATGTATCATTTCTAAAACATCAGCCCTATAACTAAACATGTACAAAACGGCCAAAATGTTTTCATGCATGCTCAATAACCCAGGTAAGGAAATCACAGAAGGTGAATCAGTTCATGTGGACACAGAGTTTAGTGGGAGAAACCGTTTCATCACCCATCCAAGGGACTTTGTCAGTCTCAACTGAACTCTAGGCTGATGTTTTGGCCTATAACTATGGCCATTGAAACTCTAGTTAATAGTCAAGCCAATTTGCATATGCACCAATCTTTGGTTTCTGTCGTTATGCAACAGTGCTGTTTATAAGGGTGGGGATACGAGGATACTTGCAGTCAGTTGAGACTGATGAAGTCACTTGGATGAGTGTGGAAACGCTTCTCCCACTGATCGTTGTGTTCAGTTGAACCGATTCATCTTCTGTGATCAGCCCTATGGTTATATACGTGGAATGACACAAAAGAAAGAGAAAAAAAAAATCAGGATTTTGGAAGTAGAGTAAAAAACACCATATGACGGTGCTTTCTTTTACTCCGCAAAGAGCATTCGTAAACACGATCCCTCCCTTCCTCCCATCATGATATGTTCGGTGGCTGATATGTATGAGAGACGGTGCATGGAGAGAATCTCATTACTGCCCCTGTCACTTTCCTCAGGTGTTGTGAGTAATGGCACATCCCCACCCGACACTGCACAATCTAAAGGCACCGATTAAAAGCGGGCCGAGTTAAAAATGATTCCTCAGCTGAGATTTGCTGCCGTTCTGCCTTTAATTGAGTTACAGGACAATGCATCACTCCACCGCCTTGCGGTCTCGTTGATACATGAACATGTCTCCTCTCTGAACGCTCATGTTCCTGCTCCCTTGTGAGCCAAGTCGGCGCGCTACGCAGATAATAAGAGGAGATAGCAAGGGAACAGTTTGCGAGAGGTACTGTCAAATGTATCGGATGCATCTGAGGCTCTGTTATGCAATAAGACTGAAATCACTGGTTTTTCATATTTAAGCGCTGCATTATTTTTACTTGAAAGTGGAAAGCTAACTGAGTTGCCTATTGTAACTACGAGCAAATGTGAAGAGAGGTAACTTGTTTGTCCACCTGTTAATTTGTTTGGCAATAGTAATTGCAATCTGACAAAATAATTGGTAATGATTTACATTAACTACATTACACAACACATTCATTACACACCTATATCCAGGGAGGGATAAAGGACTCACACTGGATCAGTTATGGCATATCTATACACTGTCTATAGCTGTGTAATGAATGTGTTGTGTAATGTAGTTAACGTAAATCGTTACCAAATAAATTCCCCAGCAGCACTTGTCATTTTAGATTTAATGGTAATCGGGTGCTCAGGTGGTGCAGCGGAAAAATACACTCACATCCCGTCGCAGGTTAACAGTTCAAATCCCCGTTTCCTCTGTTTCGATCGGGTGTCACAGGGAATATAACGAAAGCCACTTTATTTGACAGCGTATTCCTACAACGGATTGTGTTCTTACAATGAATTTGTTCTCTGCATTTAACCCGTCCTATTGCATAGGAGCAGTGGGCAGCCGCAGCACTCAGGGACCAACTCCAGTTCTTCTTTCCATTGCCTTGCTCAGGGACACAGACAGGAGTATTAACCCTAACATGCATGTCTTTTTGATGGTGGGAGGAAACTGGGGCACACGGAGGAAACCCTCGCAGGCACAGTGAGAACATGCAAACTCCATACAGAAAGGACCTGGGATGGCCTGGGGTTTAAACCCAGGACCTTCTTGCTGTGAGGCAACAGTGCTAATCACTGGGCCACCGTGCCGCCCAGGCTATATAACTGAATATAACTGGCTATATTCCTGGGTGGGGAACAGGTATGTTTAACAATGTCCCACCATTGCAAGTAAAAACTTCTACAGTTGGTTGGACGCCTATAAAACTGCAGGTGGAATTGGGAGAAATAGCATGGGTCTCCACAAACATCAGGTACAGTCTCCCAGAGAAACCTGGCGGTGAAAGAAAATGGCCTGCGAGTCCAACTCCATGTGTTTGGAAGACACATGTGGTAGCCTCTACGGCTACAACTAACAACTATTTTGATAATCGATTAATCTGTCAATTATTTCTTCTTTTTTTTTTGGGAATCCCTCCCCCCTTTTGTATCCAGCCAATTACCCCACTCTTCCGAGCCATCTCGGTCCCCCTCTGCTGATCCGGGGAGGGGCTGCAGACTACCACATGCCTCATCCGATACATGACCAATAGGATTTCTAATACCCTTGTCTTTATTCACACTTGGGTGAGAAAAAAAAACAGAATGACTCTATAGTCCAGGGCATTTGAAAAAGTATCCTAGACCTGGTTTGCAAAATACTTATGGAAGGTGACACACGCCAAAGTGCACTGACTTTAGCAAGTCATCAGAAGCTTTGTACTGTGACCACAGACCCCAGATTCTGACGTGATCTTGGCTACTTGAAGTTACTTCAGCAAGACGTAGATTTTTGGAAGCATTATGTGCACCATAGCAGTTGTTAAAGCATCTGTAACTAACCAGTTAGTTGAGCCAGTTTGATCAGTGATCAAAAACCAAAACAAAACGCATACATGCAACTCAGTGGTTAACATACAACAGCAATGACCAACATGAAAATCTTGAGCTACATAGACCAAACAATGTTCAGTCTCTCATAAACTTCAAGAGGTTACACATAATGTAGCTCGTACTTTGCTTGTATGAAATGCAGGTCTTGTTGATTTGAATATTGGGAGATTTTGTTTGGTTGTTGATTTCTCTTGACACAAGCTCACATTACACTGAAGCCTATGTGGAAAGTGACTCTGAAATTTGCTTCATGCCACAATACAGATGGAAAACTGAAATTTGTAGTAGTTTCAGTAGTCCTATAAAACTATAGAATTGTAATGATATTATTGCCCCCCCCCCCTTTTTCTCCCCAATTGTATCCGGCCAATTACCCTATTGTCGGAGCAGCGACCGAGCTGTCCCGGTCGCTGCTCCACCCCCTCTGCCAAACCAGGGAGGGCTGCAGACTAACACATGCCTCCTCTAATACATGTGGAGTCGCCAGCCGCTTCTTTTCATCTGACAGTGAGGAGTTTCGCCAGGGGGGAAGTAGCGGGTGGGAGGATCACGCTATTCCCCCAGTTCCCCCCTCCTCCCCGAGCAGGCGGTGCAACGACCAGGACACATACCCCATCCGGCTTCCCACCCACAGTCAATTGTGTCTGTAGGGATGCCCAACCAAGCCGGAGGTAAGTCAAGTCAACACGGGGATTCGAACCGGCGATCCCTGTGTTGGTAGGCAACGGATTAGACCACTATTCCACATGGACGCCCTAATCTGTCAGTTATTTCTTTGATTAATCAATGAATCGGATAAAAACACAGAAACAAATATTATTCACATCATTTTTTTCAAAAAATTCTCATTCCAATTGACAATATTAACACAAATAACAGACCCAAATGTATGCTATACATGTGCAAAAGATGTATGCTTATTTTTTTTAATAAAGTGCACAAAACAAGATTTTTTTTCACACTGCTTGAATGGACATGCTGTTAAAATAATAATTATGAATAATAAAAAAGAAAAACGTAAAACAAAGTGTTAACAGACTTTGCTACATCAAACAGCTTTAACAACACTGCAGTATCTCTATCTCTCTCTCTCGCTCTCTCTCAACCTTGCATTGCAATGCAAAAATGTTAACACGTCCACATGCTCCTGGCTAAGGCTAGCTCTCTTCTTGGAAATTGGACATAATAGATTCAAGCTGGATCGCGAGCAAACACCAGCTATTATGTACATAAAGCGGAAGAACTACCTGCTGTGAGATGAATGATTCCTCACTTCAAAATGCAACGCATGCCATGGGTCTAAACGCTAAACTCTTTTAATTGAGATTTTGTACTTACCCTGCTGGTGAGAACCCTTCATCCAACATGTTTTCATTTCAGGTGTTCTCTCATTACTGTGGTCTTCCCGTGCCATGCAAGATCAGTTTTAACATGGTTTGCAGCTAACACATACTCAAATTTAATGTGATTTTGATCGAACGGTTTTCTCTGCCTCCACCAAGTTTCAATTTTTTTTTTCTTGAAGTGACGTAGCCAGCTCTGCGACATAGCGTACACCAGGGTTCCCCAAGGGCATGATTATGTTACGCATGCCAATAGCCAATCTAGTCAATGGCCAAAATATCCGGAGGTTTTTTTCACCCATTGCGCCAGTAAAAGCTGTTTTATGTATAGATATTGTTGTTGCTGCTATTATTACTATTATTATCATTAGTAGTAGTATTAGCGGTGGTAGTGGTAGAAGTAATAATTTGGGCCTGAGATTCTCAAAGTCTGTGTTGAGGGTCACACAAGAAAAAAAAATGCATTCTTGAAACAAAATAAGTCCAAAACCAACCATTTAATTATGGAAAAATAAGCAAAGATAAATGGATGTTCATTCACCATTCAGTGAGAGAAGTGAGAGCGATGGGATGAGGCAATCCTTCTGATGTCGGGCCTGTACGCTGTTGTGGCAAGACTGAAGCACTGGCCAAGATGTGCATTGGAGAGTCTGTTTCTTTCCTGGTTCTTGATAGAGTTCATTGAAGAAAATAGTGACTCATATATGCATGTGGAGGGGAAAATTGTGAGTAGGAGCATTGCAATAGCTCTAATTTTGAATCAAGCTTGGGGAACCACAATGATCCAAAAGTCACTCAACCCAACGTCCTTGTGTTGTGCTTTGAGCAAATCAGATGTTCTCATCTCTAAAACGTCCATCTGGAGAGTTGCCTCATCTATGGAAGGCACAAGCCTTTTGGCCTCTGCAGTCCACTGGCCATTAGACGAAATGGAGAACAGCTGTCTCAGGAAGAGGAGGATGTCACCTGAGAGTTTAGGGGAGCTTTCAAATCATTCCTTTAAGTTTTCTGCCAGGCTCGTCAATTTCATTCTTCTCACAATGCACCAGCAGATGTGGAAAGTGTGCCTTTTTTCCATGAATATATCTCTCCAAAAGGTTCAGCTTTGACCGGAAGGTTTCAACCGCTTTATACATGTCCACAACAGTGTGGTCCTTACCTTGTAATTGCAGATTAAGGTGATTTAGATGAGACATGATGATGTTACAAAAAAAAAAAAGAACACATGCCATAACCTAATTGTCACTTAAAAACCTCTGATATTCTTGGGCTTTTTGGCTCCACAGTTCAAATAAAAATGACACAAACCCATCACGTAGGTCGCACACCCTCTCCAACACATGGCCTTTGCTCAGCCAGAGAACATCATTATGCAGCAAAATATACTTGTGTTTCACTGACATTTCTCTAGCAATGCTCTGACCAGGCAATGTTGCAGACTAGAACTCTCATGAACAAAATTTACCAGTCTCGTCACAGTATCCATTGCCTCTTTCATTTCCTCACATAGTTTAGTGCACAACACTGATTTATGAATAATGGAATGACATGCTAAGAGCACTGCGTTACCAGTGGTAAGCCTGTTTACCAGGCCCTTGTGTTGTCCTACCATTGACAGAGCCCAATTGGTGACAACGGAAACAATTTTGCTCACACCCAAGCCATTCTTCTCAAAGAACTGTGTTAATCCATTAAAGCTGATTTCCCCAGTTGTGGGCTCAGGCAGAGGAAGCAAACAAAGTAGTTCTTCCTGAAAGGTCTTCCCATCAAAAAATCTTGCAAACATAGATAGATTTTCCATAATGGTTCAGTTATAGAACGAGTCTCTGGCTAGTGATATGGTGTTACGGCCCTAGTGCCGTGTGTTGTGTACAATTACCCTTTTGTATACAAACCTAGGGTTTGTTTTTATGGGAGGGGTGTTACGGCCCTAGTGTCTGTAATTGTCCCTCTCCAGGTAATGTCCCGCCTCCTGTGGAACTGCTGATTGAGCCCAGGTGACCCCAATTCCTCATCAGCTGGGTATATACCTTGGAGAGAGACACCCAACAAGGCCAGTGGGCCATTGTTGGCAGCCAGAGTGAGACGGCCAGTGGGCCACTGTTGTCAACCAGAGAATGAGCTCTTGTGTCAGTACTCTATACTCCTTGAGAAGGAGGGCGAAACCTGTGTTAGTGTTCTTGTTTCTTTCCTTTTTGGTCTGATATGAGTTTGTTTTGTTAGCTAAGACTGGTTAGGTAAGAGTCAGTTTCTTTAGTTGCCTTTTTTATTGTATATATTGACTTGGGGTTAATTTTTGTTAATAAATCTGTTTGTTCCCCCTCCCACCTTTCTTATTCCCCGGGACACTTTTATTTTCTTTACTTCCCCTCATCCCCTGGACCTTTAATGGGGAACGTAACAACTGGGGGTTAACCAGGGATAGATATATATCTAATTTTTTTTTCATAAGACAGTTCGGAGGTGGATTCCTTGTGTGCGTTAGTCGTTGTTGTGCGTAGTTTGTTTCTGGTGGCGGGCGCGGTGAGTATTGTAATTTGTTTGGTGTCTCAGACAGCTTAACTGGTTAGAATAGGGGAGTGTCCAGCTAGGCTGTGATCAGTCTTTTCATCGGAAACTCTTTTGTTATTTTGCCTTTCTTGTTTTAGGCGTAATCCTGGGCTGGGACAACGTTCCCTGGTCGGGGTAGGCATTTCGAGGCTCAGGCCACCGAAGTTCAGCCTTTAAGGCTGCCCCGAGCCCGGCACGCTCAAAGAAGATGGATGGGTGACGTTCCAACCAGGCAGGAACCGGGGGAGTTTGTTTGTAAGGCTAAACATACATTTATTTCAGGCTTGCCGTAATTTTGCCACTGGTGGACGTGATTTTTGAAAAGTGTGAGGTCCAGTGGCTGTAGCGGAGGCTAAATAGCATTCAGCCCGTGTATGGTGTTGTTTGTTTTAGCTATGGCTACTTTTGAATCACGTGTCTACTCCTGGTTCTAAGCTGGCTGCGCAGTTAAAAGTCCGTCTTGCTCGCCTCCAGTTGGAAAAGGGGGAAAGGGAGAGAGAATTCCAGCTTGGCAGGGAGTTGGAATTGGAGGCAGAGACGGCTATTAAAAGGTGACAGCTAGAGGTGCAGTATTAACAAAAAGTGTCCACTCTGCATCAGGCTGCAGTGTTGGCGGACGACTTCGCGCTCCCACACAAAAATATCTTTGTGCCGCATAATATTTCCTCCCCCTGCGGCGGTGACTCACGAAATGCTAACCTGCAAGTTACTCAAGCTTCACGTGTCAGTACTCCTCCAAAGCCTAAAGTGGAGAAACAGTGTTTTTTTTGTTTTTTTACCATATATCTGAACATTTGGTTGCCGACTGCGAGGCGTTAAAACGTAAGCATCAGAACCGCAGTTGGCGGGCGGTCGTGTCCCAGATGAGACGGAAAATTACAGACACGCAGCGCTAGGGCGGTAACGTAACATATGGCTTCTGCTTTCTTCCAATTGGTGAGTAGATCAGAAAAAATACTACTCCGCTAAATGTTCTACTCTTCTTGTTGCCGTGTTAGTGGACAATAGCACTTGCTTTACTAGCTCTACAGTGGTTTTCTTTTCTTTTTCTCTCATCGTGAATTGAAACTTTGCCAACCATATCAATTACATATGTTTTAATCAACTTGGCATCAGCAAATGGCTTCTTAGCTTTAGCAAGGTTCCATGAAACATGCAATGATGCAGCTGTTGCACTTGCTTGTGCTGATGTTGATTTACACATAGTAGAAACGGAGTGCTTGTATGATGTTATGATATTTGCCATTTTTTGTTTGCGGGGATCTGATTTTATAGGGCAGCTGGCATTAAAACTGGCAGCATGCACAGGGTTTTTGCCGCTTTAGATTATCTGCTGTGCAGACAGCTACACTCAGCATACATGTCAAGCATGTTGGTTTGGCATTGGTGTGGTCCGGTAAAATAAGAAAACTGACGGTTTTCTTGGTCGACGTTGAGCTTTTTTTGGACAGGCCATGTTCTTGGTTTAGGACAATTTTTGATTATGCCTTAACTGGTGAGTGGCTCTGTCAAGTCAAGGACTATAGAGACAAGGAGTACGTCTTACGTTTGTGCGCACTCTATGGCATAGGTCAAGTGTACGGTGTGGCATGAGGTCAAAATAAAGAAGGGCAGTATGCACTTTATTTCACATATTGCACACTTTATTTAACAGGTGCATTAATGCCAATGGGTTGTCGCTGGCCAGATATTTGGCTCTCGCGGGCCAGACCTGGCCGGCGGGCCACTTATTGGGATTCAGGGGCGTACACTAACGTAGACCTGATGAATCAATAATGAAAATCATTGCCAACTATTTCTATAATCGAATTTGATCGATTTCATCAATTCGTTGTTGCAGCCCTAGTAGTCGCCACTCTCCCCAATCACAAAAGGGGTTGTTGCAATGGTCGGATCTTGGGAAAATAGGGAATTAAGACATGTTACATTGGGAGGAAAAGGGAGAAAATAAAAATATGAACTAAGAAAAATCTAGTCCTTTACCCATGAGTACCTTAACTGTGCCTGATGGCTTAGCAAACTGAAGTGTTTCCCCACAATGTCAAGAGATTGCCTCATTATCTGAATCTTCCTCATTACCACTGTGGTCCCACGTCACATTCAAACCTTTCCCTCCCCCATTGTATACAGTTGCATATATAGTGCAAATTTAGTAAGATTTAATCAGAATAACTTGAGTCATGCAAGCCTATACAACAACTTGCCTCAGGCAGAGCATGGCATTACTGTGCTTTATAGTTGGGTAGACTCCAGGGGTCAGCAACCTTTTGGATGTCCTGTACCACTTTAAAAAGTAAAAAAATAAAATAAAAATCAAGACCCGAGTGCCAGTTCATTTTCATAATGAGCATTATATTTAATGCTGTTGCTTATCTTCTCATCTAGATTCCACATCTTACATCAGCTTTTGTGAGGACATGTGTGTGCCCACTAAAACTTTGTTCCCTCAACAATAAGCCCTGGTTCACAGCAAAACTCGAGCAGTTTCATCAGGCCAAAGAGGAAGCCTACAGGAGAGGAGATAGTCGGGTACAACAAAATCAGAAATACACTCACAAAGGAGATCAGAGTGGCAAAAAGGTGCTACTCTGAAAAGTTGAAAAACAGGTTTTCTGCCAATGACCCAGTATCGGTCTGGAGAGGTTTGAACATTACCAACTACAGGAGACTATCCCCCACACTGCAGGGAACCATCAACTGGCTGACGATCTAAATGGGTTTTACTGCAGGTTTGATAAGCAAATTTCACACCCCTCACCCTCTCTGGCCACAACACTTAACCAATTGCACTCCCCGTCAGCCACTCTCCCCTCCCCACGGACACCCCCACCTGCACTCAGGATCTGTGATAAGGACGTGCACCAGCTCTTCCAAAGACAAGACCAGGAAGGCACTGGGCCCGGATGGCGTGTGACCCTCCTGTCTGAAAGTCTGTGCTGACCAGCTGGCCCCCATTTTCATGCTGATCTTCAACAGATCACTGGAGCTGTGTGAAATCCCCTCCAGCTTCAAAAGCTCCACTATCATCCCGATCCTCAAGAAACCCTATATCACAGGATTAAAGGGAACCTATTATGTTATTTTTCAACAATTTAATATGTCTTTGGGGTCCCCAAAAAATGTCTAAGAATTTTTGCTGAAAATATCACTCAAATTAAGCATTCTAGCATGCTTCTATACCTCTCTGTTGACCTCCTGGTCAGATTACTTGGATTGAGCATTTGCTAATTTGATGCAAATGAGCTGCTGCACGACACGCCCCACTCCATGATGTCATTACCAGGTGAGAACGAGACGTAAACAGAACCTCTTCAATCCACTCCACCGAGTTGACTGATACTTGAGGATCTTTGAGAGTGAAAAATAATTTATATCACTCAATGTGCATACAGACATTCGCAGTTTCACTGTACGGGCCGTGTGTACTTAGACTTGCATGGCTTAATCTTTGAGACAAGCATATGCTACTGGCAGGATCAACCAGGTAGTCTCATGTCGCCGAGCACTGCTGAACAGACTGGGCTGGGCGGACCCGAAAACCACAACCCCGTTGGTGGTGGGGCGTACGGACGGGTAGGTGACGGACCCCCCAGCCGGGTTTGGTAAACACTGGTTGGGAGTTCGGCCCTTGCTTTGAGGAGAAAAAATTGTTTTTTTTAAAAAAAATTTAAGCGCGCACTTCAGCGTGCGAGGATTTTGAGAAAATGTCTTCCGGGAAGCGCCGCAAGATACACACCGAGCTCTTGGACCGGGGGAGGGGTGGCGAACCTCACGGCACGAGCGGAGCAACGGAGAGGAGTAGGCGCTAGAGCCCCTCCCACTTGGCACTCTGCTCGCTGCAAAAAAAAAAAGTTCTGCAGGACCGGAGGAAGCGACCATCCGAACGCCGGCAAGGCCGGCTGGCGGAGGCCCTCCGAAGGTGTGTTAAGTTAGCCCATTGATCAGGACACAAAGACACAAAGCGAGTCCGGGTATGGTGTAGGCAGCCCAGACAGAGAAAGCACCCGCGGTACGGCCGACACATCCCCTGGCTCTCACATTGAAAATTGACAGTCTCCTGAAAACCCGTCACACATTAACAGTGTTTTGCCAACTTTAGCGGGAATGTTGCCATCAAAAATAAACTTTATCCACTCAGCTGTTCTGCCCTCTGAGGTTGGGAGCCGATGTAGCGATTTGTATGGGTTATTACAGCCAAGAACAGTGCATTTTCCATGTAAAGTCATTATGCTAGCTAGCGGTACCTGCAACAAATGTCGACCTTTATAGCCATGTAAGGCAGGTGGGAGGAGATAGTCAACTGAAGGTGGGATTATTATAATGATTTTCCTTCCATGACGTAAAGGACGGAAGGGTATTTGAACGGCTTGCTTGCTGGGTCTGACCTTTTTTCAAAATTTTTTTAATTTGACTGCCCACAACAAAATGACTGGGTTGTTTTACTTCAAAGTTTGTGTGCTAGTTGGCCCATCAGAGACTCAAATGTATATGCAAAAACACTGAAAAAGTTCGTTTTGCATAATAGGTCCCCTTTAAATGACTACAGACCCATTGCCTTAATGTCTGGTCAAGAAATCCTTTGAAATACTGGTGTTGGCCCATCTGAAGGAAATCACAGGCCCCCCTGCTCGACCCCCTGCAGTCTGCCTACCAACAAACAGGTCAATGGAGGATGCAGTCAACATGGGATCGCACTACATATTCCAACACCTTGACTTCCCAGTGACATACGCAAGGGTGCTGTTTGTGGACTTCAGCTCAGCATTCAACACCATTGTCCCAGATATCCTTCACTCCAAACTCACCCAGCTAACTGTACCAGCCCCCATCTGCCGGTGGACTAAAAACTTCCTGACAGACAGGAGACACCCTGGACAATCAGCACTGGCACCCCCCAGGGATGTGTGTTCTCCCCTCTATTCTTCTCCCTCTACACAAATGACTACACCTCAGGTGACCCATCTGTTAAACTCCTGAAGTTTGTGGATGACACAACCATCATTGGCCTTGTCCTGGATGGTGACAAGTCTACATATGTCTACATATAGACGGGAGGTTGAATAGCTGGCCCTCTGGTGCGGCTATAACAACCTGGAGCTGAACACACTCAAACTGTGGAGATGACAGTGGACTTCAGGAGGAGCCCTCCAACACTGTTCCCCATCACCATACTCAACAGCCTGGTGTCTGTGATAAAAACCCATAGATTAATGGGTTCCACAATCTCCTAGGAGCTAAGGTGGGCATTCAACATAGACACAATCATCACAAAGGCCCAGCAGAGGATGTACTTTCTCTGCTAACTCAGGAAGTTCAACGTGCCTTAGGAACTGCTGATTTAGTTCTACACTGCAATAACCCAGTCTGTCCTCTGCACGTCCATCACTGTCTGGTTTGGTTCAGCCATTAAACAGGATAGGGACAGACTACAACGGACAGTTAAGTCTGCAGAGAAAATCATTGGTGCCAACCTGCCCTCCATTCAGGACTTATACATCTCAAGAGTCAGGAAACGGGGAGGCAACATCACTGCAGACCCATCATACCCTGGTCACAACCTATTCCAACGCCTCCCCTCTGCCGACAACACCATCCTTATTGGGCTCATCTCTGGTGGGGATGAGTCCGCCTACAGGTGGGAGATTGACACAAGCTCTAAAGATGGTTGAGATGGTTGTGGACTTCTGAAAGTACCCGGCCCCAGTCACCCCTATCACCCCGTGAGACTCCCCCATCAACACTGTAGAATCCTTGCTTCCTGGGCACCATCATCACCAAGGACCTTAAGTGGTTGCTGAACATCAGCTCCCTCATCATGAAGGCACAGCAGAGGATATAAATCCTATGGCAGCTGAAAAAGTTCAACCTGCCAAAACCAATGATGCTGCACTTTTACACTGCCATCATTGAGTCTTTCCTCACCACCTCCATCACTATCTGGTACGCTGCTGCCATTGCCAAGGACAAGGGCAGACTGCAGTGTATCATTCGCTCTGCTGAGAGGTTGATTGGCTGCAACCTGCTATCCCTGCATGACCTGTGCACCTCCAGGACACTGAGGTGAGCAGGAAATATCATGGCTGACCCTTCACACCCAGGCCATGATTTCTTAAAAACACTCCCCACTGGTAGGAGGCTAAGGTCTATAAAATCCAGAACCTAATGCTACAAGAACAGCTTCTTCCCTACAGCAGTAGGCCTTTCTAACAAGCCCCATGACACCCACAAATCCCGACATTGCTGCCCACCACCCCTTTTTATCTTCCCTACTGCGCTCTCTGTATATGGACACCCTGCATAAAACCTACACTACCCTGTAAATAACTTATTCTGTAAAAAAAAGAAGAAAAAAAAACTTCTTAAAATTCCAATTTATCTTTTTGTAAATACAGCCACTGACATCCAGTGCCAGGCATCAAGGGCTACTATGTGGTCTTACAGTGCATCCGGAAAGTATTCACACCCCCTTAACTTTCCCAACATTTTGTTATGTTACAGCCCTATTCCAAATGGATTAAATTGGGTTTTTTTTTCATGTAAATCTACATACAATACCCCATAATGACAAAGCGAAAAAGGTTTTGTAGAAATTTTTGCAAATTTATTAAAAATAAAAAACTGAAATATTGAATGTACATAGGTAAGTATTCATACCCTTTACTCAGTACTTGCTTGAGGCAACCTTGGCAGCGATTACAGCCTCAAGTCTTCTTGGGTATGAAGCTACAAGCTTGGCACACCTTTATTTGGGGTATTTCTCCCATTCTTGTCTGCGGAGCCTCTCGAGCTCTGTCAGGTTAGACGGGGAGCGTTGCTGCACAGCTATTTTCAGGTCTTTCCAGAGATGTTCAATGGGGTTCAAGTCTGGGCTCTGGCTGGGCCACTCAAGGACATTCACAGACTTGTCCTGAAGCCACTCCTTCGTTGTCTTGGCTGTGTGCTTAAGAGTCATTGTCGTGTTGAAAGGTAAACCTTTGCTCCAGTCTGAGGTCCTGAGCGCTCCGAAGCAGGTTTACATCAAGGATCTCTCTGTACTTTGCTCCATTCATCTTTCCCTCGATCCTGACTAGTCTCCCAGTTCCTGCCATTGAAAAACATCCCCACAGCATGATGCTGCCACCACCATGCTTCACTGTAGGGATGGCATTAGCAAGGTGATGAGAGGTGGCTGGTTTCCTCCAGATACGACGTTTGAATTGAATTTACTACAGGTGGACTCCAATCAAGATGTAGAAACATCTCAAGGATGATCAGTGGAAACAGGATGAACCAGAGCTCAATTTTGAGTGTCATAGCAAAGGGTGTGAATACTTACGTACATGCAATATTTCAGTTTTCTATTTTTAATAAATTTGCAAAAATTTCTACAAAACCTTTTTCCCTTTGTCATTATGGGGTATTGTGTGTAGATTGATGAAAAAAAAAGGAAGTTAATCCATTTTGGAATAAGGCTGTAATATAATAAAATGTGGGGAAAGTGAAGGGGTGTGAATACTTTCCGGATGAACTGTATGTTCAACTCTGAACCAGCGTTGATTGCACCTTATTGCACCTTCCATTTTCATTTTACTTTATCTTGTATATCTATTTTGTTATTCTTTTTAACTTTTATTTTTACTATTTACTTTTAATTTTTCTTTCTCGCACCAACATACCAAGACAAATTCCTTGTATGTTCTTGTACTTGGCAATCTGATTTCAACTCTGATTCTAAAAGAAAAAAGAAAAAGAAACAAAAATCAGAATTATCCTTATGTTGACAGTCCTTTGGTAATACAAATGCGTTGTTTTGTCATGCCATTAAAGTGATGGCTCGAAATGATTTGAACCAAGTAGATAGCAGTGGCGGCTGGTGCTAAAGATTTTTTTTAGGGGGGTGCAATTTACCTTGGCACAGCACACTTGACAGCTGCTTTAATGTCAAGTCAAAACAATGTAGCCTACAGATTTTATCAGGGTTCGTAGATAGTGGATGATTGACAGTCGAGATGAGACATTGTGGTGGATGTGAACATGATTGACAGCCACAAGAATTGTCCAATCACATTAGATCAAAAAACAATAAAACAATACCAATTTGCTGCCAATAACAGTGGGAGCGTCTGGGTGCACAGAACTGCGCTCCGTGGAAAATCTAAAGAAACCAGTTACACAGCAGCCTCAGGTCACCTGCTCACCAAAGGTTTGAGGGCTTACATAAGGTATCGTTTGGCCGGCGCCCCTCACCCAGGAAGTATATGTATTCAGACAGAAATCAACCAAATACCATTTGGAACCAGTATTTAATGGCTGCTGACAGGCGCCCACAGACTGAAAAACACTTTCATTTCATAATTATTTGCATTACACAACTAAATTATATTTAACATGTTTAAGTAGATTTTCGTCTCATGATGTTTGAAGGGGGCGGTGCCCCAGCGCCCTGTACTGGCCAGCTACCACTGGTCGATAGAGAAAGAGGAAAGAGAGAAAGACAGAGCGCGGAAGGGAGGGAGAGAGAGAGAGTTTTCACATCTTGAGCAGGCTTGGGCTGAGAATTCGCAGAACCTGTCAGCAGAAGGACTAGGACCAGAATGCCTGCAGTCAAGGGCTGGGCTAAGACCTTAAAATCAGGCCCATGCAGATTTCTAAACCTGAGTGCCACTGCAAGAGTTTGCAGTATCAGAAAGTCAGTGATTGCGCCCTCTCTGCATTTTATGTATTTGTTTATAAAACGGATAGCTCAAATCAAGCAATCTGACAGGTTGTTAGCCGTGGCATAACAACCGTATACAATGGTGATGATGTCTAATTCCTTTACGCAATTCAGTATCACACCACGTGTGAGGGAGGAAATAAACGTTAGCCTTGTGAGCTATTGCTTAAACATACATCTGACCTTGGGCAAAAGCGATTCAATTCTTGCGTTTGTGCATAGCAACTGAACCTGTGCACTGAATCAACCTTCAGTCTATATGTGTATGTGTGTGTGTGTGGGTGGGTGTGTGTGTGTGTGCACACGTGTGTGTGTGTGTGTGTGTGTGTGTGTGAGATAGTGTCAGAGAGCGAAAGGAGAGAGAGGGAGATACATACGGTAGTGATGAAGACAGGTGTAATGGGTTAGTGCTGGGCCCCGGTGCAAGATGGTCAAAGCGGGCTAGGGTTGCCAACCGTTACTTAAAATAAGGAATCGTTCCTTATTATATATATATATATATATATATATATGCGAGTGTGCGTATGTATATAGTGTAAGGCACATTATATTTGTTATGCCCACGCCGCCCCATCCATCCAACCTCCATCCCTGTCCCCTGTCCCTTATTTCCATTTCAAGGAGTTGGCTACCCTAAAGCAGGCCCCGGCGGGCCTGCCCATCAAAACACAAGTGTGTAGGTTGATAATTAATTAAATAAATAAGTTTTACTTACATCATAAGCGCAAAGCCCGGAGAGTGCGGGGAGTGTCTTGACACTTCGTCAGCTAGCTACCTCTTCTGTGTGGATTTTTTTTTTTTACACAGAAGTACGTATGCCCAGGCCCGCCCACAGAAATGGCTGGGCCCCTGAAGAGGTCCAATGAATGCCCCCCCCCAATCCCCCCAATCTGCTTTACTCATATCAACGCATGCACATGTTTTCTCTCCTACACATACATGTAAACTGTGGTAACAGGGGCTACATAGGCACACGCACACACAGACACACACAGACACACACAGACACACACACACACACACACACACACACACACACACACACACACACACACACACACTGGAACCGTTTGACACACAAACACACCAAGCTCATAAAAGATCTGCTACACTTACAACACACATTTCTTAGTAGAAAATGCAATTTCTTACCTTATGGCTTCATCTTTGCCACGTATACAGCCATCTACCTCGTCTTACTGGATGCAAAATCCTTTATGTCTTTAAAGTCCATCTGCTTAGCCAGTTCACACACAATGGCATGTACTGCCATTACCACTGCTTATATTTCGGATGAACATGATTATTGCTGGCCTCCATGCCGCCCGCCCCCATGAGACTTTCCCGCTTATGGGTGACCCTGCGCAAGTCCATAATTAGGCACGGGCACACTGTATTTTTTAACATACCGTAGACTCGGTGCTCGAGATCTTTGAAACTATAGTGGAAAGATGAAGAGGGGTCCGTGCGGGCGGGCCTTAGACTTGCGGGCCCCAATGCAGCTGCGTTACCTGCATATAGTTTCGCCTATGGGTGAGGATGAGTTGGAAGGCCTGGATGTCTCTGAATAGATAAATGCCCGTGTAAATTGCCAAGAGCCGTGTTTCCTTTCATCGTCAAGTGAATTTTAGGTGAGCTTAAAAAAAGAAAGACAATAAAATGCGTATTGGGCGTGTTTCCATCTATTGGTTTGGAGCGAATAAACGAGGCTGTGTAAAGCATAGTACCGTCAGAGGTTGGTGGTATATGCTACGTTACGCATGGTCGTAATAGAGAATATTACAGTGGTTGCGAACCGAAAACAAAACTAGTTACCTTGGCCACCTACGAGAGAGAATGAAGAGAGGTCATCGGAAATTTGCTTCCTGAAGTTGTTGCTTCATGTCAGCTATTACTGGCCACGTTTCATGCTGCTTGGAGACGAAGACAACGACACGCGCGTTATGGGAATATCCCGGAAGACGCCAACAGCGGAAACAGCTGATCAGTCACGTGAGTTAAATGTTCGCTACTAGAACCCATTCGGCAAAGGTGTTTCTCCCATGTAGCGCATTAGCGCTTTCAGAAAAGGCAAAAACCACCTTGTGTCAAAACCTTTTTGAAGTTTTTTTCCTCGAATTTTGCTGTTTCCATAAACCTTTTCTAATGCAATACTTCAAAATGCGCATAAACATATATTATGGAAACATTTCCCCTCTTTCACAAACAAATTTGTATGTTGGCTTGAGATATTGTGAAAACTTCAAATGGTTCATTGCATAATATTCTCAAGCTGCTACAGCATTAAGAAAAGAAAAGAAACACTGAATGATGATGTTGTGCGGGGCGACTAAATGCCGTAATTTGCAAGGATTAAAAAAAGAAACAAACTGGCAAACACCACGATTTAAACTTCACATTTTCCATGGCCCTTTGATGTTAATAATTGACTGGTGCTTGGTATGAAATTCACAACATTTTGCTCTCTAGAACAAACATATCTGTGCTGAAAATGTACTTCTTTGATTGCCAGTTTAAGGAGCTTATAAGCCTAAATCTAAATCCAAATATAAACCAGGGGTTGCAGCTCTGCCCTGGGGGGCATATAAGGTTAGGCTAAATGTCAAATTTGGATCAAATGAAATGCTCACAGCCCTTGCACAGATGCATTCCTTTCAGTCTCTGATGTAATTCATTTGTGTTCACTCTCAACAGTAGATATATTGGCTGTGATCCAACGGAATCCACTATTTCTGGAGCGATTTCTATTTGGGTGCAGCCATGTGTGAGGTGTTCAATGAAACAGTATCATATGATTAGGAGATCATTAGTTCCAGACAGATTTGCACAGCTGCACACTGAAAGAGAATGGAAGCATCATTTGAATGTAAGCTTTGTCCCACAAGATTATAGATGGCTCATGTGTATCTGACAGTGAGTACAATACAGGCAAGTATTGCTTACTGACTCCAGTCCATTACTGTCTTTCTCAGGGCCTGCATTTGGCAACTTGAAAAATAACAGCCCTGTTCAGAGACCAGCTTGTGCCTTATATCCTGGTCCTGTGTTCAACATAATCACACCAGGGACCACATGAGGGATCTTAGCGTTATAAGTGACCTTGGAGTTACGAAAGAGTTAGTTGAACTTAAGATAAAGGAAGTGAGGCTGTGACTGCAAGCTCAGTATTTATTTCTCTTCCTACTTAAAAAGAGTAACTAAACCCTATTCTGGACAATTTTAGTGGGTTTGCTGACATCTACAGGTTAAAAAATCATCTAAAGGTTAAAAAGTGTCATGCTGGTCTTGATCAAATCAAGTTAATTTTATTTGTACAGCCCAATATAACAAATTACAAATTAGCCTCAGTGGGCTTTACAGCAATACAACATCCTGTTATTAGACTCCCACATCAGACAAGGAAGAACTCCCTAAAATCATCAATTTAACAGGGAGAACAAATAGCAAGAAACCTCAGGGAGAGCAACAGAGGAGGGATCGCTCTCCCAGGTATGGACAAACGTGCAATGGACGTTGTGTGTACAGAATAAAATACAAATTATAGAATAAAATATTGAATACAACAGGATAATAGAATTATGAGATATATGAAGAATGTGATGGGGAGGATGCCAAGCAGTGTCCAGATGCCACCGGAACAGCCTAGGACCTGAGCCACCTGACCACCATGACCATGTAGAGCTGGCAGGAAGACAGACTACAGTTGCACACAGAGGAGACTCACATCACACATTCACATACATGGGAGAAGAGACAAGAAAAGACATTAGTCACACATCGGAGAGAGAAGGATATAACCTTGAAACAGGATAACAATTATATGGATTTATAAAATAAATAGAGTGTGAAGAAGAGGATGCCAAGCAGTGTCCAGGTGGCAGCCACCATCCCCATGGAGACCTGGCATGAGGACAGACTACACGTGCACACAGGGAAGACTCCCATCACATCATTCACATATACAGAAGACAGGAAGAAACCTTATTCAGAGAGAGAAAGACTTGTGAGAGAGAACAGAACATATTGTAACAATCTAAACTCAATAATCTCGTTGGCAGAACAGTGCTTGGTAAATTCATTAAGACAGAAACTGAACCCCCATGCAGTACAGATCGAGACATACTTAATTTAAAGGCAACTAATTGTAGGTTAAGGCAAAAAGATGAGTTTTAAGTTTGGATTTAGAGGACTCAACAGACAGACTGTGATTGTCATGTAGCAGCAGGCAGGTTATTCCATAAGAACAGGGCCTGATAGGAAAAGGCCCTTCCGAATGGTGACCTCTTTTTAACTTTGGTTACACATAGGAGCCCTGTATTTTGAGAGAGAAGAGCTCGAGATGGAAAGTATGTTTTACGGAGATCAGACAGGTATGATGGAGAAAGCCCATTTAGGGTTTTATAAGTTAGGAAAAGAACCTTGAAGTCTGATCTAACCTGGGTAGGAAGCCAATGAAGGAAGGCAATAATGTAATATGGTCAAATTATATTGTTGTGGTTCAGAGTCTAGCTGCAGCATTTTGAACCATCTGAAGACATTTAGTACCAGCATATGGTATACCTGAAAACAGAACATAAAAGTAATCAAGTCTGGATGAAACAAATGCATGTATTAGAGTCTCTGCTTCAGCCATGGAGTGGAAACACTGACTTTTAGCTATGTTACACAAGGGAAAAGGGCAGTCTTGGTGATTTATTTAATGTGCTTATGAAAGGAAAGGATGGGATCAAACGTAACTAAGATTTTTGTGCGACAAACGTTGTGAAATCACAAAGTTGTTGAGTGTTACTGTAACTTTATAAAATTGGTGTCTATGTCTAGCAAGACCAACGACCAGCATCCCAGTTTTATCCAATTTAAAAGCAGGAAATTTAGTGACTTCAAATTTTTCACAGCAGCCAAGCAGGCCTCTAAATTAATCATTTGAGTATGATCATCAGCCCTTATAGGCACATACAGCTGAGTATCATCCACATAGCAATGCAAATTTATTCCATGCCTGTGTAAAATTTGCTCAAGGGGCAAAAAATAAAGACAGAAAAGCAGAGGATCAAGAACCAAGCCCTGAGGCACACCATATTTAACATCAGAGAATTTCGATGTAATATTATTATAGCAGACACACTGTTCTCCTGGATAAGTAGGACTTAAGCTGAGAGAGCTATGCCAGAGACACCTAAATTACAATCTATTCTGTCTAATAGTATACAGTGATCTTCTACTACTACTACTACTACAACTACAACTACTTTCGGCTGCTCTCATTAGGGATCGCCACAGTGGATCACCCATTTCCATCTCTTCCTGTCCTTTGCATCTTCTTCTGTCACGCTATTCACCTGCATGTCCTCCCTCACCACATTCATTAACCTCCTCTTTGGTCTTCCTCCTTTCCTCTTGCCCGGCAGCTCCATATTCAGCATCCTTCCCCCAATATACCCAGCATCTCTCCTCCGCACATGTGCAAACCATCTCAATCTTCATACTCTTGCTTTGTCTCCAAACCATTCAACCTGAGCTGTTCCTCTAATATACTTGTTCCTAAGTCTGCCCTTCTTCGTCACTCTCAACTAAAATCTCCTCCTGTCTTTTCATCAGTGCCACCGCCTCCACGCCATACAACATAGCTGGGCTCACTACCATCTTGTAAACCTTCCCTTTCACTCTTGCTGGTACCCTTCTGTCTCTGTCACAAATAACTCCTGGGACTCTTCCCCACCCACTCCACCCTGCCTGCACTCTCTTCTTCACGTCTCCCGCACTCCCCGCTACTTTGAACAGTTGACTCCAAGTATTTAAAATAGTGGTGGGACTTGATTAAAAAAATTAATCGAATTCATTATGGGCTTTGTAATTAATTAATCGTAGTTAATCGCATTTTAATCGCATATCGATATTTGACACCAGAAGCAACATTTTTCGATTCAAACAGGTCTTGGTAGGTGACTAAATCAATGAATAGACACATACATAAGTTTAAACAGCAAAATCCTGTTTATTTTGTTCAAAACAAGTTTGTTTTGTAAACACAGTACTTTTTGTAATCCCTGATCTTCTACCACTGAAAGTGGTCTACAGTCCACAGCAATCCATTTCGCCAGTGAGTTTGTTAATTTATCAGACGTGGACTTACTCATCTTGGCTTTGAAACCCGTCATCTGGTGGAGAGTCGGTTGGAGACTCTGCTTGGTTGTACTAGGAGCACTAGCGTTAGCGTTAGCTCCGGTGTTCGTACTAGCTGCAACGTGTTTCGCATTTAGGTGGTACCGGAGGCTTGACTAACTGCGGTGGAATGCAAACTCTTTGTTGCCGAGTCTGCAAACAACAGTGCTCTTATCTAGGCTTCCATCCGACCGTTTTTAAACGTAAATTTCCCATCCACAGAGCTAAGCAACGCGGTTATTGTATTTTTAAATCACGTCAGGACACAGCGCTGTCGCTCGACACAACCTCTCCGTGGCATTCTTTATTTAGACTGACACAGCATCAAAGGCAGACCCGATCAAACAACCCAGAGCCCGCAGGCATCACCAATCGATCCCAGCACAATAGAACAGCACCAAATCAAATGCAGCGCTGTCGATGTGTGCAGACATAACATCCCCCCCCCCGGCAGGATTTCAAACATGAAAGGTTGACACAAAGTCCTCTAGGTGGCCAGGGCGTAAACGTGTGCGAACAGGTCGCGGGGCGGCCTGAGGCTGGGCAGGCCGAGGTGGGGAGGGAGATGGCAGGGGAAGCTGAGGCCCAGGAATGTCTGGGGCCCGTGTAGGAGCTGCATGAAGCCCCGGGGCGTCTCGCCATGCTGAGGGAATGGCTATGGTTGTGTCACCAGCTGTGTGTGGCGGAGCTGACACCTTCCGTAGACGACTGGAGTGCCACCGAGTGCCATTGCTGAGGAGGTAAGTGGCTGGGCCCAGCTGACGGGTGACTTGGAGAGGAGAGGACCAGTATGAAGCCATTTTATTGTCCCTGTGGGGCCTGCGGACCCTGACCCAGTCTGACACATTGATGTCTGGCACCCTGGTTCGTTTTGACTGGTCAAACCGTTGCTTCATCCACGTCTGCTGACGAGTGACTGAGGCTCTGACCCCAGAGGGAGGTGCCTGAGGTGTGGAGGGGCGGAGCCTGTCAAGGGGCATGCACAGTTCCCGGCCTAGCATGAGAGAGGCTGGGGAGACGCCTGTGGTCGAGTGCTGTGTGGCCCGATAGTGCAGCAGAGTGTGACGGATGGCCTGCGTGAAAGAGCACCCTTGGGCCATGTGTGCTCTGAGGCCGTTCTTCAGTGACTGGTGAAAACGTTCAACGCCGCCATTGGCCTGGGGGTGGTAGTACGCAGTGCGTATATGACGGATGCCCTTGCATTCGAGATAAGCAGTGAACTCAGCAGAGACCAGCTGAGGGCCGTTGTCAGTGGTGATGGCCTTTGGAGGCCCCAGCGAGAGAAAAGAGAGTCCAGGAAGTCGATGATGATCTGTGAGGTCACAGTACCGGAAGTGGTGAGTTCAGGCCATTTTCAGTGTAGATCGTAGGCGACCACCATGAAGCGTTGGTGGTGGGGAACTCCATGGATCTCACCACAAATGTCCAACTGCAGGTGTTCCCAGGGCTGAGAGGGCCAGGCGAGAGGTTGCAGGGGTGGGGGAGCCTGGTGGCCAGTCTTGCCACTCACAAGGCAGGCAGAACAGTCCTTCACCAGAGCCTCGATATCTCTGTCTATCCCCGGCCAACACACCAGGTCTCGGCAGCGCTGTTTCAGTTTCACAATGCCCAGGTGGCCTTCATGCGCCGTATTCAAAACATGTGCACGGAGAGCAGCTGGGACCACTGTGCAAAACCCACGTGCCACGCAGGTGTCGTTCCAGCAGGAGAGCTCCTGTCTGACTCGGGCGAACGCAGCCAGCTCCTCTGGGACCTTGTGAGGCCAGCCGTTCTGGATGTAGATGCGGAGCTGGGAGAGGACAGGGTCCTGTTCGGAGGCTGCCCTCAGCTCCTGCAGAGAGACAGTGGCCTGGAGGGGTGTGTGTAGCATTTGGACAATGTCCTTTTCCACACAGTCAGTGTCCGTCTGTGGAGCTGGGGTGGAGACAGAGCGAGAGAGCAGGTCGGCGACAACATTGTCTCTGCCTGGGGTGAACTGCAGGCTGAAGTTGTACTGGCGGAGGCGGTCAGACCAGCGGTGCAGCCTCAGGGGTTTGTGGCCTGTCCCAGATGTGGACAGCAGCGCTGTCAGGGCCTGGTGATCTGTCCTGAGGGTGAAGGAGCGGCCATAGAGGTAGAGGTGCCACCTTTCACAAGCCCAGATACAGGCTAACGCCTCACGCTCACCCACGGAGTACCGCTGCTCGGTCAGGTTGAGGGCACGGGAGGCGAAGGCAATGGGCTTCTCCACACCGTTCTGGGTTTGAGACAGCACAGCCCCTATCGCTGTGGCTGATGCGTCACAGGTCACAAAGGTGGAGCTGGAGATGTCGAAGTGAGCCAACACTGGTGGTGAAGTCAGTTGAGTCTTGAGATCACGCACAGCGTCACTGCATGCCTTTGACCACACCCATGGCTCGTCCTTACGCAGCAGCTGGCGCAGGGGGGCTGTGGTCGCAGAGTACTGGGGAAGAAACCTCAGGTAGTAACTTGTCATACCCAGGAAGGAGGCGACCTGGGCGGCCGAGCTGGGCTCAGGGATGGCCTGAATGGCGTCCACGTTGGATTGTAGTGGAGTTACACCGCTCGCTGACAGCCGGAACCCCACGAAGTCGATGGCTGGCACAGAGAGGACACATTTCTCAGCATTGAGAGTTAGCTTGTGCTTGGACAGGGCTGCGAAGACCATGTTAAGGCGCTTGTCGTGGATTTCACTGGTGGGCCCGTGTACCACTATATCGTCCAGATAAATGGCCACGCCCAGTATGCCAGCCAGCACGGAGACCATGATTTTCTGGAAGCAGCTAGGGGCGGAGCTGAGACCGAAAGGCATCCTGGTGTAGCGAAACACTCCTGCATGTGTCACAAAGGCTGTGAGGTTTCGGCTGCTGGGGTGGAGGGGCACCTGTAAGTACCCCTGTCTGAGGTCGAGCTTGGAGAACACCTCAGAGCCATAGAACTGAGCAGTGAGTTCTTCTGAGGTGGGCAGTGGATACTTATCAGGGACCACTGCCTTATTTACTGCACGTAGATCGACGCAGACACGCAGGCCGCCTGACTTCTTCTTAGCCACCACGAGGTTTGAGACCCAAGGTGACGCGTCCACCGGTTCAATGATGCCAGCTTCCAGCAGTTGTTGCAGCTCGGCGGAGACCCCATCACGGAGAGCCAACGGGATGCGGCGCAGTGGTTGGATGACAGATTTCACAGCAGGGTGGAGGAGAGGTTGATGGGTGAAGGCGGAGAGGCAGCCCAGCCCCATAAACAGCGATGGCCACTTCTGCTGCCAAGGTGTGGCGACAGTCAGGATTGCTGCCCCCCTTGTGTCTAAGAGGGAGAACCCCAGAGCGGAGAACAGGTCCAGGCCCATCAGGTTGGCCCCACGGTGTGCCACATGAAAAACTGCATTGGGCACCAGCTTGGTTCCATAGTGGACAGTCACTTGGAGAGAGCCAACCAGATCGATTTTGGAGTCACCATACCCACAGAGGACAGCTGAGGGTGCGGACAGTGGCAGTGAACCGAAAAATTGACTGTAGGTATCAACATTCAGGAGAGACACACTTGCACCGGTGTCCAACAGCAGGGGGATGCACACATCATTAATGTTGACTGTGCATGATTTGAATGACACTGGCCCAGAGCTCACCTTGTGAATGACGGCGGTTGAAGACTGGGGGGTGTGGCCCTCTGACCCAGCCGGGGAAGATCGACAGACGTTGGCAAAGTGATTGTGCTTACCGCAGCTACGGCATGTCTGGCCACGGGCAGGGCAGTTCTGAGCCCTTGAAACATGAGACCGAGACCCACAGTTACCACAGGACTGTTGAGGGCGGGGCCGAGAACGCCGTCGTTGCAGTTGCAAGACGTCCCCAGTGGAGTCGGCGCCCGCCTCGCTCTGGTTGGGTTGCGTCCCGAGGGGCAGCCGTGAGTAGAGGGAGGAGTCGTTGGCAGCTTGACTGGAGGTGGCCACTTGCTGTGTATTTAGCATAGCAGCACACTCAGCTGCTCCCTCAACCTGTAGTGTGATGGTAATTGCTCTGGACAGCAGCAGATCGTCTTTTTCCAGCAGGAGAGTCTCACGCACCTTTGCGTTGTTGGTGTGTTCGATTAGCTGGTCGCGAACCATCTCGTCCTGAAGCGCGCCAAACTTGCATGAGCTAGCTAGCCCTCGCAAATTAGCTACGTACTGCCGCACAGACTCACCAGGCAGTTGGTGTCGCTGACGGAATATAAATCGCCGAAGGAGGGCACTCTGTGGAGCAGCGAAATGGGTGCTCCTAAGTCCCACAGCTTCGGCAAAGCTTGTGACGTTCCCCAGAGTCCCGAGCACACGATGACCCTCTGCTCCCAAGCAGTGTAGCAACAGAGCCGTCTTCCTAGCCTGGCTCACGTCGTCGAGCCCTGAGGCGATGATGTAATTTTCAAAACTATGTAGCCAGCGAGTCCATGGTACCGGAGGCTCGCCAGGTAATGCCAGGAAGGGGGCAGGTGGTGGGAGAGAGATATCAGCCGTCCTCGTCGCCAATATTGTATTTAGAAATCACGTCAGGACACAGCGCTGTCGCTCGACACAACCTCTCCGTGGCATTCTTTATTTAGACTGACACAGCATCAAAGGCAGACCCGATCAAACAACCCAGAGCCCGCAGGCATCACCAATCGATCCCAGCACAATAGAACAGCACCAAATCAAATGCAGCACTGTCGATGTGTGCAGACATAACAGCGGTGTCATCCTTATCGTCCATCACATCTGTTGTTAGCATACTAACGTGTTAGCCTAACCTACTCCGCCTTCCGCTTGACTGACGTCACTCGGTGCATCGGTATAATCCGTATGCCAGAAATGAGTGCACTGAGAAGCGTTCCGTGTTGACTGGAGTGTAAAAATAAAATGCGATAAAATGCGTTAATTTTTTTAACGCCGTTATTTTTACTATAATTAATTATCGAATTAACGCATTAAAGTCCCAGCCCTAATTTAAAATCATCCACTTTCGTCACCTCTACTCCTTGCATCCTTACCATTCCGCTGTCCTCCTTCTCGTTCATGCATATGTATTCCATCTTGCTCCAACTGACTTTCATTCCTTTTCTCTCCTATGCATACCTCTCCAGGCTTTCCTCAACCCATCTCTACTCTCACTACAGATCACAATGTAATATTATACAGTGATCAGTGGTGTCAAAGGCTGCATTAAGATCCAATGGTAGAAGCACAGAGGTGGAATAAGAGTCCATAACAAGAAGACCATTTATCAATCTGGTTAGAGCCGTTTTAGTGGATTGACAGGCCCTGAATGCCAACTGAAAGGGTTCATATATAGTTTTCTTCTATAGGGGTCAAAAGTTGTTGATACACAACTCTGTCAAGTACTTTAGAAAAGAATGGAAGATTAGAGACTGGCTGATAGTTATTAAGAAACCCCGGATCAAGGTGCAGTTTCTTAAACAGAGGTTTGACAACAGCTGTCTTAATAAAACTGATGGCAACAATGCCAGTAGTAAGTGATAAACAATGTCTTGCAAAGTAGGTCCCAGAAAAGGCCAGAGACCTTTTATTCCCCAATCTTCTGTGAATAGTACACATGGCCATTTTAACTGTAATGGTCACAGCAATTTGCATATGAAACCAATCGCTGGTTTTGGTTGTGAAGCAACTGTGCTGGTTTCAGTCATTATGCAACTATTGTTTATAAAGCTGGAAATGCCTGCAGTCACCTGAGACTGACGAAGTCACTTAGATGAGTGATGAAATGTTTCTCCCACTAAATGTGTCAAGATTAACTGATTCAACTTTATGGGATTTCCTTACCTGGATTATCGAGTATGCATCAAGACATTTTGACTCATTTTGGTGTGGACTGCCTTAAAATTGTACGTGAGTACAAGCGAACAGCACGTAAGATGGCAGGCTACAGGAACCACCTGAGATTCAGCCTCATTTCATGCTGTCCGGAGACGAAGACAAAGATATGCGTGTCATGGGAATATCCCGGAAGACGCTCCAAAACCAAGAGGCCGAATGCAGTGCTGTTCAGTGGCCAACTGCAGAAGACTGTAAATGTAGGTGGCTGCTCATTTGTGTTAGTATATATGATTATACATTATGTAATAAAAAGAAAAAAGTATATGTAGGTTTTGCAAAATCTGGACCAAGATAAATTGTCTTCGAAAAACTTCAATTATAGAGGAACAAAGATGGACCAAAGCAAGCAGCTTAGGGGCCAGTAAAGGCCTATGGTTCCCTGGGACTGAGTATTAATTAATGTAGGAGGCAACTGCATAAAGATGACATGACGCACCTTCAGGGCTTCACATTCAAGCAATCGTCACAAATGCTTCCCCTGTGGCCACTTGTGTTTGGTTTAAGCTAATTAGGACAGGCATAGTCATACAAAATTCCCTGTTTAACCAAGATAATTGTATGAGTCTCCTAACTTAGTCACAGTGACTATAAAGAGGTACTGAAGATGATATATTATCCACTCCTGCATTGTTTATGAGGGGATTTAAACAAGATATGTACTTCTCCTCTGTCATCCTGCCATTTCCCACTGATGCTTCTCAATGAGATTTGACAGATGCATTAGGGAAGTGTACATCAAGGTAGACCCCAGCAGCTCATCAGCCTTTTATCTGGCTGAAAAGATGGCAGAGAAGACTAAAAGATACAGATGGGGAGAATGTAACAGTGGGAGAGAGAAAGGAAAGAGAAGGGCGAGAGAGAGAGAAATACCCCTTTTCCACCAAAATTAGTGTGTATATGCAGGTTTTTTTAAATGCCGGAAACCCCACTAAAAATAGGTGATTGACTCCCATTGCCAGTAGACGAATATGCCTCTGTTTTTATTTCTGGTGTGTCACGTTCAATGTTTCTATCACTGCCGATCGGAGCTGGAGCCAATAAATACCCATGACTACCGCAGAGTCATTTGTCCCAGGAATGAATGCCGATTGTATCCTTTCCAACTAAAGAAAAAAGCCAGATGTTAGTGGGTGTTGTGGGTTTTTTGTCCATTGGGAAAGGAGCTAAATAGAGAGAGAGAGAGAGAGAGAGAGAGAGAGAGAGAGAGAGAGAGAGAGAGAGAGAGAGAGAGAGAGAGAGAGAGAGAGAGAGAGAGAGAGAGAGAGAGAGAGAGAGAGAGAGAGAGAGAGGCAGGCAGATAAAAGAGGACATTTCGGAGGAAAAGGGGAGACAGGAATGTATTTACTTCATTAGTCACTCGGAGCAGCTCGACTGTTAGGAGAATTAAACGGGAGACAAAACAAACCACTGACAGCAGGCGAACAGGCTGTCCCAACAGGTTTTTTTTTTCAGGGTGAATAACAAAAAATATTTCAAAATACAAAGCAATAGATTCTCATCCTTTATCTCATCATGAATGAATTCAAATGTGTTTTTTTCCACATGGAAGGATAGGATTACAACATCCCTACTGACCGTGTTGGCTAATTACCTTCGAAGTACATCTTAAAAGTTTAATGATGAGATATATGCCTAAATTATAACCATGTATCAGGAATCATAAGAAAATGACATTTGCAACTAGACACATATTTATGCCATCTCACGAGCAGAAACATATGAACTAAGAATGACGTGAAGGATGAAATTAACATATCTAATGGCAGCACATTATGGAGCTCTGTAGTATCTTGCAGATAATAATGCTTTTGCTAGTCCTCAAACACAAAAAGGGGGGGGGGTGTTGTAACATGGAACTGCACAATGCATTACGCCAACAAATTATTTACTGAAGCAATGCTGCATGTTAGGGGGCATGATGTTTGTACTAGCGCTTTGTGTAAAATGTCTCAGCTCTTGAAATTTTTTCTGAACAACCCCCAGGCAGCCCTCCCCACACCACCCACCACTCCACCTGCCCCCACCCTTATTCATACGTTATTTGTTTTTTTGGGGGGGGGGGTTTCAGTCCCCTACCAGCTCTGCTTTTGGCGACAGAGAAGAGCTCTGACTATTTTTAGCTTACCAAGAGATTGCTCTGTGCAGCTGCATTTGATTCAGCTATTTAGGATTTTGAGGAATTTTATTAGGATCCCCATTACCTGATGCAGAACCATCAGCTACACTTCCTGGGGTCCACACAAAACACAAAAGCATGACAACAGATAAGAAAGACACCAACATATTATTATATTCTTAGTCATATACATGTATATATTATATACATCAAATTCATAAGCAGATTATACATAAACTGAAATCTTACAACATTCATATACATATTGACATTCCGATATATAAAAACGTACAAAATGTGGTTACATACATAGGGTTATTAGGTGTTGTTTCACTTGTTTTTCAAAGCTTGCTTTATTGTGTGCTTTAGCAATCTGAGCAGGAGGTGAGTTCCATGCAACCATGACTCGATACAACACTGTGCTTTGCTTTGATCGTGTTCTAGATTAAGGAACTGTGTCGAGACATCTCGAGGCATGTCTGTTGGGGTAGGTATGTGTGTCAGAGCTGAATGTGAGTTGACTATACAAACAATTAGGAATTTTAATACATTAATGTTTCTAACAAAAACAAGGAGTGATGCTATCAGGAGTGATGCTATCAGCTTCTCCTCAACTTTCAGCCAGGACAGATTGGCATGCATGTTGTTTACATTAGACCTTCATGGGCATCGAAGGACAAGACGAGCTGCTTTGTTCTGAGCCAGCTGTGGTTTTCCTAGATCCTTCTTTGTGGCCCTTGACCATATCATTGGGCAATAGTCTAGACATGATTAAACTAGAGTCTGCCGGACTTGTTTGGTCAAGTGTGGTGTTAGAAAAGGAGATCACCTCTTTATGACAGATATAATCCTCCCCGTCTTTACAACAAGAAAGTCATGTTGAGATATTGTTTGATTCAATACAGTAATGCCCTGTGCAAAGCCCATGTCTGCACAACTGAACTTAGCTGTACTGGTCTCTGACCTACGGGGCGCTCCAAACGTGATTCTTCATCATGAAATATTATTTTTTATTTTTTCGTTATTTTCCACCCCACAGAGAGCCACAAAGCCTCGTCCATTACTTCAGTATGATTTGATCAATACTGTATCACCTATGAGGCTGCAGAAGAAAACAACTTTGATTGATTTGTTTTGATAACATTATTGTCACGGCGGTTACTTCACCATTATTTAATTACAAAATGATCACCAATTCATCATCATTGATTATAAAATGGCGCCGCGGATGGCAGCCTCGGTGTTGGTGTGCATTGTTTTGTTTTGTATTTTTCATAAACTCTGTGTTTTGCTATAATATTCAGAGCTCTTTCACCAGAGAAGGGGTTTATGAACATCAGGGAAACTACTTCTGCAGATTTGTTCCCAATCCCATCTGCGGAATTACTGGGCATTTTCGTCAAAGGTGCGCGCACCTTTGTTCATGCAGTGAAATGCCAGAGGAGAGAGAAACGTCCCTGTGTGCTTGTGCGTCGCTGCAGATGCAGACTACACACTCTGTTGCTGGGAATATTTCTAACATGCGACAACGGTGTTACTAAATGAACTTCATCTACTGGTGGAGTATAGAGACTTTTCTTCCCGGGCTGCACAATATATCGAAAATGTATCTTCATCGCAATATCAACATGCATGATATACATATCGCAAAAGACTGCTTGAACTGCGATAAATGGTATATACACATGCCATACATTCACACTCTGCATATCAATATACACTATATGGACAAAAGTATTGGGACACCTCTTAATCATTTCATTCAGGTGTTTCATTCAGACCCATTGCCACAGGTGTATAAAATCAAGCAGCCAGCCATGCAGTCTGCATTTACAAACATTTGTGAACGAATGGGTCGTTCTGAAGAGATCAGTGAATTCAAACGTGGTACTGTCATAGGATGCCACCCTTGCAATAAGTCAGTTCATGAAATGTCTTCCCTGCTAGATATTCCACGGTCAACTGTAAGTGGTATTATTGAAAAGTGGAAGCGTTTAAGAACAACAGCAACTCAACCACAAAATGGCAGACCACGTACAGTCACACAGCAGGGTCAACGTGTGCTGAGGCGCATAGTGCGTAAAAGTCGCCAATGCTCTGTTGACTCAATAACTGCAGAGTTCCAAACTTCCTCTGGAATTAACATCAGCACAAAAACTGTGCACCGGGAGCTTCATGGAATGGGTTTCCATGGCCGAGCACCTGCATGCAAGCCTTACATCACCAAGCACAATGCCAAGAGTCGGATGGAGTAGTGTAAAGCGCGCTTCCACTGGACTCTGGAGCAGTGGAAATGTGTTTTGTGGCTTGACGAATCACACTTCTCTGTCTGGCAGTCTGATGGATGAGTCTGGGTTTGGCGGATGCCAGGAGAATGTTACCTGCCTGACTGCACTGTGCCAACTGTAAAGTTTGGTGGAGGAGGTATAATGGCATGGGGCTGTTTTTCAGGTATTGGGCTAGGCCCCTTAGTCCCTATGAAGGGAAATCTTAATGCTTCAGCATACCAAGACATTTTGGACAACTCTATGCTTCCAACTTTGGTGAGAGCCCTTTTCTGTTCCAACATGACTGTGCCCAAGTGCACAAAGCAAGGTCCATTAAGATGTGGTTGGGTGAGTTTGGTGTGGAAGAACTTGACTGGCCCTCACAGAACCCCGACCTTAACCCCATCAAACACCTTTGGGATGAACTAGAACGGAGACTGCGAGCCGGGTTTTCTTGTTCAACATCAGTGCCTGACCTCACAAATGGTCTTCTGGATGGATGGGCAAAAATTCCCACAGAAACACCCCAAAATCTTGTGGAAAGCCTTCCCAGAAGAGTGGAAGCTGTTATAGCTACGAGGGGGGGGACTCCATATTAATGCCTATGGATTTAGAATAGGATGTCATAAAAGCTTCTGTAGGTGTAATGGTCAGGTGTCCTTTTCGGTCTATTTTTGTCCATATAGTGTATTTGGCCAATCAGATGGAGCCCTACTGCCCTAGATGCCCGAATGTAGATGCAGCCGACTGAGGTTAAGCGTATGGCGGTAGTTAGAGCATGAGTGTCATTATGGCTGAAGGGAGAGAGGAGGGCTGAGGAAAATGTGGGCGATGAAGAAGAACCCGTGGCTAAAAAGAACAGCACGTCTGTTATTTGGAAATACTTTGGATACAAGAGAGACAGCATATTACAAACACAGGTTCTATGTAAGTCATGCCGAACACTTGTGGCAACTACCAAGAGGAAACACGACTAATCTCCATAGCCACCTACTACACAACCACAAAGAACTATATGAAGAGTTAAAAAAAAAATCTAGCATTAGCCAATGCAAAAAAAACTAACAGCAAGTCAAGTAGCAGCAAAACAGTAACGGACTCTGTGCTGCAGCTGGAAGGCTTCCATCTGTTCAGAGTGGATCACCACACAGAGCTCTCCTTCTAAACAAAAGGTGGAGGTATTTGTTTTTATATTAACAGTGGCTGGTGTAAAGATGGTGGTGTAAAGATGTGACAGTGATTCTGCACCACTGTTCTGTTCTGGCTGTTTTCATCAACTGTAAACCCTTCTATTCTCCATGTGAGTTCGCTTCATTCATTCTGGCTGGTGTTTACATTCCACTGTAGGCCGACATGCAGCAGGCACAGTGCATGCTTGCTGACCAGATACTGTGTGTGGAGCGGACAAACCCGGACTCTTTCGTTATTAACCTCAGCGACTTTAACAATGGGAATCTCAGCCATGGACTACCTAAATACTGTCAGCTGATTAAATGCCCAACCAGAGAGGAGAATACTTTAGATCACTATTATACTACAATCAACAGTGCCTATCACGCAGTCCCCGGCGCTGCACTGGGACACTCTGATCACAGCATGGTTCACCCGATTATTGGATACTGGCAGAAATTAAAACTCTAAACCTGTTGTGAGCTCATCTAAGAAGTGAACCAGTGAAGCTACGGAGGATCTCCGCATGTGCTTGGACTGTACTGACTTTCATGACTACCACCAACAGTCTGGATGAGTACGCAGAGGCTGTAATGTCTTATATCAGTTTCTATGAGGACAACTGTGTACCATCATGCACCAAGTTTAGTTACAACAACAACAAATCCTGGTTTACAGCTAAACTCAGACAACTTAAGTTTGAAAAGGAGGAAGCGTCCAGGAGTGAGGAAAAGGTCTGGTTTAAAGAGTCTAAACACAGCTTTACCAAGATAGAGAGAGATGCTAAATGCTGTACTCTGATAGACTTCAACATCAGTTCTCAGAAAATAACTGTCTGTCTGGAAGGACCTCAGACGGATCACCAACTACAAACCAAAAGCCCCCCACTCTACAAATGATTTCCACCTGGCCAATGATCTGAATGAGTTCAACTGCCAATTTGAAAGACAATGGTACAGTCCTGACACCATCCTCCATGACTCCATCCCCCAGTTCCTGAAAACCACTTCCTCCTCCCCGCCTCAGCAGGGGCCTGGGCCTCTCCACAACTGCCCACCTTAGAGGCCCCCTCCTCCCCTACCACAAGGATGGCTCTCTCCATCCTGGAGAGGGACGTTAAAAGACTTTTCAAGAGACAGAACCCCTGCAAAGCTGTTGGGACAGACTCTGTCTCTCCTGTCACCCTGAATCATTGTGCTGATTAGCTCTCTCCAGTGTTCACAGACATTTTTAACACCTCACTGGAGACATGCCATGTACCAGCCTGATTCAAGACCTCCACCATTATCCCCGTCCCCAAAAACCCAAGGACCATAGGACTCAATGACTACAGACCCGTCGCCCTCACCTCTGTGACAATGAAGTCTTTTGAACGTCTTGATTTGTCCCATCTTAAAACTATCAATGACCCACACCTGGACCCCTTGCAGTTCGCCTACAAAGCCAACAGATCTATGGACAATGAGGTTAACATGGCACTGCACTTTATCCTCCAGCACCTGGACACTGCAGAAACCTATGCCAGAATCCTGTTTATGGATTCAGCTATCCCTTCAACATCACCATCCCGGATCTGCTACAGCATAAGCTATCCCAGCTGCATGTAACTGTTTCTGCCTGCAGGTGAATCACCAACCCACCGTCCATCGGATGAGACATTAAACTGAGGTCCTGACTCACTATGGTGATTAAAGATCCAATGGCACTTATCACAAAGAGTAGGGGGTCCCCCGGTGTCCTGGCATAATTCCCAACCTGGCTCGTTCCATGTGGCCACCTAATTATCTGCCTGTTTAATTGGCTCAATGAGCGCTCCCTCTCCACCTCAAACTGATGTGTGGTAAATGTTCTTTCACAAAATGGCTGCCGTGCATTACCCAGGTGGGAACTACACATTGGTGGTGCTTGACGTAAGTTTCCCCCTTCAATGGGAAGTGCTTTGGGTGTCTTGATAAAGCACTATATAAATGTAATCCAATATTATTTATTATTATCAATTATTATTATTATCTGACAAGCAGTATGTGAAGCCTTCTCCGCTACTCTTCTCCCTGTATACGAACAGCTGCACTTCCAGCCACCAGTCAGTCAAGCTCCTGTAGTTTGCTGATGACACCATCCTTATTGGGCTCATATCTGGTGGGATGGATGAGTCTGCCTACAGGTGGGAGATTGACCATCTGGTTTCCTGGTGAGGCCAAAACAACTTGGAGTTCAATGCGCTAAAGACAGTTGAGATGATTGTGGACTTCAGAAAGTACCCAGCCCAAAATGCCCCCATCACTCTGTGTGGCTCCCCAGTTGACACTGTGGAATCCTCCTGCTTCCTGGGCACCAGCATCACCAAGGACCTCAAGTGGGAGCTGAACATCAGCTCTCTCACAAAGAAGGCACAGCAGAAGATGTACATCCTGCGGCAGCTGAAAAAGTTAAACCTGCCAAAGCCAATGATGGTGCACTTTTACACTGCCATCACTGAGTCTTTCCTCACCTCCTCCATCACTATCTGGTACGCTGCTGCCACTGCCAAGGACAAGGGCAGAGTGCAGTGTATCATTCACTCTGCTAAGAGGGTGATTGGCTGCAACCTGCCATCCCTCCATTACCTGTGTGCCTCCAGGACACTGAGGTGAGCAGGAAAGATCATGGCTGACCCTTCCCATCCAGGCCATGGTCTATTCAAAATATTTCCCTCTGGCAGGAGGCTAATGTCTATAAAAACTAGAACTGCACACCATAAGAAGTTTTTTTTAATTTTTCCTACAGCAGTAGGCCTTTCTAAAAAAGCCCCCAGACACCCACAGAACCTGACAATGCCGCCAACCCACCCCCACTCCCTTTTATCTTCCCTATTGTGCTCTCTGCATAAAACCTGCACTACCCTGTAAATAACTCTTATTCTGTAAAAAAAACTTGTCAAAATTCTAATTTAACTTTTTGTAAATAAAGCTCTCGCCACCCAGTAATGGGCATCAGGGGCTGCCATGTCGTCTAATGTTCAACACTAAACTGGTGTTAATTGTATCTTATTTTCATTTTTTATTTATTTTATCTTGTATTATATTATTATACATATTATACATAATTCTTTTTAACTTTTATCTTTACTATTTAATATTAATGTTTGCTTCTTACACCAACATACTAAGACACATTCCTTGTATGTTTTTGTACTTTGCAATAGATCTGATTCTGATTCTGATCATTAAGTCAAGAGGGAGGGTCACTGATCCATGCAGGTTGACTTGGCACTCTGAATGCATAAACATCCACTATTTCTTTCAAAACATCATTATGTCCCTTTTCCTTAAAAAAAAATCTTCCTCTGGTGTTCATTCAGTATGTTTTTATTCATAAAGGATCTCAAACTATTTTCATTTTGTCACTCTGTCAGACAGGGATTTAAGTTACTTTATTTCTTCTAAAAAGTACTACAAATTGTGCACTTATTGTGACCACCAAACATTTCTTGCTAAGGGTAACAGCATTTACAAATGGTGGCTACCTTATGACATCATTATTAGCTTTCTTTCCATGTAATGTACCAGATAAGACAGAAACACAATTTCCCTTGACTTTCATGTGTTTAGATCCTATGGATAAGCAAGGACAAATATATAGATTTTTTTTCTAAACAAAAGCACTAGCCATGTCCCACTGCTTATTGCAGACTCAGACCCATGTATTTAACCTCTACTATGAATTATACAGTCACATTGTGCTTGAGTGCAATCATTCAGTGAGGGTAGACATGACTATTCTCTACAAACGTTGAATAATGATATCAATATATATCATATTTAGGTAGGTGACATTTGGTAGATCATATTTACCTCATTGACTAACTCAGGTGTTGGGGATATTATAATATGGCCCGATAGATTAGATTTGATTAGACTAATAGATAGATAGATAGATAGATAGATAGATAGATAGATAGATAGATAGACAGACAGATAGATAGATAGATAGATAGATAGATAGATAGATAGATAGATAGATAGATAGATAGATAGATAGATAGATAGATAGATAGATAGATAGATAGATAGATAGATAGATAGATAGATAGATAGATAGATAGATAGATTATGTTGTTATAAATAACAAGAAATGTGTTTCTGGCTATCTCTCTGTTTTCATTCACCTCAACACACCCACCAGTGACTCACCCAACACTGTGAACCAGTGATATGGCTCTGATTTACCTGCTTTCGAAAAGACCGGCCCCTCGAGATTGATCTCAAAACAGAAGAGGTACTGGTGGCCAGAAACTTTCTTGCCCGCAAACAGAGGCTGGATATCCACCACAAGACATGTTAGCTGTGCACAACCTCCTAGATCCAGATATGTTTCCCTCTGTAAAGGCAATCATTCAAGTTGCCCTAACAATACCTGTGAGCAGTTGTTCTTGTGAAAGGTCTTTCAGCGCACTGCGCCAGCTGCACTCCTGGCTGTGTAAAACAATAGGGCAGAAAAGGCTTCATAATCTTGCAGCCATGTTAATTGAGAGCAAAACACTAGGGCTGCTGAGTCACAACAGAATCATAGACCGATTTGCCACAGACAAAAACAGAAGGTATTCTTTGATGCTCCCACCCACAAAATAGTCGCTCTCTATGAATAGCAGCCTTTTAGTTTCAGTAAATGAAGTAATCGCTGAAAAGGGTTATATCAGTGTTTCCCAACCCAGTCCTCAAGGAACCCCTATCCTGCAGATTTACTTTGTAACCATGAATAGGTACCTATTTGTAGTTATTCAACCAATCAGCAATGAATTATGTCAGATGTTGCACACCTTGCATAATTACGTGCTGTGAGATGATTGGTTGAGTAAGTACAAGCAGGGCTACCTATGCAGGGTTACAATGAAAATCTGCAGGTTAGGGGTTCCTTGAGGACTGGGTTGGGAAATGCTGGGTTATATAAACCTGTCTGTTAAAATTCCTTTCCATCTGATCCTTCATTCATTCATTCCATTGTTTCTCCTTGTGTTTAGTACTATGAGGTCAGTTCAAGTGCAAAACCTTTGTTCAGTCATAAACCATCCTATATTCTGCATTCTGAATATTGTCTATTTCATGAAATATGTTATGCATGATCCACTGTCTACTGTTTAGAGTGTGGCTTTGCATGGTTGTGGAAAATATTTTCCATGGAAAACTCACTCACATGTAAAAAAATATGTCCAGGTATATCATAATAACAATTTCCATATGAAACATCAAAAATGTTACATAATCTTAACACTGTAGGAGCCAATAATGTGAGCCAATCTAAACCATACTACACTGTGAAGTCAGCAAGTTGAAAGTTGAAAGATTTTGATTTGAATACAACCCAGCATGTAAATTGCCATGTATACTGCCATCTTGTGCATATGCCTTTTTGTTGGTGCTTTTTGACTAACAGCCCTATTGTCCTCTGGCTGGGGATGGACTGGATTTTGATTTCTTCCATATTTGTAGAAATGTCATTCCCTTAATATATCCTCATTTGTTAGAATAAATAATACTTTATTGGAAAAGTTAATATTTTTGCTGTCAAATGTCACTATGGCCTTGAAATTCTGTCACCTACATTATTAAACATGTAAGCACAACTACAGAGCAAATTCGCACTCTTTCTGATTGCAAAAACTGTGATCGCACCAATCTACAGTCGGTGTATGAATAACATACTTAGAACGTGCAACTTATCTAAGAGAGAGGAGATAGCATTCCTTGACTTCAATACCTTTGCTTGATCTGTGCCTGTTTTAAGAGGATGGATGGCATTTAAGTCATGTTAGATCCATACCTAATACAAACCATGAAGATACAGATCTACTGTGTGCCAACTTGACCAAATAACCAAATTTTTGATTGACTTTACACCTATTGCTACTCTAAAAATTCGTGACAAACACATTTTGGGGCCATTTAATTTAAAAAATTTTTTTAAAGGTTACACTGAGGGGGGGGGGCCCATACAGCCCCCTCTATCCATAAATGGGGGCGGGAGGGTGAACTGGGGGGAATAGTGTGATCCTCCCACGCGCCACGTCTCCCTGGTGAAACTCCTCACTGTCAGGTGAAAAGAAGTGGCTGGTGACGCCACGTGTATCGGAGGAGGCATGTGGTTGTCTGCAGCAGGCACGGCTCCAGGATTTGAGTTTTCGGTGGGCCAGGCCAATTATGGATGGGCCTGGAATTCCCTAGGGGGGTCCGGGGGCATGCTCCCTCGGAAGAAAAATGTTCAATATTGATAATTTAAATGCATCAATTCGGTGCAGTTTGAGACCAAAATCGAGCTAGATAGAACTACAAATGTAATCACAAAAAACCCTCATAATTCATGCAACATTGACAAAATGAGCCAAAATGTTAAAAATTACTCAGTGCAAAATATATAATGCTTGAACAGCAGCAGTACCATCACTTGCCAACGTTGAAAGCCAGTGAGTGACCATTTTGAACTATAATTCTATCACTGACCGACCAATAGAGGGCGCAACAGGTCTGTGACCAAGCAACCACAGCCCAATCAAAGGCCCTGTCCCAATACCCACCCTACGCGCTACCTAGAGTGGTGCAGTTTGGTATTACCTCCATTTAAACCTCCTTTGGAAAGGAGGTTTAAATGAATTGAATTGGGACGCCTGAGTAACGCCAGCAGAGCAGCGAGCCAGTATTCAGAACTCGCTCATAACGTTATCTGTCATGTAAAGACATGCTGCTAGAGTTCATTATCAATCACTATCAATCACAATCTACAAATCTCTATGATCACAAGACAATGGGCTATGCTAAATGATTTCATTAACACCGGGGTTTTTTTCGATTTCATAAAGGCACACAGAGAAGATGCATTAAAAATGTATTGTCGTCACAGAGTAGGCATCCTGTAGTAATGAACATCGGCCTTTCTCTTTTACATGGCTCAGTCTCAGACCATCTAGCAACAAAGTCGGCTGCATTGCAAAGGCATTTCATGGTATGGCAGTTGGAACTAGCCTAGCCTATCACGCCGGCGTCAAACATCACATCATGTGTCTCATGAACTTGCTTACGCATGAACATCAACATATAAAATTACACTACCGTTCAAAAGTTTGGGATCACCCAAACAATTTTGTGTTTTCCATGAAAAGTCACACTTATTCACCACCATATGTTGTGAAATGAATAGAAAATAGAGTCAAGACATTGACAAGGTTAGAAATAATGATTTGTATTTGAAATAAGATTTTTTTTACATCAAACTTTGCTTTCGTCAAAGAATCCTCCATTTGCAGCAATTACAGCATTGCAGACCTTTGGCATTCTAGCTGTTAATTTGTTGAGGTAATCTGGAGAAATTGCACCCCACGCTTCCAGAAGCAGCTCCCATAAGTTGGATTGGTTGGATGGGCACTTCTTGCGTACCATACGGTCAAGCTGCTCCCACAACAGCTCAATGGGGTTCAGATCTGGTGACTGCGCTGGCCACTCCATTACCAATAGAATACCAGCTGCCTGCTTCTGCTCTAAATAGTTCTTGCACAATTTGGAGGTGTGTTTAGGGTCATTGTCCTGTTGTAGGATGAAATTGGCTCCAATCAAGCGCTGTCCACTGGGTATGGCATGGCGTTGCAAAATGGAGTGATAGCCTTCCTTATTCAGAATCCCTTTTACCCTGTACAAATCTCCCACCTTACCAGCACCAAAGCAACCCCAGACCATCACATTACCTCCACCATGCTTAACAGATGGCGTCAGGCATTCTTCCAGCATCTTTTCATTTGTTCTGCGTCTCACAAACGTTCTTCTTTGTGATCCAAACACCTCAAACTTGGATTCATCCGTCCACAACACTTTTTTCCAGTCTTCCTCTGTCCAATGTCTGTGTTCTTTTGCCCATCTTAATCTTTTTCTTTTATTGGTCAGTCTCAGATATGGCTTTTTCTTTGCCACTCTGCCCTGAAGCCCAGAATCCCGCAGCCGCCTCTTCACTGTAGATGTTGACACTGGTGTTTTGCGGGTACTATTTAATGAAGATGCCAGTTGGGGACCTGTGAGGCGTCTGTTTCTCAAACTAGAGACTCTAATGTACTTATCTTCTTGCTCAGTTGTGCAACGCGGCCTCCCACTTCTTTTTCTACTCTGGTTAGAGCCTGTTTGTGCTGTCCTCTGAAGGGAGTAGTACACACCGGTGTAGGAAATCTTCAATTTCTTAGCAATTTCTCGCATGGAATAGCCTTCATTTCTAAGAACAAGAATAGACTGTCGAGTTTCAGATGAAAGTTCTCTTTTTCTGGCCATTTTGAGCGTTTAATTGACCCCACAAATGTGATGCTCCAGAAACTCAATCTGCTCAAAGGAAGGTCAGTTTTGTAGCTTCTGTAACGAGCTAAACTGTTTTCGGATGTGTGAACATGATTGCACAAGGGTTTTCTAATCATCAATTAGCCTTCTGAGCCAATGAGCAAACACATTGTACCATTAGAACACTGGAGTGATAGTTGCTTGAAATGGGCCTCTATACACCTATGTAGATATTGCACCAAAAACCAGACATTTGCAGCTAGAATAGTCATTTACCACATTAGCAATGTATAGAGTGTATTTCTTTAAAGTTAAGACTAGTTTAAAGTTATCTTCATTGAACAGTACAGTGCTTTTCCTTCAAAAATATGGACATTTCAATGTGATCCCAAACTTTTGAACGGTAGTGTATGTTTATAAAAACTATTTTTAGCGCAAAATCATGCGATTATTGGCTGATTTCGAATCATTTACGACGAAATGAAAATTTGTAAAAAATAATATATATAATATATTTTTGGGGTAGGAAAATTGCAGGGTGGTCCTGGTGAAAAGTGGGCGGGTCTAGGACCGTCAGGCCCACCCATAACGCCGTGCCTGGTCTGCAGCCCTCCTGGATCGGCAGAGGGGGTGGAGCAACAACCGGGACGGTTCGGAAGAGTGGGGCCAAGTACAATTGGGGAGAAAAAAGGGTGGGAAAAAAAGTTATTCCTCAGTTTCGTTTATGCAAGGAGGCTGCACTGCTGACAATTCAATTGTTATACACTTCCCCACAAAAAACCCGATTTGACTGTTATCAGTCTATTGAATAGGAGTTATAGTCACATATCTGTCCCAAATATATGGGCTAGTAGGGGCCTACTAAACCTACTGGTACATTCAGGAGCCTGTTATCACCATTTATTTCAGTGATAATATATCGTTGATATGGCAAAATGAAAATACAACTGACAGTAATTGAGCTTGTGTGTGCAAGTGGAGAAAGGAAATAACATACATTAGTTAAACTTACAAATCCATGCTTGTCGGAGATGTTATGTCAGCTTGAGCTTGTGAAAATTGACTTTTCACGGACGGAGGGAGAAGACAGTTTACAGACGGGAGACAGGAGTCCTGATGGCGGTTGAGGCAGAGCAGGTTTTCTGCTTTTATTAGCTTTCTCACATACACCACCACTCGCAGCGCACAGGCAGCTTGTAACACAAAATGGAACTGGTAAGTTTCTGAGACCACAAAAATAAATAAAACATTCAAAGAAACGCTCAATCCATATGAAAAAATATAACTAACAAAGTAATAGCCTACTTAACCTGCTAACATTTTGTAAACTAGTAATAAGACACGTTAGTCCCTAGCTAACGGGTCAGACCCTTTAGCCGAGCGGTTAATGATGTCGCCTTGTGGTGCAGTACACTCCGTATCGAATCCCGCACCGGGCAAGAAAATAACTGGTTACGTTGGTGGCAGCGGTGGGATCCAGAAGTGTGCAGATCCTCAGAAGTCTCTTCGGAGCGCGGGAAGAGCAAAGCGCGAGGGCGTGCTTCCGGGGAGGGTGACGACTGTAAACTACTAATAAGACCCGTTAGGGCTAACGGGTCTGCCCCTTTAGCTGAGCGGTTAGTGATGTCGCCTTGTGGTGCAGTACACCCCGTATCGAATCCCGCACCGGGCAAAAAAATAACCGGTTACAATTTTATCGTGTTAACCAATACATTGTTTAGCTAGCTCAGCTGTATAATGCAATAAAACATCAAATGGCGCTTTTCCAACTTCCATTTTTAAATAATCAGCCCTGCTGCATAAAAAACATCTATAACAGCAATCTTATATAAAATCTAACAATGATGGGCCTCTGACTTATTTTAAAATACCCATTTATGCGGGCGAACAATAGATAACAGTGCTTACCTTGTGACACAAAACGGAACTGGCTCTACAGTAGCCACGGAGGGACAAGACACTCAGAATACGGCAACGCGCGTCCCCTCGCTTCAGCATAACAGCTCGCTCACGACTCTGGGCGCACGCGCTTCCGATGGCCTCGCGGTCTCATCATCCCACCTTTGACACCAATGTAGCGAATTCGGGGGGCAGCCCGCGAATCCGGGCAGCGAATCCGGATCCCGCACCACAGGCGACAACGCTAACCAGTCGACTAAAGGGTCCAACCATTAGCCAAGGGCTAGCGAGTCTATTTATCCGTGTACGTTACGCTAAGCCCCTCCTTCGGGGCTTCCGATGACCTCACGGTCTCACCATCCCACTTCTGACACCAATGTAGCGAATTCGGGGGGCAGCCGGGGAACCGCCGCATCCAGGACGAAAAGCCAGACCTCCTGTACCATGGGGCGACAACGTTAACCAGTCGAGTAAAGGGTCCAACCCATTAGCCAAGAGCTAGCGAGTCTGTCCACGATCGTTACACTACCCAATTCCTTCGGGAAACTTCAGCATGCTCCCCCACGCGCTTCCGATGACCTCATGGTCTCACCATCTCACCTCTGACAACAATGTGGCGACTTCGGGGGCAGCCCGCGAATCGCCGCAGCCGGGACGCGAACCCGTGTCTCCCGCACCACGGGCGACTACTTTAACCAGTCGACTGCGGCGACTCCCGGCTGCAGCGGTTCCCGGACTGCCCCCCGAATTCCATCCATCCATCCATCAATTATCCGTACCGCTTATCCTGCTCAGGGTCGCGGGCATGCTGCAGCCTATCCCAGCAGTCATTGGGCAGCAGGCGGGGAGACACCCTGGACGGGCCGCCAGGCCATCACACGCACGCACACACACACACACACACACACACACACACAATAAGAATAATAATAATAATTATTATTATTCTGCCCTAGCAATTGTGTCCCAACAAGGCGTAGGCAGATAGCGAACGAGAGAATGAATGTAGCTCGAGCTTGACGTCTTCTTCAGAAGGACGTTTATTGAAGACTTTACTCCATACATTCGTCACCCCCCCCCCCGTAAAACTAAAGAAACTCAAATAAAGAATACAATTACTAAGTACCCAAATAATCTTTTCTGTCTTTTCACATTACCTGTTTCATATGCACACAAACTAGCCCACGCATATTCACACACAGATAGCTAACTAGCATACGAGGTAAAATAATGAGCTACGCTAACATGAAATTACATGCTTATAACTATTACATACATACACTCACGTGTTAATTATGATATTTCCATACAACAAGAAAAAACAACAACACTTTGGGACGTATCGCTCCAAGGATCCGATGCTGATAGAACAACTGTCTGTCTCTGCTTGAAACGCGCGGGAACTGAACTCATTCATTCCAAACAACAGCTACCGACACAGTTGTTTACACTGACACACACAGACACAAAATGCAATACCCAGTCTCACCACTAGGTGTCAAACAGGCACCGCAAAGAATGCGGAGTAGCTAACTAACATAGGCCTAGAATAGACTGAACACAACAAACCTTTAAATTTCTCAGTCAGAACAATATTAATAATAATAATAATAATAACAATAATAACCATCATCATCATCCTCCCCCTTTAGCTCAGAAAGCGAATTGAGGAACGGTGTATTGCCTCTTTAATTGTTAGGAAATGTCATTGAAGTGACAACATATTCAATATATTTCAGGAAATTCTATTCTGGGAGCCTCCATATGGGTGGTGTCCACTGAGGGGAAAGTTGTTGCAACAGAGGAAACCAACTTTGTGGCTGCACTCACGGTCCTCTTTGGGTGCTTCTTTGTATTCAATCTGGAGTACCAAGAGGAAGCATCCACAATCTTGGAGTTCATTCAGAGGCAAGTTATGACAATATGCAGCTCTGTGTCAGAGCACTGAAATCAGTGACTGGATGAGTTAACTAAATATAAATCAAATGTATCTACAGGTTCGTTGTCAGGATAAATCCTTATGAGGGCACGAAGTGTTCTGCAAAAACAGGGGTGAGCTGCAAAAGTGGACAAGTGGTGCAGAGGAAGAGCTCCACACTCAACCTCCATGTTGCCAGCTTCCTCCAACAGTTGATGGAATTTGAATGGAAAGCAAAAAATTGATTCATTCAGAGGCAAGTCCTACACTCATGACAATAGGGCACAATTTTTTGTGTCTTACGCAATGCCCAATACTCTAAAACAGGAGGTGCGGCATGAAATGTGGCAAGGTTATATGGAATAGAATACACCACGTCTACTGTGTGTATTCAGAGCATTCCATTCCATATTCCAAGCCACATTTCATGCCACGTCTACTGTTTTAGCCCATTGTGCATTGCCAAAGAGCCCGAAAATAGCGCCCTATGCAGCTTATATGGAAACGTATTACTATTACTGGTAGTTGGGAGAATTCACTTGTCTTGCTGGCCGTAAAATTCAAAAAAGTACAGAGCACTGAAATCAGTGACTGGCTGGGTTAACTAAATATAATCCAGATGTATCTACAGGTTCCTGCAGGATAAATCCTGATGTTGGCGCAAAGTGGTGCAGAGGAAAAGCAACAGACTCATATAGAGACCGTTGCCACTGTTCTTTTTTTCATCAGCAGACTTGTTTTTTTTTATTGTTTTTTAATTTTATTTTTTATTGTTGCTAAAGCCCTATTACTGTTCATGATGGCATTCAGCAAGTCATGTTTATCTTTAACTCATTCTGTAGGCTGTACTTCAGAGCTGAGTACCAATTTACATGATTATTCCCTAAAAAATATCAGTATTATCAAGTTTTCACAGATCACACAAATTCATTATCAAAAAGCACTATCACAATGTAAATATCCCTGATTGTTATTGTAGTTTCTCATATTGCCATTGTCCTTTACAATACTTTTTCATTCCTTTTTGAAAATTTCAATATTTATGAAATTGCCATAGTCAATATCAATATGGCCTTCATATTGAAAAGGATCAATATATTGAAATATTGCTGTTCTCTAGTTCATGACAAGCATTTAGCGTGTCATCGTTATATGAAATCAATAAACATGTTTTGTTTAAATTGTATCCCAGTTGTTGTTTATAGTTTCAGGTAGCGCCTATTGCAAATGAGACAAGCAAAGATCTAAATTTTTAATTTTTAATGCATTCACTACTGTAAAACGATACCGTATACACTACAGTAATATAATGTTATTTCACATTAACAGTATTGTATAATCACAGTAAAATATTGTTTTTGGGATTACAGTACCATATAAAATTACAGTATAATAAACAGTACAATTACAATATTACAGTAATATAAAACTACGGCACTGATTTTATTACTGTAAAAAATATTACAGGATATCTACTGTAAAGTAAAATTACAGTACCTTGCTGTCAACTCTGCTGCCAGTAAGTTACTGTAAAATTCTCAGATTTTTCGTTACAGTGTAGACACCCAAAGCACTTCACATTGAAGGGAGTAATTCACTTCAATCGCCACCAACGTGTCGTCCCCACCTGGGCGATGCACAGCAGCCATTTTGCACCAGAACGCTCACCACACATCAGCTTGAGGTGGAGAGGGAGGAATCATTGAGCCAATTACACGAGGGGATGATTAGGTGGCCAGATGGAGAGAGCCAGGTTGGGAATTTTGCCAGGACACTGGGGACCCCCTACTCTTTGCGATAAGTGCCATGGGATCTTTAATGACCACAGTGAGTCAGGACCTCGGTTTAACGTCTCATCCGAATGACATTCATATCTAGGGGCAATTTTAGTATGGCCGATTCACCTGACCTACATGTGGGAGGAACCGTGGACTGTGGGAGGACACCAGAGCACTCGGAGGAAACCCACGCAGACACGGGGAGAACATGCAAACTCAACACAGAGGATGACCTGGGACGAGCCCCAAGGTTGGACTACTCCGGGGGTCGAACCCAGGACCATCTTGCTGTGAGGCGACCCCACTAACCACTGTGCCACAGTGCCGCCGTCCCCCGAATTCGCTACTATAGATGTAGGAAAAAAAACTTTAATTCATAATTAATAACAATCAATTCATTGCTGCATTGCTGCTAGTTTGCTGTTCAAACTCTTCTGCCATGGTGTGAATGGGAGGAGAAATGGGGTAGGGGTAATCCTGAAGAAAGAGTTTGTCAAGAGTGTGCTGGAGGTGAAGAGAGTGTCAGGCAGAGTGATGAGTATGAAGCTGGAAATCGAAGGTGTATTGCTGAATGCTATCAGCGCATATGCCCTGCAAGTTGGGTGTGAGATGGAAGAAAAAGAATAATTCTGGAGTGAGTTGGATGACGTGGTGGAGGGGGTACCCAAGGGGGAGAGAGTGGTGATTGGAGCGGACTTCAAAGGACATATTGTTGAAGGAAACAGAGGTGATGAGGAGGTGATGGGTAGGTGTGGTGTCAAGGAGAGAAATGTGGAAGGACAGATGGTGGTGGATTTTGGGAGAAGCATCGAAATGGTTGTGGTGAATACATATTTCAAGATGAGGGAGGAACACAGGGTGATGTACAAGAGTGGAGGAAAGTGCACATAGGTGGACTATATCTTATGTAGGAGGCGTGATGTGAAAGGGATTGGAGACTGCAAGGTGGTGACAGGGGAGAATGTAGCTAGGCAGCATCGGATGGTGGTCTATAGGATGACTTTGGAGACCAAGAAGAGGAAGCGAGTGAAGGCAGAGCCGAAGCTCAAATGGTGGAAGTTGAAGAAGGAAGACTGTTGTGTGGAGTTCAGGCAGGAGTTAAGACAGGCACTGGGTGGTAGTGAAGAGTTGCCAGATGGCTGGAAAACCACTGCAGAAATAGTGAAGGAGACAGCTAGGAAGGTACTTGGTGTGTCATCAGGACAAAGGAAGGAAGACAAGGAGACTTGGTGGTGGAATGAGGAAGTACAACAAATTATACAGAGGAAGAGTTTGACCAAGAAGAAGTGGGACAATAACAACAATAATAATAGTAATGCTAATAATAATCTTTATTTCGGACACACAACCGGTCCATAGCATAAAAGCAACAATACAATAAAAGAAAAAAAAACACTTAGGCCTACATGACACCCCTACACTCCACGAGCACACACACACACACACACACACACACACACACACACACACACACACACACACACACACACACACACATGTGAGGCGTCCACACACACACCGTACAACACAGTCAGTTCATAACAGATACAGGCTGTCTTGCCAGTGCTCATGAAGTCTGGATGTGAACCCATAGCAGCTTTTCGTAGGGCTGGTTAGAGCCTCTATGATGCTGTTCTCCAACACATCCAGGTGACACATAAAATTATACATTAGCTGTCTTAAAAGTACATCACGTGTAGGCACATCTGAGGACACAAACAACTGACTGGCACTATGCCATCTGGGGACATGAAGCAACAACCTTATAGCATCACCGTAAGCTACTCTGATTTTGGCTCAGTTGACATTGTATTGATATCTGCACCTCCCTACACTCGTATTTTGAGTGTAATTCATTTAGCAAAACCTAAAGCCAAATTAGACTGATAACATTATTTTTTTTCCAAATTTGTATAGATATCGTGATAATATCGTTATTGTGAATTCATTTGGCCACCATGATCATGTAGTGAAAATCCAATATGGCAGCCCCAATAGAAAGATGGATGGATGGATGGATGGATAGAAATAATACAAAAATAAAATAGAATAGCAGTGTGGTCATTGGGCTTGCATTGCAAAATTGTGTAATACACCTGAATACATGAAGGGCACACGTCCAGAGAATGTTTAAGTTGAAACCAAAAAATTGTTTATTTGTCAAAATTTTAAAAAAAAAAGTGACTCCATCTCCAAAAATATCAAATTTTCAAATTATGTAAGCAAATGCTTTGGAAATGTTAATTATCCTAAGTTCATGGCAGTAACATTTTTGCAGTAGTGTCAGAAAGGCATCACTCATTCCAAATGATGGAATTTTTAGTCTTGAATAAAATTCTTCAAATAATACTTCTGAATTAAGATTAAAAAAAATATACTACATTGAAGGTAAATCTAAAAAAACATCACGTACATAGTAAATAATAAATAATGTAAACAGTAAAATATGATACTGCGCTTATCCCATTGAGAAAGTCTCTTTTCAGATAGCTACCAGCTCTGGAGTTCATAGGGACTCAGTAACACCACACATTGAGCATCGTTCATCACAGTGAAGGTTTGAGTTGGTTTTTCTAACCACTTGTTCATTATTCATTCATTCATCCATTATCCAAACCGTATATCCTTACTCAGGGTCGTGGGGATGCTGGAGCCTATCCCAGCAGTCATTCAGTGGCAGGCAGGGAGACAACCTGGACAAGCTGCCAGTCCATCACAGGGCCATCACAGGGCATTTTTGGCAAACAGATCTTTTGCCATTTATGCCAAAAAGTTCTATTTTGGTTTTATCTAACTACAAAACCTTCTGCGAGTTTGTTGCAGGCTAGATGTGTGCAATATCTTTGATATTGTTTTTATGCATACATTGTCCTGCTGCTCCCATCCAGTTTAAGACTCTCATGCTAGCCTACAGGCAGAGGTGGAAAACCCGGCTTCAGAAAGTAGAAGTACTAACCATGTATTTGCTCCACCCATGGACTAAACCAGCTGATTTCACTAATTAGTTCTCCTACCTGGCTGAAGTGTTGTGCTAATTAGAATCAGCTAGTTTAGTGCATGGGTGGAGCAAATACATGGTTAGTACTTCTACTTTCTGAAGTGGAGTTTTCCACCTCAGTTTTCCACCTCTTCCTTTGACTGCCTACAGGGCAGTCAAAGGAACAGGTCCTTCCTATCTCCACGCCATGGTCAAGCCGATGCCTGGTTGCCCCATCGCTCAGAGGCCCTTGCTGCTGATCGACCCGGTCACGGCTCTTTTCTGTCCTGGCCCCACAGTGGTGGAATGAACTTTCCACTGATGTCAGGACAGTGGAGTCGCTGCCCATCTTTCAGCCCAGGTTGAAAACTCACCTCTTCAAGAACTACTACCCTGTTACTTGCTCTTAGCACTTATTGTATTCACTCATTTAAAAAAAAAAATCTTTCTAGTGATTTTACTTTAGCACTGGTTTTGCTCTTAGATGCTTGTTTAGAGAGGAGAGGCACTTATGACCTCTGATGACTAGTAGTTCTCCTGATTTCCTACGTTAAATGCATTTATTGTAAGTCCCTTTGGATAAACGCATCGGCTAAATGACTGTAATGTTATGTAATGTCCTTTGTTGGCCATAAAGCCCTGTAGGTCTTTCAAGGTTGCCATTGGATTCCTGGTGGCTTCTCTGACCAATTGTCTTCTCTCCCAGTCATCTAGTTTTGATGGACTGCGGGTGGTGCCATGCATGTTCCACTTCTTAATGATGGCTTCAACAGTGTTGTAAGGAATCTTCAAAGCCTTGCAAGTCTTTATATCCCTCATCTAATGTGAACCTTCCCCAACTTTGTCACAAACTTGTCTTGGGAGGTCTTTGGAGCATGTTGGAGCTGTCTTTGTGTAAGACTGTACTTGCAAACTAAAGAACCACAGTAAAGAACGGTTTTCATTCAGTTGTTCTGGCAGCTCATGGTACCTCAACACCTTGCATGTTAAATCTGTGTTGACTGTTATTAGCTATGAGAGACAAACACTACTGAACATCAGGAATGATACAATCAGATTTTATAGACGATAACAGCCGCAGCGGCAGCAATAGCAATCATGGACTATCCATTGTTTGGGTTACCAGGAATAACACATGGGAAATGCTGCTGCTGGAAAAAAAATGGGGGCGAACAGGCAGGAGTCTTGGTCAGGGCGAGCCAGCGATGAAACCAGCCTCCTCTCTCAAACATTCTTCTAGCGAATGTCCAGTCTCTGGACAACATGCTGGATGAATTTAGGAACAAGATGATTTTCCGATGAGACATTAAGAACAGTAATGTTATAGTTTTCATGGAGACTAGGCTGTACCCATCGATATCTGACTCTGCCATTGTCCCTGCAGGGGTTTCTATTTATTGGCTTGATAGTCTAATATAGAGACTATTTCAGCAGAAATGGCCTCCTAATTTAGAGTATTTTATGATCAGATGCCGAAATTACTACCTCCCACTTGTCCATTAACCCCCCAAACACACACACACACACACACACACACACACACACACACACACACACACACACACACACACACACACGCTCTCCAGTGAGCATGTACCTCTTCGTGACCTGAGTTACAATGTTTTTTCCTTTGAGGCAATTTAATGAAAAACCAAAATAGACATCAAGTTCACTTGGGGTATATATGGTTAAATCATGCAATGCTAATTAAATTATAATTAGTGACTCTGAATAGTTAAATGGGTAAGGCACTGCATTAGGGGTTCCACTCCTGCTGGGGCTGCAGAAATTAAAATAGTTATGGTATTGTAAGGTGTTTGGGATATTAGAAACATCCACAAATTTGTTTGCCATGCATAAACAGATGCTCAGTTTATTATGAATGACGTGACTTAATCTGATGGATAGTTTATTGTACAATCAGGTGGCACTGCTCTGTGGTTGACACTGTGTTGTTCCAATTTTGGACAATGTATGCAGTAAAATGGCAAGATGCTGAAGGTAAATGTTTTCTAATATGACCGAGCCAAAGCAATGGAGAATGGGCTCTTGTTCTAAATATCGCCATTGCCTTGTTGCAAGTGGGGAGGATAAATGTTACTCAAGGATTGTTGGATATTGATTCCGTTATACTATATGTGGAAAATGATTATGATTTTCCATCCATTATCTTAACTGCTTATCCTGCTCTCAGGGTCACGGGGATGCTGGAGCCTATTCCAGCAGTCATTGGGCAGCAGGTGGGGAGACACCCTGGACAGGCCGCCAGGCCATCACTGGGCCCACCCACACACACACACACACACACACACACACACACACACACACACACACACACACACACACACACACCACACACACACACCCACACACACACACACCCACACTCATTCCTAGGGACAATTTAGTATGGCCAATTCACCTGACTTACATGTTTTTGGACTGTTGGAGGAAACCGGAGCCTCCGGAGGAAACCCACGCAGACATGGGGAGAACATGCAAACGCCACACAGAGGACGCCCCAGGATGACCCACCAAGGTTGGACTACCCCAGGGCTCAAACCCAGGACCTTCTTGCTGTGATGCGACGGTGCTAACCACTGTGCCACCGTGCCGCCCTGATCATGATTTTGAACTAGTTTATTATGAATGAGTTAGTCATTAGTCCGGTTTCCTCCCACAGTCCAAAGACACGTGGGTCAGGTGAAACAGCCGTACTAAACTGTCCCTAGGTGTGAATGTGTCGGCCCTGTGATGGACTGGCAGTCTGTCCAGGGTGTCTCCCTGCCTGCTGCCCAATGACTGCCGGGATAGGCTCCAGCATCCCACAACCCTGAGTAAGGATAAGTGGCTTGGATAATGGATGGATGATATGCAGTAAACTCAAACTCAACACATTTTCTTAATTTAACTTAATCTCTGCTTTGGGACTATGAAAAAAAAATCCAAATTATACGTAGGGAGATAAATATATTGAATAAAGACAGCGTGGCCTGCATTGCCTGATGTAATGGCATCCCTTCAGAGGAAAACTATTATTTGTGCGGTGGAGCAGAAAAGCTTGCAGAGGCAATGACTGTCATTTGGCACCATTTGCCAAGAAGACAGACCCCAGTAACAGAGTTATTTCAGCTTAGCCTTGTTACCATGTCCCCTTTGACTGAAAGCCGTCCAGGCTAATGTCACTATTCAAGCACTCTCATGCGAACTGACTGCACTCATTGGGTAAATAATTTACAAATTTGAATTTGAATTAGACAAAGTAACTCCAAGAGAGACGTCAGATGAGCCAATAGCAATAAAACTCAAATCTCAAGAAGCTGGTAATAGAGAACATAGCCCATCTTTTGTAGCCCATCTTAGTCTGGCTTTACTTAAGTTAGGAGTAGGTTACACTCCAAAATGCTATTCCATTTTGACAAAACAAAGCAAACCTTGATATTTTGAGTTAGATATATCAAATGAAAAAAACGGGAATAAATCTCAAAATTACCTTTGTCAGCGAAAGTTTATAAAAAATTTTTTTTAAAAAAAAGCCAAGGCTGCGATCACACACAACACACTTTTATACAAAGTGTGCCGTTCTGCTGTTTTTCCCAACAGCCTTGATTCTGATCACATTAGATGTATTTTCATTTGGCAGCGCTACAGTTCCACAGCATCACCCGCCAATAATCACTTGTGTTCAAGTATCAAAAATAAGTGAATAACCTTACAAACATCTACCCATCTCGCTTATCATTACTTACTTATTATTGTTACACACTGTATTTATTTTTCAGAGCAGAATCATGTTTATTCACCATGTAGGTTTGCACATACATGGAATTTCACTCCGGTTTCGTGGCTCTGCCAGTGTACTTAACATAGAATAACAACACAGCAACACAACAATCTTCAGATATATACACATGGATTGACTATATACAGGAAAATAAGAGACAATAAAGTAAAATGGTGCAGAGAATATATCAGAGATGCTGAAATAGATGTTAGCAGGTTACTTACATACATGCCTGAGGTAGATGGACATGACGGAGTGTACCAGTATACGTACTATGTGCAGTACACTATATACAAAATGGTTGGATTTATTGGCAGTGTTAAGTGTTCATTTGAACGACAGCCTGTGGAAAGAAACTGTTTTTATATCTGGCTGTTTTGAGGTACAGTGCTCTGTAGCACCTGCCAGAGGGGAGGAGTTGGAACAGGTTGTGACCAGGGTGTGATGGGTCTGCAGTGATGTTGCCTGCCTGTTTCCTGACTCTGGAGGTGTATAAGTCCTGAGTGGAGGGCAGTTTGGCAGCAATGATTTCCTCTGCAAATTTAACTGTCCATTATAGTCTGTCCCGGTCCTGTTTAGTGACTGATCAAAACCAGACAGTGATGGACGTGCAGAGGACAGACTGGATAATTGCAGTGTAGAACTGAATCAGCAGTTCCTGAGGCAGGTTTAACTTCCTGAGCTGACAGAGAAAGTACATCCTCTGTTGGGCCCTTTTGATGATTGTGTCTATGTTGGATGTCCACCTTAGGTCCTGGGAGATTGTTGAACCCAGAAATCTGTAGGTTTTCACCACAGACACTGTGCTGTTGAGTATGGTGAGGGGGGGCAGTGTTGGGGGGGGGAGGGCTCCTACTGAAGTCCACTGTCATCTCCACAGTTTTGAGCACGTTCAGCTCCAGGTTGTTATGGCCACACCAGAGGACAAGCTGATCAACCTCCCATCTATATGCACTCTTCACCATCCCGGATAAGGCCAATGAAGGTTGTGTCATCCACAAACTTCAGCAGTTTACCAGACAGGTCTCCTGAGGTGCAGTCATTTGTGTAGAGGGAGAAGAGTAGAGGAGAGAGCACACATCCCTGGGGGGCAGCAGTACTGATTTTCCGGTTGCTGGATGTGATTTTTCCCCAGCCTCACCAGCTGCCTCCTGTCTATCAGGAAGATTTTAATCCACTGGCAGATGGGGGCTGGTACAGTGAGCTGGGTGAGTTTGGAGCAGAGCATATCTGGGACGATGGTGTTGAAAGCTGAGCTGAAGTCCACAAACAGGACCCTTGCATATATCCCTGGGAGTTGAGGTGTTGGAAGAGGTACTGCAATCCCATGTTGACTGCATCATCCACTGACCTGCTTGTTCGGTAGGCAAACTGCAGGGGGCCTGTGATTTCCTTCAGGTGGGCCAACACCAGTCTCTCGAAGGATTTCATGACCACAGACATTAAGGCAATGGGCCTGTAGTCATATCTTGGATGATGGTGTTGAACGCTGACCTTAAGTCCACAAACAGGACCCTTGAGTGTGTTCCTGGGGAGTCGAGGTGTTGGAAGACGTAGTGCAATCCCATGTTGACTGCATCCTCCACTGACCTGTTTGCTCAGTAGGTAAACTGCAAGGGCTCGAGCAGGAGGCCTGTGATTTCCTTCAGGTGAGCTAACACCAGTCTCTCAAAGGATTTCACGACCACAGATGTTAGAGCAATGGGCCTATAGTCATTTAATCCTGTAATACAGGGTTTCTTGGGGACTAGGATGATAGTAGAGCTCTTGAAGCAGGAGGGGACTTCACACAGTTCCAGTGATCTGCTGAAGATCAGTGTGAAAATGGGGGCCAGCTGGTCAGCACAGACTTTCAGACAGGAGGGTGACACGCCATCCAGGCCTTCCTGGTCTTCTGTCTCCGGAAGAGCTTGCACATGTCCTCAACACAGACCCTGAGTGCAGGTGGGAGGTCGGTTGGGAGGGGAGAGTGTCTGGCAGGGAATGCAGTTGGTTGTGTGTTGCGGTCGAAGAGGGTGAGGAGTGTGAGCTTGCTTATCAAGCCTGCAGTAAAGCCTATCTAGATCATCAGCCAGTTGATGGTTCCCTACAGTATGTGGGGAATGGTCTCATATCTCTGAAAGATGGAGAGGCAGAGAACACTTTTTTAAGCTCTTTTCGGTGGAAAATCTGTGAACCAACTTCCATATTTGTGGATAATCTGCATTTCAACATTTTCTTATGCGAAAAACAATGCTATGTTGCATTGTTATTCAAATTTTTTTATACAATGGCACCAATCGGCAAACCAGGAAGTAAGTTTTCACATTCATGGATTGTTCGCCATTGACATCAATGGCACATATTCGCCTTACACAATTTTGGGATGTTTCAGAGACACATAGAAGAATGGGCAGTGCTAGGACTGCTAATGAGAGAGAGAGAGAGAGAGAGAGAGAGAGAGAGAGAGAGAGAGAGAGAGAGAGAGAGAGAGAGAGAGCAAGAGAGAGAGCAAGAGAGAGAGCAAGAGAGAGAGCGAAAGAGAGAGAGCGAAAGAGAGAGAGAGAGAGAGAGAGAGAGAGAGAGAGAAGAGAGAGAGAGAGAGAGAGAGATTTGTATAGCTTATTATCACAAATTTGCCTCAGTGGGCTTTACAATACTAAAACAAAACCCCCTTTAACAGGGAGAAAAAATAGGAGGAAACCTCAGGGAGAGCAACAGAGGAGGGATCTCTCTCCCAAGACGGAGAGATGTGCAATGAATGTTGTGTGTACAGAATAAAACACAATTTACAGAATACAACATTGAAAGAGGATAACAGAATTATATTGGAATAATAAGATATAAGAAGAATATGAGGAAAAGGATGCCAAGCAATGTCCAGATACCACCAGAACAGCCTAGGACCTGAGCCACGTGACCACCATCACCATGCAGACCACGCAGGAGGACAGACTACAGATGCACACAGGGGAGACTCGCATCACACCATTCACATAAGCGGGAGAAGAGACAAGCAAAAACATTAGTCACACATCAGAGTGAGAGAAGGATATAACATTAGAACAGAATAACAAAGCTGTATGTATTTATAAGATATATAAAAAAGTGATGAGGAGGATGCCAAGACAGTGTCCAGGTGGAGATCACCATAAAGACCTGGGAGGGCAGACTCACATCACACCATTCACATACACAGGAGAAGACATTCAGAGAGAAAATACATTAATAGTTTGCAATAGTCAATAATCTATAATCTCTTTGGCAGAACAGTGCTTTGCAAATTGAGGCAGAAATCAACACGCCAAGCAGTACAGGTTATGAAGTACTCAATTTAAAGGCAACTACTTGTATGTTAAGGCAGAAAGATAAGTTCTAAGTTTGGATTTAAAGGATTCAACAGACTCTGATTGTCTGATGGCAGCAGGCAGGTTATTCCACAAGAACGGGGCCTGATAGGAAAAGGCCCTGCCACCAGCTTACTTCTTTTTTTCTTTTCTTTTTTTAAAAATGTTGGGTACACACAAGAGCCCTGTATTTTTAGGGTGGAGAGCTCAAGATGGAATGTACAGTATATGGAGATCAGACAGGTAGGATGGGGCAAGCCCATTTGGGATTTTATAAGTCAGCAGAAGCATCTTGGAAGTCTGATCTAACATGAATAGGAAGCCAATGAAGGGAGGCAAGAATTGGTGTAAATGTTCAAATTTTCTATTTTTAGTTAGGATTCTAGCTGCTGTATTTTGAACCATCTGAAGACTTTCAGTACTAGTATATGGCAGACCTGAAAACAGAACATTACAGTAATCAAGTCCGGATGAAACAAAAGCATGTATTAGAGTCTCTGTGTCAGCCATGGACAGGAAAGACTGAATTTTAGCTATGTTATGTAAGTTAAAAAAAGGCAGTCTTGGTTATTTCATTTACGTGATTATCAACGGAATGGCTGGGATCAAATAACACCAAGATTTTTGGCTGTCACTTTGTGAAATCACATAATTGTTGAGTATTACTTTTTATTTGATCAAATTGGTGTCTGAGTATAGAAAGGCTAACGACCAACTTTATCTGAATTTAATAGCAGAAATTTAGTGATATCCAATTTTTAACAGCAGCCACAGGGGCCTCTAAACTAGTCATTTGAGTACCATTAGAAATAGATAAGAATGATTAGAAATAGTAGATTAGGAAGATGGTGGCACAAATTCATGTTTGCAGCAGCCTCACCCAGTATCATCCATGCAGTATCTTTGTCCATGTCTGCGTCTAAGTTTGTCTTCGTTTTGATAGTTGGGAGAGCTGGCGCTGGATCGGCTGGGAGAGCTTTGTCTACTGTGCCCTGTGTGCCTAGGGACCATGGCCCTGCCCGGAGCTGTGCCCTGTCAGACCACCCTTGTCTGACAGGATGCGGAAGCGAGGCAGGCTAAGCTAACTGCAAGCCCATGCAGACCGGCAAGTTTCGATAACACTGAGGGCGGTCTGGCGGCAGCCTTGCCTATTCACTGGCCTCCCAAAATCAGTTGTGCGTGAAATACAGTTAATTAATTCAAAATGCGGTAGCACATGTTCTCACCAGAACTAAAAAGTATGAGCACATTACACCTGTTCTTAGATCTGTGAAATGGCTCCCCACCAAAACTAGAACTGATTTTAAAATTATGTTAATTGTATACAAAGCACTACATGGCCTTGCACCACACTATATAAAAGACATGTTAATTGCTTACAAACCAGCAAGAACTCTCGATCAGGTCCAATGGGAGTGGTCTTTTAACCATCCCTTGTGCTAGGTCTAGAGCAGGGAAAGCTGGATTTTCTATTTACACCCCAAGTAGATGGAATGCCCTGCCTGAGGACCTGAGAGAGGCCCCCACACTGGACACATTTAAAAGCAAGTTAAAAACCTTACTTTTTAAAACAGCCTACAGCCTAAAGTTTTAAAACAGCATAAAGTTCTTAGTGTGTGGGTGAGTATGTTTTATATATTTTGCTATTTTATATAGTCTGCTGTTATTGTTGTTACTTTTAATTAATCACTTGGTTATGGCATTTTTATTTATTTTATTAACTCAGTTTCAAACTTGTATGTACATTTATAAAATGTGTCTGTACTTTTTGTGAGGGGGAGATTTTATTGTTTTATTGTGTGAAGCACTTTGTGTTATATGTGTTTGTATGAAAAGTGCTATACAAATAAAGTATGATTGATTGATTAATTGATTGATTAATTGATTGATTGATTGATTGGCTGATTGATTGATTGCCTAGCCTTTACTGTGTTTTTAGTGTCATCGTGTGGCGTGCAGGGAGGTGCGTGGAAGGTGTCCACCTGGGAGAGCTGCGTTGGATCACCTAAGGGAGCCTGGTCTGCTGCGTCCGGTGGGCCCAAGGATCACGGCCCTGCCTGGAGCTGCGCCCAAACAGAAAAAACCCAGGGCAGTCTGACAGGATGCAGAAGCAGGACAGGCTAAGCTAACTGCTAGTCCATGCAGACTGGCAGTTCCAACAGTCATCTTGGCAGGCGTTCGTTCTCCTGGACAGTGATTTTTTTTTGTAGTTTGGATATATGTGTTCTTATAGTTCTTATAGTTTTTGGATATGTGTTTTTTGTCTTTGTGTTGCACTACTGTGGGTTGGGAGAAATTATGTTTCGTTTCATTTCATGTGTGCAAGTGCATGAAATGAAATGACAAAGTGTTCTTGATTCCTGATTATCCACCCTTATAGGGACATACAGCCGAGTGTCATCCATATAGCAATGGAAATTTATTCCATGACTGCGTATTATTTGGTCAAGAGGTGAAATATAAAGAGCAAAAAGTAGAGGGCCAAGGACCAAACACTGGGGTATGCCATATCAAGGTCAGAGAATTTCGATGTTACATTATTACACACTGTGTTCTTCTAGATAAGTAGGACTTAAGACAAGAGAGAGCGAAAATGACAAATTATTCTGTCTAATAGTATACAGCCCCCTTTCTCAAACTATGGGCGGGGACCGGCGCCGGGCCGCGAAGGAATCCCTGCTGGGCCGCCAAAAAATAACTGTCTTTAAAAAAATATAGGCTATATATTTTTTTTCTTTTAATTTAAATAAATAATTGTATTCAGTTCAATGGGTCTGTGAATGTGCTCATTCATCCAGGTCATGGTTATCCAAAGGAGTTGAATCAAGTGCAACTGGACTTGGTATATATCCGTGAAGACGTTTCGCCTCTCACCCAAGAGGCTTCCTCAGTTCGTGCCTTTCTGACTAGACCAAGCTAGTCTGACCGGCTGGTGATGAGACTCAGTATCTATCCTCTAGGGGTCGTTGTCAGAGCTATTGATATCCGTGGCTCTTTGTGTCCCTATGTTTACCAACGCCCGTCGCTAACAGAGCCATGGATATGAGTGGCTCTTTGATGATCTCTACCCAGGAGACTGAAGAAGCCTAGCCTCCAAGAACAACAGTCGGTCACTAACGGCTCCAACGACTCTCATGACCACTGAACAATGAAGTCGAAATCAACACCCCCAACGACCGTCGCTGCTAAACAAATGCAAATCAACAGCTCCGATGGCGACTGGCGCGGCTGGACATCGGAGCACAGGAGAGCCACGCATATTAATAGCTCCGATAACGACGGGCGCGGCCAAACATCGGTACACAAGAGCCACGCATATCTATGGCTCTGTTAGCGACGGGACATTTTTCAGACGAATGACAAAATCGCTGCGTTCAAGAAAAAGCTCTCCGTCTGGAAAACTCGAGTTGGCAAGGGAGTTTATGATATGTTCCCATTATTTTCTTCTCTGGCTGATGAGAGTTTGGCGGATTTGAGTCCCATGCGCAAATTTATGGGAGAACACCTGAGCCAGACTTTGCTCAAATTTGAGGAATACTTCCCATCACAATCTGACGCACGCACCGGAAATCAATGGATGCGTGATCCGTTCACCACTGCCGAGACCAGCACATATGTGCCACTCTCGAGGAGGACACGCTTGTGGAGCTGTCATGTGACGGAGGGCTGCGCGCTCGTTTCAATTCTATGCTGCTTTCAGAATCCTGGCTGGCCTGCCGAGGAGAATACCCGCAACTCAGTGAGACGGCAGTGAAAATGTTGCTCCCCTTTCATTCCACCTATCTGTGCGTTCTCAACTCTTGCTGCGACAAAACCGGCATACAGGAATAGACTGGCTTCTGAAAACACCATGCGTGTTTCCCTCTCCTCCTTTCCCACTCGGTTTGACCTACTGGTTTCAAGAAGACAGGCGCACCCATCTCATTAGGTGAGCACATGAATCAGACATTGATTATGTAGCGCTATCTATCCTTTTTAACTGTCAAGGACAACGCTCCTGAGTTCTCTATACAACTCGGTATCCAATAAACTATTGGTATGTTAACTTCGCTTTTTATGTGTTTAAAGTATGTTCTAAAGGCTCTAAATGTCTTACAGTGTCATCTGGTAACTCCAACTAAAAAGGTTGACTACCCCTTTAAGGCAATCTAACATGGTCTAGACACCTCAATGTGTCACCGAGTAACTTATATTAAAATGGTGGACTAGACCTTTAAGGTTGTCTCAACATGTCACTTACCATAGCCTAGACACCACAGGAATAAAGACACATGAATAATCCACACTCACACAGGTACATAGAATTATATATACAAATGTATTATGAGTAATAATTATTAGAATGAATGAAAGTGATAAGCCTCAATGGCTAACAAGCATCTGCATTCAGATATACACAAATTAATCAGACTAACACATTAGCATACAGCTCAATAACCCTATAACTAAGCCGGCAATAAAATAAAAGAAAGTCAACCCCCAGTTGCAGGCCTGTTTCTTTATCGGGTACGTTGGGACCCTAAACAGCCCTCTTCGCTCCCCTTGGAAGCCCGCACATCCAACTTGTACTCACAAAGAATGCTCCTCTTCGTCTCGCGCTTCTCACCGGAGCACAGCAGCGAACGTCAGGCAGGCAGCCATCCTAGCTAACTGGCTAGTTAGCCGTTAGCACCATCTCACGGTCGAACCGTGCGCTCGCCTCGGCAGACCAACACGGCAACAGACGACTCCTTCTGCGTTCCTCGATGGTCGCATGAACCCACCACTACACTGTACTGATAACGTTACTTCGCTAAACTAGAAGACGGCCCGACTCACTGTGGGGCAAGCCCCTTACCGCATCCAGTCCATTCGCGCGTCTTGCTGTGCTAGCAACGAACAACGACTGGCTAGCTCGCTCCGTAACGTCGCTGGGTCCACATATGGGACTGACGAGTAGTCAGTTTGTCTCCCAAATCCACACAAACAGTTCCCGGGATGGGTCTCGGTCAGACACCCGCACACGTCACTGTTCACTAAACTTCAATTACATTTCTCTCACCGCAAAATAGCATATAACAACTCGACATCAAACTGCTCCGTTTGGCTCACACAAGGGACGAGAGACCTCCTTCCCTCCGTCCAGTCTGCTCGTGCTGACGTTTCCCGCTGCCCTCTCAACCAATCACATTCAAGGTAAGGTATTCTCTCCACAGCCAACCAATCACAACAATGGTAAGTTTCAACACGAAAGTAAATGCATTTCACATTGGTAAACAACTGTTTTGCAGAACAATATCAACAATATAATATTCATATTCAAAAGGTATAAAAAATAACAAACATAGGCCAAACTCTTATCTAATAGTGCAATGTAATATATCTAAGGCCTATAATTTAACCACAGGGTTACAATTATATTATGTTTTTTAAGACTAATTTGATTTATATTGTTCCTCTTATTCTGTCTCTCCCTATACCCTCTCTCTCAAACACACATGCACACACCTTTTTATTAAATAGCCTATTGATTTGGTCACCTGACGGCAAAATGATTTGAGGGAATGTCAGTCATGTGTGAAGGTATTTGTCTAATTTATTTCGTTTTTAAAGCTAATTAGTACCTGTCATTTACTGCAGGGAAAGATGGGGTCCAACAGAGAGACAGCCGACTCAGCCAACAGAGAGACAGACAACTCAGCCAGTAGACAGCCAGACATCAGCCAACAGACAGACAGATAAGTCAGCAAATAGACAGACAGACAATAGACAGACAGACAACTCACCCAACAACAGACAACAGACAGACAGACAACAGAGACTTTCAAATAGACATGATGTGGCATGGACAAGAGAGACAGACACAATTCTATAAATATAGCCTACATTTAAATGATTAAAATTTTTTATATATTAAAATACATTGAATAAAAAAATTAGTCTTTTTTTCCCCCAAAAAATTACGTAAGTGGTCCCCAGAGGTTGAGGGCCATGGATTACTGGCCCCCGGGACTAAAAAGTTTGAGAGAGGCTGGTATACAGTGATAAGTGGTGTCAAAGGCTGCACTGAGGTCCAGTAGTAGAAGCACAGAGATGGAAGCAGAGTCCACAGCAAGTAGAAGATCATTCACCACTCTGGACAGAGCAGTTTCAGTGGAGTGACAGGCCTGAAAGCCGATTGAAAAGGTTCATATAGATAATTTTCTTCTATGTGGGTTGAAAGTTGTTGATACACAACTCTCTCTAGTGCTTTAGAAAAGAAGGGAAGATTGGAGACTGGTCGGTAGTTAAGAGACGCCGGATCCAGGTGTGGTTTCTTAAGTAGAGGTTTAACCACAGTTGTCTTAAAACTGCTGGGAATGGTGCCAGTAGTAAATGATAAATTAACAATGTCTAGCATTGTAGGTCCCAGGAAAGGCCAGAGGTCTTTAAAAAATTTTGCCAGTAAAGAGTCGAGTAGGCAAGTACGTGGTTTAGAAGCTGACATGCACTAAGTCAAAGCATCAAGAGAGATAGTCCCTGTTATTACAGCTTTTGAGACTGTCAGTGACTCATTGTATAGATATGAATTTGGTAAGACAGAATCTGCAGGAGTTGCTGGAGTTGAAGAAAAGATTTTGTTTATGATCTCATCAACTTTATTGCAGAAAATGTCTAGAAACTTATGGACCATGAATGGTGAGCAATAGGCAGTTGCTTTTTAGTAGATTTAGCTGTCAAAGAGAAATCTGGGATTATGTTTATTGATATTGATTAAGCAATAGTTATGCTGCATTTGAAGCAGATAAAGCACACTTCTATTTCAATAAAAACTCGTGCTAAGATAGGTTAAAAAAAAAAACTTCCCATTTCGATTTTCACCATTTACATTCCAGTCTCCTGCAGGCCCAGTTGACAGCAAGTGTCTTGTCATTAAACCAGGACCAGGGTGTAGGCCTCTTTAGCCGCCTAGCTCTGGTAGTGAGAGGTGCAACTGAATCGAGGAGATGAGAGAGGGCCACATTTAAGTCACTGGAGACATTTTCCAATCGAGTCAGTCACTACAGTGAGAGGAGCCAAGACTTCAGACAGGTGCTGGCCAAATGCAGCTACAGTTGACAGACCAATGTGGTGAGTGGCAATTACATCTGCGCCGACATTAACAGGATAGGTCAGTAATACTTCAAATTTAATGAAAAAATGGTCTGACACAGCAGATGTGGTTGGCAAGACAGTCACATCAGAAACAGCTATCCCTTTAGATTAAACCAAATCAAGGGTGTTGACACTGCAATGAGTCAACTCTTGAATGAACTGAGCGAACCCAAAAGTATCAACTAGTGCCAGAAAGGCTTTTCTTAGAGGATCACCAGCCTTTTTCAGATGAATACTGAAATCACCTAGAATTAGAATCTCATCAGAATGAGTAACAAGACCTAAGATAGGTTCTCCAAATTCTTCAAGAAATAGTCAGAGCCAGGAGGTCGACAGAGTATTACCATCTAGACTGAGCAGATTCTGTTTGTGACTGAGGGAGATGGACTTAGAATAAGAGCCTCAAGGGTTGAATTTGGATAAATTTTAGAAGCTAAATTGAAAACATACTTAAGTATTAAAGTGACACCGCCACCTTTTTTATTTGCCTGAGCTACATGGGCATAAGTATAGCCATTGAGGGCGCTTCATTTAACGAAAGAAAAATCATTCAGTTTCAGCTAGGTTTCATATAACCCAGTCATATCAAAACCATGTTCAAGAATCAGATAATTTATTAGGAAGCCTTTGGTAGAACAATGTGAACAAAGTCAGTCCTTCACAATAACCTGTCCAATAAAGACTTAATTTTCCATCACAGAACCAATTCACATATCAATGAGAGACAGAGAGAAAGAGAGAGAATTTATATATATATATATATTTATGTTTAAATCAAATTGTCAACTTACAAGTACTTGACATACATCTTTAACATGCCCAAAAATAATCATTCAACAACAGCTCAAAACATAAAACAACAAACGGAAAACGGAAAACAGATAAGACCCCTTTTATCCGAGCAGCTCATCCTCTACGGTTTAACACAGCACCTCTTTATAACACCAAATGGTTGTGAATTTGTCTAAATCCTTCATTGCTCTGTAATAATTAAAATCTTCCATTATCCTGGTCTTGACCATCCTGGTAAACACGAGTTCAACATCACATTCTAGACTCTTCAATTCTTTCTTTCAGGCTCACTTAAATAGCCATTTTTGCCTGTCCTGCAATTCAAGAGTTGGCATTTATATTTTAAATGTTGGCTATGGTTAAAACCAAGAATATTAGCGTTTGTAAAAACTTTCTCCAGATGATCTAAATAACTTTTCTAATAGCAGAAGCAGGGGTATATGTCTCACACATTCTGGGAGCGAGAGAGAGAGAGAGAGAGAGAGAGAGAGAGATTTGATTTTTAAAAGTACGTTTATTCAGATTACATTCCAGTCCAACAGCTGATATTCAAGCATATTCATCTTTTTGTAATCCAACTCACAAAATGAAAACATTTTAGAAAAAAAGTCCCATTGAGTAGTTTAAACAAGTATTTATAAGAACAAACAGGATTTCAAACTTAAGTCATCTCTACTTGCATAGCCCAACATCACAAACACAAATTCACCTCAGGGGTTTTTTTTTTTTGCTGCAACACAACATCCTGTCCTTAGACCCTCGCATCAGATGAGGAACAACTCCCTAAAAAAACAAAAACCTTTAACAGAGAGAAAAAATAGGAAATAGGAAGAGACCTTAGGGAGTGCAACAGAGGAGAGATCCCTCTCCCAAGACAAACAATGTGCAATGGATGTTGCATTTACACAATTTACATAACAAATGAATAAATGAATAAAACATAAGCCAATGATACAGCCAGGACTTTCCCTCGTTACACAAATTAGTAAAAATAAAACCAGATCTTCATCATCTCCCACTGAGCACAATACTCCCCCAAGTTCTGGAAAAAAGGTCATTTCTGATTGGATGCTCTACTCCCCTGTCATAGGCCCTCTGAATCTTCAGCTCCTCTTCAGACAGTTTTTTAACCCATAGCTTTAAAATGTCTCTTGTGCGGCATGTAGAGCTCATGTTGAGCAGCTGAGCTACTGCCTTGGTGTTGTCGAGTCCTGATCCTGCTGCAGCCACTATTCACTGTAGGGTGATGTTCCTGATGGAAACCAGTTTCTGGGAAAGTGCTGGAGTGCACCGATCGTGGACATCCAGCCTGGCTCCATGAATCAGGGGCTCCTCCAGCAGCCAGTGCAGGGAGGCTGCAGGCTCCAACCTTTCACACATATAGTATCCGGGCAGCAATTTCTGCAGAAACTCAGCCTCCTTATGCGTGACAGTCTTGATGATGAACTCATCATCCTTGGTCAGATAGAAAATTGACCCGCTTGCTCCCGGGTTAGAAAACTCGATCAGGGGCTCATTACACAGCGAGTACAGGTAGTCATCTGGTTTGATGCCAAACAATTCTCTGAAAAAGCGGAAAGCCACAGGAATGTAGGTTTTGAAACTAATGTCTGGGAAATAGTGGGCTCCAGTCAAATTGCTGCTCTCGCTGGGGAAGCAGATACTCTCTACCATGTAGAAGCCCTGCATCAACATGTCTCTCTCCAGCTTGGAGCTCAGGTTACCCACTGTGTAACCTATACCCAGCCAGATGGCACCTTTCAGGGCAGAGGATATGGTCTTCTTAAAGGTGATCTCTTCTGAAGCATCCACACCTCTGTGGCCAATCATCTTCCCCTGACCGGGCTGGCCTGAGGAAGAAGGCATCTCTGTGATGAAGGCCTTTGCAGCAGCATCGGTAGTACATGTTTGACATCCCTTTTGTTGGAGTCTAAAGTTGGAGTCGAGTCAGCATGTGATCAAGTCAGTTCTATTGGTTGATGTGGGATTTGGGAGAGCTGCCTTGACATTAATTGGCACTGGCATAATAGTTTGGGAGGAGGAGGAGCCATTCTTCCCCTTGTGCATGAAAGACAGAGAAAGAGATGATATAAACAGGTAGAGGAAACAGTAAGAGGAAGATCACTCAGTGCAACAGACTCTTCATAACCTTACTTACTTAGACTTTAACTTTTTAGAACTTGTTCCTTTATTGGCCTTAAGCATCCTTCTGAGATCTGTTATTTTTTTTTCTCAAATGGGAACGTTTTTTCTTTTTTCGTTTTCTCATCCAACATATCAAAACCAACTACTTTCTGCAAAGTCGACACACCTCTGATAAAATTTCCCGTATCTGTAAAAATACTCAGATACTTTTAACAGATATTCCAAAGGTGTCATCTAAGAAACCATTAATTTCCTCTAGCGAGCATAGGTCGCCAATTTGTGACTGAGTCTGTAACAGAGATACAGTCAGTCAGTTTCATACCCTATTTCCTCCACCTTACCATCTCTCTCACCGAGGACGCCATCTCTCTTACACCAAAAAAAAGAGGAAAAAAAACTACAACAAACAAAATACACAGACTACAGCAAATATAGCCACAGCAAAAAAAACAAAAAAACAAAAACAAAAAAACAAACTTAATCTGAAACCATCGGCCCTAAAGACAAAAATAACCTACTAGAAATTGGATAAATACATCGCATTTACTAACAGCAAGTCACTCTAACCACACACATTCACTCACACACCGACTCCCAGCATGCACCGAGAGAGAATTTCAATTTTAAAACACGTCTTCATTTAACAAGAAACAGACTTTAAGATGACATCTTTTTTAACAATATGAACAAAGTCACAACTTCACATTAACCTGTCCAATAAAAACTTCATTCTCCATCACAGAACCGATTCACATATCAATTGAGAGAGAGCCAAAGAGAGGAAGAGAGATCTTTTATTTTCTATCTTTCTTTACTTGCTGATTCTTAACTGTTGGTATATAAATCTTAATAATAAACCTACAGAGTTGAAAGACATGTTCAAGGTATTATCAAAGCATATTGGAAATATTGTGGCGGACACTAGGGGCTATGCCTCTCACCCAGCAGAACTGTGAGCTGGGGGCGTGGTTTACGTTCCCGGGCTTGCTGATGCAGGGTTGTTCCTGCTGTAGTTTGGTTTTGGACCTGAGGAATAAACATCAAACTCACCTTGGTCTCCTGTGTTTTTCCTCATTCCTGCCACATTGGTGACCCCGAATTGAACATGTTTGGAGCAGAAGAAGAGTGTGAATCCACTTCGGCCACGCCGCCCCAACTCACAGCCGGCCGTTCTCGCCGCGGCTGTGAAGCTCCCAGAGTTCTGGTAGAGCGACCCGGCTTCGTGGCTCCAGCATGTCGAGATTCCACCTGCGTGGAATCTCCGCGGACGACTCCAGATACTATTTGGTCGTCGCTGCGCTGGACCAGCAGTCCACACGCCGGGCCATGCAGCTGTTGCGCCCCCCCCCCCGCAACACGATAAATACGTCGACCTCAAACATTTCTGCTCCGGAGGTACAGCCTATCTGCCGCAGAGAGGGCAGATAGAATCCTTTCCCTATCCGGTTTGTGCGACGGGACGGCTGTGGATCTCATGGACAATATGCTGTCGCTGCTAGGCTCGGACGAAGGTGGATTCCTTTTCCCGCACGTTTTCCTGCGCCAGCTTCCGTCTCCTGTGCGCGCAGCTTTGGCTAACTCCCCGTGTCTGGCCGCTGGTGACTGCCGAGGTTTGGCTGAGGAGGCCGATCGGGTCCTGCTGGCTACCAGACGGTTCTCTGTGCTGAGTGTGGCATCGGAGCCTCTGCGGCCGGCGTCGGAGGACGCGGACCCGGCAGTGGTGACTGGAGTGACTGTCTGGAGACGGCGCGGGAGCGGCCTCTGTTTCTTCCACCAGCGGTTCGGCGGCAAAGCGAGGCGCTGCGTCCCTCCGTGCACGTTTGAGGCGGCGGGAAACTCCAGGGCCAGCGCTCAGTAGCAGCTGTGGCCGCTGGCGGACGTAGTGAGCTACTCGTCATTAAGGACACGATGTCAGGAAGACGGTTTCTGGTGGACTCAGGCTCGCAAAAGAGCCTACTCCCTCCTGCTAAGACAGACAGGTCGGCCGAAGGCGGCGGCCCACAGTTAAGTGCAGCTAACGGTTCGTCCATTGCGACGTTTGGCACAAGGTTGGTGACCGTTTGCTTCCACGGGCGCCATTTTGAGTGGGACTTTGTAGTGGCCGCCATTACTGTTCCTATTATCGGCGCGGATTTTCTGTGTGCTAATGGTCTGCTGGTTGATGTTGCAAACCGCCGTTTAATTGATGCTGTGTCTTTCGCCACTTTTCCGTGCGAGACAGGGGGAGCCGGACCGCTAACACACGCTAACTTTTTAGCATTAGGTGATGTTTTTCAGTGTTTGCTGGCGGATTTTCCATCGGTGACTACACCTGCCTTTTCCACCGCGGTTACTAAACACGGGTAGAACATTTCATTCCCACTGTGGGACCGTCAGTTTTTGCGCGCGCGGCGCCTCGACGCGGTAAAATTGGCTATCGCTAAGGAGGCGTTCGCCATCATGGAGCGTCTGGGTATAGTGAGGCGTTCCAACAGCCCGTGGGCCTCGCCGCTTCACATGGTGCCCAAGGCGGATGGGTCGTGGCGGCCTTGCGGCGACTTTCGCCGCCTGAACAACGTCACCGCCAATGATCGCTATCCCATCCCACACATACAGGACTTTTCCATACGCCTGGCAGGTACCAGTATTTTCTCTAAGGTGGACCTGGTGCGCGGCTATCATCAGGTTCCCGTGCGCGCAGAGGACGTGCCCAAGAGCGCAGTGATCACCCCATTTGGGCTTTTTGAGTTCATGCGCATGCCTTTTGGCTTGAAGGGGGCAGCGCAAACCTTTCAGAGGCTGATGGACTCGGGGTTGCGTGACCTTGCTTTCGTGTTCGTTTATCTCGACGACATATTAGTGGCCAGTCCGTCAGCTGAAGAGCACCTGGCACACCTGAAACAGGTTTTCCGTCATCTGGACGAACACGGCCAAGTGTCAGTTTGGACTGCCGGTGATTGACTTCTTGGGTCACCGCATTTCGCCGCAAGGCGCGGTCCCATTGCCTTCTAAGGTGCAAGCCAACGGTGGCGGAATTTCCCCGCCCAGTCTCTGTTAAGGCATTGCAGGAATTCTTGGGCATGGTGAATTTCTATAACCGTTTCCTCCCTCGCGCTGCCCACCTCCTTCAGCCACTTTACTAAGCCCTGCGGCTTAAGAAGGCTAACGACCCTGTCGACTGGACTCCCGAACGGGTCCAGGCTTTTGACGGAGCTAAGAGTGCCCTGGCTAACGCTGCCCTCCTCGCCCATCCCACACCCACGGCGTCCATAGCTTTAACAACCGATGCGTCTGACATAGCCGTGAGGGCTGTGGTTGAACAGCGTGTGGCGAACTCGCATTTTTTAGCCGCAAACTGCGAGATAGCGAGCGCAAGTACAGCGTTTTTGACCGGGAGTTGCTGGCACTGCACCTTGCAACCCGGCATTTCCGCTTCCTGCTGGAGGGTCGCCCATTCACGGCTTATGTGGAGCATAAACCGCTGACTTTCGCCATGTCCAAGGTGACTGAGCTGTGGTCTGTTCGTCAGCAGCGCCACCTAGCGGCAATCTCCGAGTTCACAACGGACCTTCAGCATGTGGCCGGGAAGTCCAACCCTGTTGCTGATTGTCTGTCGCGTGTGCTTGTGTGTCCTGTGCACCTCGGTGTGGATTTCTCCGCTATGGCTGCCGACCAGCCCAGCGACCCGGACGTCCTTGCCCTTAGGTCAACGTGTACCGGCCTCAAGCTAGAGGACGCTGTGATGCAGGAAGGCAGTCCTGCCCTCCTCTGCGATGTCTCCACTGGCCGTCCCCGCCCCGTTGTTCGAGTGGCCTGGCGCCGTCGAGTTTTCGATTCGATTCACTCCCTCTCGCACCCTGGAGTTCGGGCGTCAGTGAAGTTGGTCGGTTCCAAGTTCGTCTGGCCTGGTCTCCGCAAGGACGTCAAGGGGTGGGCAGCTGCATGTGTAGCGTGCCAGCGCGCTAAGGTCCACCAGCACACTAAGTCGCCCCTCGAACCGTTTCCGATCCCGGGCAGACGTTTTGACCACGTGCATGTGGACCTGGTGGGCCCTCTACCTTCTTCACAGGGTTTTACGCACCTGCTCACAATGGTAGATCGGACCACCAGGTGGCCAGAGGCTGTCCCTCTGTCCTCCACAACATCCTTGGATGTTGCACGCGCTTTTCTTTCCTCCTGGGTCACCCGTTTCGGCACTCCGTCAGATATCACCTCAGACAGGGGCCCCTAGCTCATGTCAGAGCTCTGGTCGGCACTTGCGCGATCCTTGGGTGTGCAGGTACACCGCACTACCGCGTACCACCCTCAGGCTAACGGCTTGTGTGAACATTTTCACCGGTTGCTCAAGGCAGTGCAATCCACCCAGTGGTAACTGGGTGGATTGTTTACCTTGGGTTATGCTCGGGTTGCGTTCGGCTCCTAAGGAGGACCTCGATAATTCGCCCGCTGAGCTGGTGCTTGGTCAGCCGCTCTGCGTCCCTGGGGAATTTTTGCCTGGGAGTTCCGCTCCTTGGCCCCGTCTGGCCGTTTATCCTTTTTTGTCCGACAGCACTCGGGTTCCAGGCCCCATTCACCACTGTTTTCCACGGTCATTCGTGCCTGCGGAGCTCATGTCGGCTTGTTTTGTTTTTGTACGGCATGATGCTCACCGCTCGCCCCTCCAACCCCCATATGATGGCCCATTTCGGGTTCTTGAGACGGGTCCTAAGGGTTTTGTGCTGGATATGGGTGGGTGTAGGGAGCGTGTCACGCTTGATAGGCTTAAACCGGCACACAGGGTGGCAGGCGAAGTTGTGTTTCCGGCCCAGGTTCCCCGTCGGGGTCGTCCTCCTTCCAGGACCCCGGCAGTGTCTTCACGGGTTCAGCGTTCTGCTTCTCAGCCGGCTTTGGACTGTGTTTCACCTACTGTTTCGGCTGAGGGACAGCACAGCCGTTATGGCAGGCTGCTTAAGCCTCCAGTGAGACACTAATTTTCTTTCCAGGAGTCCCTTCTGGGTGTTCAGGGGGGGGGGGGGCTGTGTGGCGGACACTAGGGGCTATGCCTCTCACCCAGCAGGACTGTGAGCTGGGGGCGTGGTTTATGTTCCCGGGCTTGCTGATGCAGGGTTGTTCCTGCTGTAGTTTGGTTTTGGAGCTGAGGAATAAACATCAAACTCACCTTCGTCTCCTGTGTTTTTCCTCATCCTGCCACAATATGATAAATAACAATGGTCTCATTATAAAACGAGACGATAAACACTTGGCAATCTAGTCTACTAATCCGAGACTTGATAAAATCTTTGTTTTCTTTCATTTCTGGACTGTTTACTTCTTGTTGTCTTTCTCTTATTATGTCTTGAGCCGTTAACTAACCTGTGGGGAATCAAAACATCTTTTTATGCTTTTTTTTCCTTTGTAGTCTGTGGATATTGTTATTGTGGTTAATTATCCCTTGGAAAACAGTATACTATTGGCTGAGTCCAAAGAGATTTAAACAGTTTTCTTTTATACTATATATACTGTAACCTATGATTTTATTTCATAGCATTACGTGTAAAGGGTTTTTCAAGGGGAAGTCATATGAACCAGTAGCAAGGAAAGTACATTCATGGAACTATAAGGAATGAGTGCAGTTAAACATATGAATGACGGTGATACAGTAGTTATTGTTACAGTGTACTTACGATAACTAAACAACTAATGTAACACTTTTAGACGTGTGTGCGTGGGGTTTTTTCTCAAGATTGAGGAAAAGGGTCTTTGAAAACCGCGACCTCCAGGCCGGAACGAAAATTCTGGTCTACAAAGCGGTAGTGTTGCCCACCCTACTGTATGGATCAGAATCCTGGACCACATACAGCAGGCACCTGAAGGCACTAGAGGCACATCATCAGAGGTGCCTCCGAAAAATCCTCAAGATCACCTGGGAAGATAGACGCACCAACACCAGCATCCTGGAGGAGGCTAACATTCCTGCTATCACTGCCACCATTGCCCAACACCAGCTCAGACGGACTTGCCATGTCATCCGTATGCCTGACTCTCGCCTTCCAAAACAAGTCCTGTCCTATACTCCCAGATTCTCACAGGACAACGTGCCCCGGTTGGTCAAAAGAAAAAGTATAAGGATAATATCCAAACGAACATCAAAAAATGCCACATAGACATTAAGACCTGGGAGGACACAGCAACCAACAGGGCAACCTGGAAAAAACTTGTCCGGGAAGGAGCTGCACTTTATAATAATGATCTACGATGTGCTGCAGAAGAAAAGCGCAGACTCAGAAAGGAGGGAGTTTCCACCAAAAAGGCCCAAACCAATCCCACAATTACCACCACCCACCCCTGCCCACATTGCACCAAAATATGCGGCTCCAGGATTGGCCTCTTCGCCCACCTGAAGACCCACAATGACCAAGAAGGAGGACAGTCATACTTGACCCCGAGTGACCGCCGATGATGATGATAATGGTGTGTGTGTGTGGGGGTGTGGGTGTGTGTATGTGTAAAACTTTGAAGTTTTGCCTACACGGTATTCCCAGCAGCCATGTTTGCATTCAGTTAGCAGTTTCTTCAAAGTGGAACAGTCTCCTTTCAGACTGAAGACACAGAAGACGAACTTGCGGCATGAGTGCCTTTCTCATGTCTATATTTTGCGTCTTCTACCTTCAGCTATGCCCTACAACTACATTAAGACATTCAGATGGAATAGAACAAGGAATTTAATTGCAGTACAAAGCCTTTGTAGTCCCATTTCAGTGCGGAGCAATTGTTTCAACCGGAATCCCCCTAGGCATCTTTTCCCATATAAGCTTAGCAGCTAAATGCATTTTAATCAAGTTTCAACTGACTTTCCATAATGTGTGCATTGTGACTTGACAATGCTGAATATAATCTAAAATACAGTGAATTTAATCTTCACTGAAGCAGAGCCAGCAAAAAATATATATATCAACACAGATACGGGAAAAAAAAGTTTTAATACATTGCAGTACAGGCCTGTTTCGTGCGACGCGCACTCATCAGCTGCGAATGTGGTTAAACAATGACTCATACAAACCCCAATTCCAATGAAGTTGGGACGTTGTGTAAAACATGAATAAAAACAGAATACAATGATTTGCAAGCCTTTTCGACCTATATTCAATTGAATACACTACAAAGACAAGATATTTAATGTTCAAACTGATAAACTTTATTTTTTTTTGCAAATATTTAGTCATTTTGAATTTGATGCCTGCATCATGCTCCAAAAGAAGCTGGGACAGGGGCAACAAAAGACTGGGAAAGTTGAGGAATGCTCAAAAAACACCTGTTTGGAACATTCCACAGGTGAACAGGTTAATTGGAAACAGGTGAGTGTCATGATTGGGTAAAAAAGGAGCATCCCCGAAAGGCTCAGTCGTTCACAAGCAAGGATGGGGTCAGGGTCACCACTTTGTGAACAACTGCGTGAGCAAATAGTCCCACAGTTTAAGAACGTTTCTCAACATACAATCGCAAGGAATTTAGGGATTTCATCATCTACAGTCCATAATATCATCAAAAGATTCAGAGAATCCGGAGAAATCTCTGCACGTAAGCGGCAAGGCCGAAAACCAACATTGAATGCCCGTGACCTTCGACCCCTCAGGCGGCACTGCATTAAAAACCGACATCATTCTGTAAAGGATATTACCACGTGGGCTCAGGAACACCTCGGAAAACCATCGTCAGTTAACACAGTTCGTTGCTTCATCTACAAGTGCAAGTTAAAACTCTACCATGCAAAGCAAAAGCCATATATCAACAACACCCAGAAACGCCGCCGGCTTCTCGGGGCCCGAGCTCATCTGAGATGGACTGACGCAAAGTGGAAAAGTGTGCTGTGGTCCGACGAGTCCACATTTCAAATTGTTTTTGCAAATCATGGACGTCGTGTCCTCCGGGCTAAAGAGGAAAAGGACCATCCGGATTGTTATCAGCGCAAAGTCCAAAAGCCAGCATCTGTGATGGTATTGGGGTGTGTTAGTGCCCATGGCATGGGTAGCTTGCACATCTGTGAAGGCACCATTAATGCTGAAAGGTACATACAGGTTTTGGAGCAACATATGCTGCCATCCAAGCCACGTCTTTTTCAGGGACGTCCCTGCTTATTTCAGCAAGACAATACCAAGCCACATTCTGTATGTGTTACAACAGCGTGGCTTCGTAGTAAAAGAGTGCGGGTACTACACTGGCAGTCCAGACCTGTCTCCCATTGAAAATGTGTGGCGCATTATGAAGCACAAAATACGACAACGGAGACCCTGGACTGTTGAGCAACTGAAGTCATACATCAAGCAAGAATGGGAAAGAATTCCACCTACAAAGCTTCAACAATTAGTGTCCTCAGTTTGAACGTGTTGCAGGCATCAAATACAAAATGAGTGACTATTTGCAAAAAAACAAAGTTTATCAGTTTGAACATTAAATATCTTGTCTTTGTAGTGTATTCAATTGAATATAGGTTGAAAAGGATTTGCAAATCCTTGTATTCTGTTTTTATTTACGTTTTACACAACGTCCCAACTTCATTGGAATTGGGGTTTGTGTATATATACACTCACTGGCCACTTTATTAGGTACACCTTGCTAGTACCGGGTTGGACCCCCTTTTGCCTTCAGAACTGACTTAATCCTTTGTGGCATAGATTCAACAAGATACTGGAAACATTCCTCAGAGTGTTTGGTCCATATTGACATGATAGCATCACGCAGTTACTGCAGATTTGTCGGCTGCACATCCATGATGCGAATCTCCCGGTCCACCACATCCCAAAGGTGCTCTATTGGATTGAGATCTGGTGACTGTGGAGGCCATTTGAGTACAGTGAACTCATTGTCATGTTCAAGAAACCAGTCTGAAATGCTCCGAGCTTTATGACATGGCGTGTTATCCTGCTGGAAGTAGCCATCAGAAGATGGGAACACTGTGGTCATAAAGGGATGGGCATGGTCAGCAACAATACTCAGGTAGGCTGTGGCGTTGACACGATGCTCAATTGGTACTAAGGGGCCCAAAGTGTGCCAAGAAAATATCCCCCACACCATTACACCACCATCACCAGCCTGAACCGTTGATACAAGGCAGGATGGATCCACGCCTTCATGTTGTTGACGCCAAATTCTGACCCTACCATCCGAATGTCGCAGCAGAAATCAAGACTCATCAGACCAGGCAACGTTTTTCCAATCTTCTATTGTCCAATTTTGGTGAGCCTGTGCGAATTGTAGCCTCAGTTTCCTGTTCTTAGCTGACAGGAGTGGCACCCGGTGTGGTCTTCTGCTGCTGTAGCCCATCTGCCTCAAGGGTCGACGTGTTGTGCGTTCAGAGATGCTCTTCTGCATACCTCGGTTGTAATGAGTGGTTATCTGAGTTACTGTTGCCTTTCTGTCAGCTCGAACCAGTCTGGCCATTCTCCTCTGACCTCTGGCATCAACAAGGCATTTTCGCCCACAGAACTGCCGCTCACTGGATACTTTCTCTTTTTCGGACCATTCTCTGTAAACCCTAGAGATGGTTGTGCGTGAAAATGCCAGTAGATCAGCAGTTTCTGAAATACTCAGACCAGCCCGTCTGGCACCAACAACCATGCCACGTTCAAAGTCACTTAAATCACCTTTCTTCCCCATTCTGATGCTCGGTTTGAACTGCAGCAGATCGTCTTGACCATGTCTACATGCCTAAATGCAATGAGTTGCTGCCATGTGATTGGCTGATTAGAAATTTGCGTTAACGAGCAGTTGGACAGGTGTGCCTAATAAAGTGGCCGGTGAGTGTATATATACAGTGCATCCAGAAAGTATTCACACCCCTTCACTTCCCCCACATTTTGTTATGTTACAGCCTTATTCCAAAATGGATTAAATTCCTTTTTTTCTCATCAATCTACACACAATACCCCATAATGACAAAGCGAAAAAGGTTTTGTAGAAATTTTTGCAAATTTATTAAAAATAAAAAACTGAAATATTGCATGTACATAAGTATTCACACCCTTTACTCACTACTTGGCTGAGGCACCCTTGGCAGTGATTACAGCCTCAAGTCTTCTTGGGTATGAAGCTACAAGCTTGGCACACCTATATTTGGGGTATTTCTCCCATTCTTCTCTGCAGCTCCTCTCGAGCTCTGTAAGGTTAGATGGGGAGCGTCGCTGCACAGCTATTTTCCGGTCTTTCCAGAGATGTTCAATGGGGTTCAAGTCTGGGCTCTGGCTGGGCCACTCAAGGACATTCACAGACTTGTCCCAAAGCCACTCCTTCGTTGTCTTGGCTGTGTGCTTAGGGTCGTTGTCGTGTTGAAAGGTAAACCTTTGCCCCAGTCTGAGGTCCTGAGCGCTCTGGAGCAGGTTTTCATCAAGGATCTCTCTTTACTTTGCTCCATTCATCTTTCCCTCGATTCTGACTAGTCTCCCAATTCCTGCCGCTGAAGAACATCCCTACAGCATGATGCTGCCACCACCATGCTTCATTGTAGGGATGGTATTAGCAAGGTGATGAGAGGTGCCTGGTTTCCTCCAGACGTGACGTTTGGCATTCAGGCCAAAGAGTTCAATCTTGGTTTCATCAGACCAGAAAATGTTGTTTCTCGTGGTCTGAGAGTCCTTTAGGTGCTCTCTGGCAAACTCCAAGCGGGCTGTCATGTGCCTTTTACTGAGCAGAGGCTTCCGTCTGGAACCCCTACCATAAAGGCCTGATTGGTGGAGTGCTGCAGAGATGGTTGTCCTTCTGGAAGGTTCTCCCATCTCCACAGAGGAACGCTGGAGCTCTGTCAGAGTGACCATCGGGTTCTTGGTCACCTCCCTGACCAAGGCCCTTCTCCCCCATTGCTCAGTTTGGCTGGGTGGCCAGCTCTAGGAAGAGTCCTGGTGGATCCAAACATCTTCAATTTACGAATGATGGAGACCACTGCGCTGTTCAGGAACTTCAAAGCTGTAGAATTTTTTTTGTACCCTTCCCCAGATCTGTGCCTCGATACAATCCTGTCTCGGAAGTCCTCAGACAATTCCTTTGACTTCATGGCTTGGTTTCTGCTCTGACATGCACTGTCAACAGTGGGACCTTATATAGACAGGTGTGTGCCTTTCCAAATCATGCCCAATCAGTTGAATTTACTATGGGTGGACTCCAATCAAGATGTAGAAACATCTCAAGGATGATCAGTGGAAACAGGATGAACCTGAGCTCAATTTTGAGTGTCATAGCAAAGGGTGTGAATACTTATGTACATGCAATATTTCAGTTTTTTATTTTTAATAAATTTGCAAAAATTTCTACAAAACCTTTTTCACTTTGCCATTATGGGGTATTGTGTGTAGATTGATGAGGAAAAAAAAGGAATTTAATCCATTTTGGAATAAGGCTGTAACATAACAAAATGTGGGGAAAGTGAAGAGGTGTGAATACTTTCCGGATGCACCGTGTATATATATATATATACACACACACAGGTGCATCTCAAAAAAATTAGAATATTGTGGAAAAGTTCATTATTTTCCGTAATTTAATTCAAAAAGTGAAACTTTCATATATTTTGGATTCATTACACATAAAGTGAAATATGTCAAGCCTTTTTTGTTTTAATCTTGATGATTACAGTTTACAGCTCATGAGAATCAAAAATCCAGTATCTCAAAATATTAGAATATTACATAAGACCAATAAAAAAAGGATTTATAATGCAGAAATGTCGACCTTCTGAAAAGTATGTTAATTCACGCACTCAATACTTGGTCAGGGCTTCTTTTGCACGAATTACTGCATCCATGCCGCATGGCATGGAGGCAGTCAGCCTGTGGCACTGCTGAGGTGTTATGGAAGCCCGGGTTGCTTTGATAGCGGCCTTCAGCTCGTCTGCATTGTTGGTCTGGTGTCTCTCATCTTCCTCATCATAAATGTCTTTATTATCCCCCCATTAGATGATACACATGTCACATTTATTAGATGTTGTATTTTTTTAATATATTTTAACTGCCTGCCCTTCCAATTGTGCCCCAACACCACCCCACTACATGATTTACATAAATTACCCCATTTGACGTTACCTTGTTATATTCTAAATGTGTGCTATTTCAGCAGTGCCCTGGTCATCTATATGCTTTTTCAAAACAAGCCCCAGCCCCTTACCCCATTGGTTGTAATGTTTTCCCCACCATTGGTTGCTGTGCATCGTAACTACCTACCCCATTGGTTGTAATAGTTCAAATGTTTTTCCTCTGATTGGTTGCTGTCCACCGAAATAAGGGTTTTCTTTGCGGACTCACATAAGCAGCAGTGTTGCCAGGTCCGCGGTTTGTTATATGGTTTGGAGACAGTGGCACTGACGAAAAGACAGGAGGCGGAGCTGGAGGTGGCAGAGTTGAAGATGCTAAAATTTTCACTGGGAGTAACGAAGAAGGACAGGATTAGGAACGATTATATTAGAGGGACCGCTCAGGTTGGACGGTTTGGAGACAAAGCAAGAGAGGCAAGATTGAGATGGCTTGGACATGTGTGGAGGAGAGATGCTGAGTATATTGGGAGAAGGATGCTGAATATGGAGCTGCCAGGGAAGAGGAGAAGAGGAAGGCCAAAGAGGAGGTTTATGGATGTGGTGAGGGAAGACATGCAGGTGGCTGGTGTGACAGAGGAAGATGCAGAAGACAGGAAGAAATGGAAACGGATGATCCGCTGTGGCGACCCCTAACGGGAGCAGCCGAAAGTAGTAGTAGTAGTTGCCAGGTCCGCGGTTTTCCCGCGGAATTGGGCTACTTTCCAGATGTTGCCGCGGGTTGTTTTTTTTTTTTTGCCCGCAGGTTGAGGTTTTGCATGCAAATTACATTAATTGTATATTTAAATGAAATAATTTAAAAATAGGCCATATTTTAATTCAAATACATTTCAAATTCAGCAATTTACACAACTATAGCACTGACACGATTGTACTCAAATCCTAATCTTTACCATTAGTGAGAAAAAAGCCAAACTGACTCCAGATCAGCATTTACACACATGGCCATGGGACACGCCCCTCACTGGTTGGCACACAGAGTGAGCCTGTGCTCCTGCCTGACTCCCACCCTCACAGTGACTTGTAGAGCTAATGGAAGCTACGCTACGTAGCTATCAATCCAGGAAAAAAGAGCTGACACACGGGCAAAATATGGAAAGAGATACAGTAAGGAGTGGGAAAGTGGAAATGGCCTGAAGGATTGGATAGAACGTGTGGCTGGGGATGAAACCAAAGCTTTCTGTCGGTACTGCAGAACCGAGATTCGAGCGCATCATGGTGATCTCCAAACCCACAGCAAAACGGGAAAAACACATGCGAGTTCTGGTACTGGGCTGTTTTTTGGGCTAGTTTTATTCGACATTGGGCTAGTTTTGATTGGCCATTGGACTGGTTTTAACCACAAAGACCTGGCAACCCTGATTAGCAGTTGATGAGTGCGCGACGCATGAAACAAGTTTTTACTGCTATGTATTCAAAGTTTTTTTTCCTCCATGTATAGGTAACCCATATGACAAATAATGCTACTAACAGTCATTGATTTAGAGGTGTAATGACATGTCACTCCTCAAGGTGCGTACTATGCAACTCACTCGGGTAGAGAGTGCTACACGCAGTCCTCACTTTTTTCCTTTTTGTGATCTCCCCTGAAAATGTGCTCTTGAACCGACGACTGAATTTCATTATACATAGCCACAGAAAGTTACAAAGTTTAGAGTAGTGACATTTATTGATTCTGAAAAGTGTTATGTTTAATCAGAATCTCATCTGTGAGCTTACGAGATGAAGGTCTGTTGAGTTTTAAGTGTTTGTAACTCCGGCTGTTTTTTTTTTTGAACTACAAGATACAATTTTGAAGATTGTGATGGCGAGACCTGCCCAGTGAGACTGTGGACGATCATTGAAGCGGTGTGGCCTATCGTAGGATCTGTCCCAGAAAACGTCTGACAAGCCTGAATCATTCATCCAGACACCAGATAAGAACCCATACATACTAGCCTATTTCCTCTACCAGGGTAGAAATAGTCATCATTGAAGTATATCCAATACACTCATGGATCAGGAACTGAACTCTTGGACCAACACATATGCTCACGGACAAGAAAATGAACTTTTCTTTCATCTCAACTGCTAACACTCATTGAGGGTTGTGATTTGAATGAGGTTTTCTTTGGTTTATTATTTTATTTACTTTAAAGAGCTCTATTTTGTTTTATTTCAGTTCTTTATGCAAAAGTCGGTGCTGTGTATATTTTGCTGTTGTGAGGCAATAAAATTGTCAACTGTTCAACTACACACCAACTCCTCACGTGAGTTAGTCAAGGCAAACCCCTCACCGAGCCTAGTTAGATGTTAGCACCTTTATTTGTGTAGTGCCTCCGGTACAAACTAGGGGTAGCAGTAAAGTTGTATCCTCTCCAGTAGGGGATTGCTCATACCTAGTCTCTGGCCTATGTCCTTCAACCAACTCAGGGAGCGTCTCAACAGGTTCAGCTGGCATCACAGAATGACCAACATGAGATTCGTCCTGAGGATGGGAGGTCATTGGCAGGGCTGGTGATCATTTACCATCCGCTGCTTGTGTTACATTGAGTTGCTGTGTCCTTGGAATTTCATACACATGACCGAATCTTTCCTCAGGAAGGACAGACAGCTGTGTGGGAAAGAAAGGTGTCATCCTCAGAATCCGAGTGCTCCTCTAGAGGCTGAGGTGGACCACGCCTGGTTCTTGGCCTGCGGGCCTTTGGCTTGCCCTGTTCGACTTCCTGTGCTTCAGATAAGTCACCACAACGGAGTAAGAGGTCCCTATATAAGATTCGGATAGGATCATCTCCATGTATGGGCTGTACGTTGTACACAGGCAGGTCTCCAGAACTTTGTACATGGTGGATTCCCACTTATCTGCAAGCTTGTGTTTGTTTTGCAACCACATATTTCTTACCAACACTTGATCACCTTCCTCTAGCGTTGACTCTCTTGCTGCCTTGTCAAAGCAGCATTTGTTTCGTTCAGCAACCTTTTGCGAATTCTTGCGAGCAATCTGGTAACTCTCCTCGAGCCGTGCTTTCAGGTTTCTCACATACTAGAAGTGAGATTTAGGTGCACCATCTTTAACAGGCAAGCAGAACGCAATGTCCACTGGTAACCTAGGCTGACACCCAAACATTAACTCATATGGGCTGAACCCGGTAACCTCATTCTTGGTGCAGTTGTAGGCATGGGTTAATGGCTTTACGCAGTCACGCCAGTGACTTCTCTTCTTGTCGTTCAAGGTTTCTAACACGCCAAGACGTGTTCGATTGAACCGTTCAACCGGATTTCCCCGTGGGTGATAGGGATTAGTGCGCACTTTGGTGATACCCACTAGAGTGCAGAGCTCCTTAATGAGTTGAGACTAAAGTCCCTGCTCTGATCACTAAGTAGACATTCTGGAAAGCCGTAATGCACTAAATACTGCTCCCAAAGGCACTTCGCAACTGTTGTAGCCTTCTTATCTTTGGTGGGTATGGCAACTGCATATTTGGTAAAGTGATCGGTTATAACCATGATATATTTTGTGTTATGACTGTCAGGCTCCAGTAATAAATAGTCCATGCATACTAGTTCCATGGGATGAGTTGTTTGGATATTCACAAGAGGTGCGGATTTTTCAGGTGGGGTTTTCCTCCTGACACAAGGTCCACATGACTTGATCTTTTTCTCTACATCTGCTGCCATCTTAGGCCAATAAAATATTGACCTAACTAAGTCAAGGGTTCCCTCCAAACCCATATGCCCAATATCCTCATGGAGGCATGTGAGAATGGTGGACCTTAGAGACTTGGGGGCCATGAACTGGTGAGTGATGTCATCCTTGGCTCGCATGTTCTATAGAGAAGATTATCTCTCAATTCCAACCGTTTCCATTATTTGAGCATCAACTTGAGCTCTGAAGAGTCAAGACTGAGATTGGGGTTTGCTTCATCTCCTGTCTCCAATAGATTGACAACATGTCCAATGACTGGGTCAGACCTTTGATGATGTTGGAGTTCTGCCTTACTGTAGGTAGGTATGGTGGAACAACCTGGTCCCTCGCCTCCATACATGTGTGGCACTGCATCAGCATGAAAGGCAAGGGATTCTACCAAGGTGATAGAGGGCAGGTTGTTGTTAGCTTCACTCAAGAGATGACGGTGATACAAGGCCTTAACCGTGTCAGCTGGTAGGTCTTGTCAATCGGAAGAGACAGATGGTGAAGACAGATGGTGAGAAGCAAACTATTTCATTCACTCTCTTTCCTCGAGAGAATCATGGTCATCGTCCAGAGTGTCATGAGGCCGCCTTGATAGGCCATCAGCGTCTTGGTTGCTTGTTCCAGAACGATACTTGATGTTAAAGTCAAAGGTGGAGAGGGCTGCTAATCAGCAATAACTGGCAGCATCAAGTTTAGCTGACTTCAGAACGTATGTCAGTGGATTGTTATCCGTAACAACTGTGAATGTGTTTCCATAGAGATAGTCTTTAAATTTCTCCACAATGGCCCATTTCAAGGCTAGAAATTCCAGCTTGTGGGCGGGGTACTGCTTTTCACTGGGGGAAAGTCCTCTGCTTGCATAGGCGATAACTCGCATCTCGCCATCTTGTTCTTGGTACAGGGAAGCCCCTAAACCAGTAGTGCTTGTGTCTGTGTGGAGAACATATGGTAGTTTGGGATTCATGAATCCGAGCACTGGTGAGGAAGTGAGTTTTTCTATGATTGTCTCAAAAGCCTCTTGGCAAGCAGGCGTCCACCGGTTCGCAAAGGGTTCTTTCAGGTTGAAATACCCTCCACGGCAAGGTGTTGCTTTTCTACTCTTCTTATAAGGTGGATAGCCTCTGGTAAGATCATTCAAGGGTTTGACTGTTTTAAAAAAGTCCCTGAAAAACCTGCGATAATATCCTGCAAAGCCTAAGAAGGACTTAAGCTCACTGAGAGTTTGAGGCCTCGGCCAGGTGCTAAGAGCACTGATTTTCTCAGGGTTGGTCTCTACCCCTCTGCTGGAAACAATATGCCCCAAATAGTAACTGAGCTCTGGAAGAAGTGACATTTTGCTGGGGAAAGTTTCAAGCCGTTCTCTCTCAATTGCTGGAGGACATGTAAAAGTCTGGTTTCATGCTCCTCTAATATACTTGGAAAGACTATGACATCATTCAAGGAAACCAGTACTTCCTTCAGATTAAGACTGCCCATACATTTTTCCATTAACCGTTACAAGGCACTGGGGGCATTGGTGATGCCCTGAGGCATGCAATTGAACTCGTAAAACCCCAGAGGACACACAAAAGCAGTCTTAGGCTTATCACACTCCTTCATCTCAAGCTGGTAATAACCAGACTTGAGATCCATTATGGAGAACCATTTGGATCCGGCAAGAGCCGAAAAAGCCTCCTCCAGGTTGAAAAGTGCATATGCATCTCGTATCGTCAGTGCATTTACTTGCGATAGTCGATGCAAAGGCGGACTTCTCCATTCTTTTTTCGAACCACCATGATTGGTGAAGAGTAAGGGGACTCTGATTCATGAATCATTCCTGCACCCAGGAGGGTTCCTCACAGCTTCATAACCATTTGGGTGAATTGGTCTGGACTTTTGCTTGAAGGGTGTTTTGTCTTTTAGGTTTATACGATGTTTCACTTTGGATGCATGCCCAAAATCCAGATCACGCTGGGTGAAAACATCAGCGTAAGCACACAGACTCTGAGTTATCCTATCCTTCCACTCTTCTAGGAGAGGAGAATCACCAAAATCAAATGTTAGATCTGACTTGGTATGTTCACTGACTGGTTGAGAAGTGACATTGCAACACTTCACAGTGTCAGCGAAGCAGGTAAGTTGTCCCCGATCTCTTTGGGAGTATGAAGCTCTGCAATGACAGTTTGAGGGGAGTGTTATGGCATTCTCGGTTTCATTTTTAACCCACACAGGACACTTGTAAGGACACTGCTTGGGCAAAGTGACAAGGCAACACTCTACAAGGATTCCACCAGGCAAGGCAGATGTTGTTGGCTGTTCGACAATGGTGCACTCGCTGGTGGCGTTAGCCTTGATGTAACCCTCAAGAAGAACTCTACCTTGAGCGGGTATCACTTGCTGGACTCGACCTTTAAGAGTCATTATGCCCACTCTTACCTGTTGAGCTCACCTCTTTCCTGAGCTTAAGTGTATGAAGAATCTGTCTATAGCCATAGACAGCAGACAAGTCGCTTGGCTTTTTGCCATGACAGTTTTCATTGTACAAGTCATCAAGTGCATTTGTTCCAATCAGTACAGGTAGGTCACAGTGAGAGCACAAGTCTGGGACTACTAATGTTAAAGTAGAAACTGCAGGCTCAGTCTCAACAAAATTATTTGGAAATTTAAGGATAAGAGGTACATATCCCAAGTATGGAACATTTTGGCCATTAGCACCTTCAACATCCAGGCCATCGATGGGTTGAATGGAGTGCTTTGACAGATTGCTGTCATAGAAAAGCAAATACAGTGGTCACTTGAGACCCAGTGTCGAGGAGACAATTACAGTTAACTCCTGACACAGTGACATTAGCTATACATTTCTGTCCTACAAGACCTTTAGGTAGTTTGGGTGGGTGTTCTGCCTTGTGAGAGTGAATGGATGCTTTAGTCTTAAGTTTCGTTTTGGGACATTCATGCTTAGTTTCAGTTCCTGACAGTCCCTCCTCAGGAACTGCACTCAGTTTAAATCATGCTCATTTTGTTCCTCCCATGCCTGCTGTCTTTGTTTAAACTCCTTATGTTTTGTCTCAACCAGTTCAGGATTTGCCTCATTACTTCAGGAAGGCACAGTATGGCCATCCTTGCCGCACTTAAAACAATATCCTTGGCGGGGCTTCTTTGCCAGTTTTACCCACCAGGGCATAGGGGGTTTTCCTCAGCAGGGGCCTTGGTTTTAGCCTTTAATTTCTTACTTGGCTTAGCAGGGGTCTGGCTTGAACAACTACTCAGCGTTGCTTTCAGAGAAGCCATTTGTGCTTGTAACTTAGCGAGTTGCTTTTCTAGCTTACGTGGATTAATGGAAGATGCCCCATCTGCAGAAGTTGCTATGTCCATGTCATCAGTGGCATACTCCTCCACTGTAAGAGAATTTGCCTGTGCTTTGGTTTTGGGAAGCCCCAAGTGCTGTTTCATTCGGGTGGACTTAGCAGCTTGCTGGCCCTCCTCCCTCCTCAGTGCATACCAGAAGTAGCAACTCAGAGAATGGGGGTGGGTCATTCTTCTTCTGCTCAAACTGGAGGCTGGTAATTAAACTATTACTTCTGCAACCTCTACAGAATTGTTTACGCAGCAGGCGCTCTGAGTCACTAGCTGCAATGCCTCCTCTTTTAACAACTTTACTCAAGGCTGTCTGCAATCGCTGTAAATTGCTAGAAGCTTTTTTACCCGAGTTCTGATTAGTGTTCAGGAATTTAGCAAAAAGCTAATTTCCGTCATCAACAATGCCATATGCTGAGTCCAGTAGGCTAAGATAGTCATGGGGGTTTCCTTTAGGCCCAAGATGTTTAACGATGTTGGCAGTGGGCGGAAGAAGGCTCTCAACCATTTTCCTGACAATAAGTTTGCCAGACACAGTGGCATCTGTGAGAAGGAACTCAACATTATTGTGCCAGGTGTCATAATCAAACTCATATTGTGGGCATGGGATTTTCCCTGAGAAAGGCCTACGCTTGGCATGGCCATGATAATAGGAAGACATGTCACTGTACTTAACAACATGCTCAACCACTCCTTTCTGGACCTCAGGAGTGGTGAGCTGGTCAAGCGGTAAGTAGAGGACTTGTTTCTTAGGTAAGGGTGATGCCTCTGCCTCCAAAGTCAATGGGAGTGAGTCACGGTCATAAGTCGAATGAGTGCTTATTTTTATAGGAGTCTGACTTTGGTCAGCTGTTGGCTCAGCTTCGGCTGTATTGCTAGCGGGCTGCGGTTCCTGGCTACCTACTAATACGTCTGGTTCAGTTGTGTCATGGTTTTTGGAGGACTTCTGAATTTTAGCCAGTTCGTCTAGCAGAAGCTTCTCAAAGTCTGCTCCACTTAGTTTAGCAATACCCTGCAGTTCAGCTAAGTAAGAATGGGTTAAGCTTGAACTTTTGTCAGCAGCATACAGCTCAGACAGAAGCTGAATGTGATGGACAACATTTGGTGTATGGCTGGGTCTTTTGCAGGGCAAGGTATCCTGAAGAAACTGAATGGGTTCACCTGATGTGAATTCCACTATGGCTGTATCTTTAAACTGGGCTTCAGAACTGGTTACTTTAATTGTCTTTTCTACAGAACCAAACTCTCCTAAGTACTCCATAACTTCATTGTCTACTTCATCACCAGCCAAGCCTCCAACTAGGACAGAATTAGGCACTTTAACATTTTCAGATTAAATTACATCCATATTTTAGGCTCTCTTATTACCACAAAATAAACCTAGGTAACAAAGAGCTCAAAACCACTTCTGGCTGGCTCGCCAAGTTTTGTGTAGTGACTCCGGTGCAAACTAGGGGTAGCAGTAAAGGCGCTAGCATCTAACTAGGTTCGGTGAGGGGTTTGCCTTGACTAACTCAAGAGAGGAGTTGATGTGTAGTTGAACAGTTGACAATTTTACTGCCTCACAACAGCAAAATATACACAGCATTGACTTTTGCATAAAGAATTGAACTAAAACAAAATAGAGCTCTTTAAAGTAAATAAAATAGTAAACCAAAGAAAACCTCATCCAAATCACAACCCTCAATGAGTGTTAGCAGTTTGAGATGAAAGAAAAGTTCATTTTCTTGTCCGTGAGCATATGTGTTGGTCCAAGAGTTCAGTTCCTGATCCGTGAGTGTATTGAATATACTTCAACGATGACTATTTCTACCCTGGTAGAGGAAATAGGCTAGTATGTATGGGTTCTTATCTGGTGTCTGGATGAATGATTCAGGCTTGTCAGACGTTTCCTGGGACAGATCCTACGGTAGGCCACACCACTTCTATGATCGTCCACAGTCTCACTGGGCTGGGCTCGCCATCACAATCTTCCAAATTATATCTGGTAGTTCAAAAAAACAACCGGAGTTCCAAATACTTAAAACTCGACAGATCTTTGCCTGGTAAGCTCACAGATGAGATTCTGATTGAACATAACACTTTTCAGAATCAATAAATGTCACGACTCTAAACTTTGTAACTTTCTGTGGCTATGTATAATGAAATTCAGTCGTCGGTTCAAGAGCACATTTTGAGGGGAGATCACAAAAAGGAAAAAAGTGAGGACAACTACGTGTAGCACTCTCTACCCTAGCAAACTGCATAGCATGCCTCTTAAGGAGCGGCATGTCACTACACCTCTAAATCAATGACTATTAGTAGCCCTATATGTCATATGGGTTACATATATATAAAACTTGTTAAAATCAACACAACGGTAGGTAAAGTGCTCAACAAATGAGGAGCAAAATAATCCAGTGAGTCAAATAAATTCGTTATGAGACAGTACAAGCCTGTTTCACGCACTGTGTGTGTGTGTGTGTGTGTGTGTGTGTGTGTGTGTGTGTGTGTGTGTGTGTGTGTGAGAACTATCCTAATGGGGATATTTGGTCCCCATTAGCATAGAAAAACCAGAAACCACCTACTTGTGAGGCCATTTTATAGGGCCCCACAAGTAAAAGGGTCCATTTTAGGGTTAGGACTTGGTTTTAGGGTTAAGGTTAGAATTAGGGTTAGGTTAAGGTTAGGGTAAGGGTTAGGGTTAGGCATGCAGTTTGCGTGGTTAAGGTTACGGTTAAAGGCTAGGAAATGAATGTAGTCAATGAGGGGCCCCCACAAGTATAGATTTGTGTGTGTGTGTGTGTGAGAGAGAGATTGTGTGATCCACAGCAAATGGTCATATAGCTTTCTATTGCATAAATTCAATGTAAAATATAAAGAGGGGAAACGGATACATTTAACATTCTTCTGTGAACCAGTCCCATAATGGCAATGACAAAACAGTCTCTTTCTAACAATCAGCAAATTCCAGCAAGAAAACAAACAAACAAAACATACACAAGCAGAGTTTAATTATCACTGGTCACCAAACATACAATACAAATAAGTATAAGACATTGAAGGGTAGACTGAAAGTTGAAAAGCATGTATTAAAAAAGGGGATATTGAGATAGTGTTTGATATATATATATATAGTCCTTTGTTTTATATATATAGTCCTTTGTTCTTCAACTTCAGATCTTTAAGGGATTCAGAAAGGATTCCCAAAATATTACGAAAGGGGATCTTGAGATACGTTTAATACATTTTTTGAAATCATTTGTTCTTAGATTTCAGACCTTTAAGGGATTCAAGATAAATGCCAAAAACCAGTAATAAAACCTTTGAAGGATGGTTTAACTGTCCTCCACTGACATTTATGAACATGATATTTACCCATGATAATTACTGAGTTCACTGGGTCACCTGTAACAGTCAAATGGTGATGGCCAGATGGCACAATTTTCTTTTAATCAGTTTTTGCCATAACTTCTGACACCCAGAACAATTCTCAATAAAAAACAATCTTCTTGGTGGAAATTTATCCTTCGGGATATCAAAAAAGGTTTCAGCTTCCCTCCCTCCTGATCAAAGATGATTTATCATCTTCTAAAGTTCCCCAATCGGACTTGTGCATTTAATTAAAACTTGAGGGTAACTCCACCTGGCTTCTCTTGTCTATTCAAAAGGAATCCCACAACGTTGTAAAATGCAAGATGCTGTGTGGTTTCTCCTTCGTATCCGAGCAACCATGGTGAGTATTTTGGCCTGAGGTAATGAACCTTTTATCCATCCTCCTCTGAGTGTTTTGGCAGTGCTCAGATTCTTAAAAGGAGACCAATTCAAACATATCAAGACTTGAGGCTGCCAGCCTCGAAAGAAGGAATCGGTCTGACCTGTGAAAAGCCATGGTGGATGACTGGAATGCACTGACACCATTTTATGTCAAAGGGAGTTAGTTATTCACAGACCCCGAGAAGCAAGTAATAACAAAGATCAAATTGAAACATGATGAAATGCACCAGGTGGTTACGGAATTAAACAAAGTGGTTTTTCATCAAAATGAGCAGATGTTTCAGTCATGATTCATCGTCAACATGATGATTTATAGGAAGAAGTGTATTGCAATCCAAACAGAGAACTTGCACTCATCTATCCTGTCTCTCACTTCTGCACATGAACCTTTATCAAATAGAAAGCTGCATTAAAGGAAGACTGACACCTTGTATGAAAGGGTATGATGATAAAATAGAAAACCCAGTGGGGTATTGCATAAAAAAGTTGCTTTCTTTCGTCTTTCATGAAAATAAATTGTGACATTTTCAGGGTAGAATGACATGAATTAAGTTGTCATGGATTTCTTACTTTTGCTAGGTTTCTTTGCAGTTAAAGCCTTCATTTGGATAGGATAGCGAGGAGAGACAGAAAGTACATGACAAAGATAAAAAGGGCAAATATTCACTAAAGGTTATGTGCTGGACTTGGTTTCAAGAAGCTAAAATCTGGTCTGAATTAACAAAGTATAGTCCGATATGATTGAGCCACCAGGACAACATGTATCATGCATTTCTGACAACCAACACTCCTAAAAAGAACTATGTAACAATAGCAACATGACAATATCCATGCCGAGACTGTGAGGTCATCTGGTGGGAATGATAGGAAGAGCTGGGTATCGTTAGCATAGCAATTGTATGAGAAACCATGGGAGCAGATAATTGCACCAAGTGAGGTGGTGTATATTGAGAAGAGGAGGGGACCAAGCACTGGCCCTTCAGGTACCCCTGAGGATAAGCTGTGCGGTTTGGACACTTTTGCCCTCCTAAAGATCCTGAGATACCAAGCTCAGTGAGTGTGGAGAGGAGGATTTGGTGGTTAACCATGTCAAAGGCAGCTGAAAGATCTAGCAGCAATAAAGCTGAGGACTGACTAGCAGCGCTAGCCAAACGCAATGATTTTATTACCAACTGGAGTGCAGTCTCAGTAGAAAGACCCTGCTTAAAACCAGACTGATTCAGTTTATACAAATTGTTCTCAGAAAGGAATTCAGAGACTTGGTTTAAGACTGTGCACTCAAGTATGTTTGATAGAAAGGGCAGTCAGAAACTGGTCTGTGGTTTTCAACCTGGGCTGGGTTGAGTGTAGGTTTTTTAAGCAGCAGGGTGACCTGAGCTTGATTAAATACAGTGCGGAACACACCTGTTATAAGCGAGGAGTTGATGATGTGCGTGAGTGTGGGGTTAAGTGCAGGGGAACTGGTCTGTAGGAGGTCGGATGGTATCGGGTCCAGCGGACAGGTAGTGGGATGAGTGTCCAGCATATATAGTATATTGTGTAAGGCTGTGTTCACATCTGCAAGCAGGTTTTTATCAAGAAGTCCTACCAGTGGCTAGAAAAGGCTGGATTGAAGGACAGCACAGAGGCTCTGATCATAGCAGCATAGTAACAGGCACTCAGCACCAGATTGGTTGAGGCAGGAGTCTACCACACCAGACAAGACCCAAGAAGCAGGCTGTGCAAAGACGCCCCAGAGACAGTCCAGCACTTAGTAGTAGCGTATAAAATGCCAGTTGGGAAATTGTATTGTGAAAGGCATAACCAAGTGGCTGGGATAGTGTATGGGAATATCTGAACTCAATGCAGACCAGAAGTCCCCAAGTCCACATAGGAGACACCACCAAAGGTGGTTGAGAATGGCGGAGCAAAGATCCTGTAGGACTTCAAGTTCCAGACTGACAAGCAGGTGCTGGCTAACCAACCAGATATTATGGTGGTCGACAAGGATCAGAGGACAGCAGCAGTGATTGAAGTAGCAACCCCGAGTGGTGGCAACATCAGGAAGAAAGACCATGAGAAGCTAGAGAAATACCAAGGGCTGAAGGAAGAACCAGATCAGATGTGAAAGGTGAAACCGACAGTAGTCTCAGTAGTAACAGGCACACTAGCGGCTGTGGATGCACAGTGGCCCAGTGGTTAGCACTGTTGCCTCACAACAAGAAGATCCTGGGTTCGAACCCCAGGCCATCCCAGGTCCTTTCTATGTGGAGTTTGCATGTTTTCCCCATGTCTGCATGGGTTTCCTCTTGAGTACTCTGGTTTCCTCCCACCATCAAAAATACATGCATGTTAGGGTTAATATTGTTGCCTATGCCCCTGACCATGGCAATAGGTAAAAGAACTGGAATTGGTTTCCGGAAGCTGCACCACAGCTGCCCACTATTCCTATAAATAGGATGGGTTAAATGCAGAAAATGAATTACATTGTAACCGCACAACTGCACAATGACAAAATAAAGTGGCTTTCTTCTTTCATCACCTTCTTCTTATCCCTAAAATTATCTGGAAGATAATTTGCTTTGAAATTCCTTCAGGTGACATATATGAGTCACTTGGTTGCGACATACACATCTAAAGTAAACGATGATAGTTTCAAAGGTTTGCGCAGGAAGATAACCACTTGATTTCTGAGAAAAGATTTATGTTTAGAGATATATGTTATGTGTAGAGGATTTATGTTTAGATGATTATGTTTAGAGGTGATTTTGAATGTATACTATGTTGAATTTGTGTTGAATTTGTATTTAAATAGTTAGTTAAATAGTTAATTTGGAATATTTACTTGGAAACAAATGCCATTTTTGGGAAAATGATTCTTAGGCATTTAAGAAAATAGCTAATCCACAAATTAAAAAAATCATTAATGCTTTTGTCGTTGGCTTTTGTCGTTGCTCATTTTAATGGTCATTGTCCAGGTAGGACTTCCTCTATGAAATTTATATAGTACATAGTTTGTTTTGACTTCACCATAGCAGCCAAATGTGGAACAACAAAGGAGGTAGCAGTGGGTTCAAAGAAGAAGCAAAATTGTTGTGGCTAACACGCAGATTTGGCAGACTGAGCTTGTGGAAATCCCTTACCTGTAGATACAACATCAATAGCTAAAACCCAGATCCAACCATGTTTTTTGGCTGTGAGGGAGGTGCTGACACAGCAGCTCTAGCAACTGGTTGATTTTGACAAATTATGTTTTGATTACAACCCTTTTGGATGGTGAATATAGTGAAGTCCATTATGATGCAAGAAAAGGTCGATGAGCCCAAAAAATACAGACCTATGCAAAAAGAGACAACATTTTGAGTGGTTGTAGTTCCTGGTATTAATTTACAATCTCTGTTCAGCATTTACCATAAAGCCTCCATCGAATGTAAGACACCAAAGATTAGATATTTTGATCTCTCAGGTATAATTACTGCAAAAAAAAAAAATCAAAGAAAAACACTGGCATACAGCGATTATGCAGTGATATGCCTCTCTGCTGCATTTTGCCACAGATTTTCATCCACATCAAAACGGATCCATCTTCATTTGCAAGGCACCGATGCTGAATGGTTCTGAGTTCCTTACACACCACTGGCAGTGCTGGGCTTTGATGTCACAGAATGCCTCATCCATGGCCCTAGGGAGGGTAGCCTGTTTATACGTATGCCAGTCATACTTCTACCACCTCCATGCTGAAAAGAATCCTGTTTTTGCTCCAGGAAAGTGAAGTAAGTTGGAACGAAATTCGGTCTGATGTGTTGCAAACCAGTCGAATACAACCGATACATGGTAAAAAATTGATATTGTTCCAGATAATGGCAAATGCCATCTGAGTATTTGTTTGTACAAGATGGCCATGCTGCCCATCGAGAAAGTTTTCAAAAGATTAATTTCAGATTAATTTCAGTGCAAAGTTTGTTTTTAAAATACATCCAATGGTGGTTTGGTTAATGACATAGACCCCTTGGGAGAGATTATTGTCTGCAAGAATATTTTGTTGGACATCCTCATTACGAATGTTATTTTGCTGTATCCGCAGGTCCATTATGACCCTTTCCTGCTGTTCAGAGAGAAAATGGCCACAGCTTCCATTTGTGTGTTTCCCTTCAGCTCCGGAGTACACTTCATAAAATAATTACACATAGAATTCATACCAATACTGCATTCCTGCAAACCAGTTGAATACAACCAATGCATGGTAAAAAAAAATTGATATTGTCCCAGATAGTGACAAATGCCATCTGATTATTTGTTTGTACAAGATGGCCATGCTGCCCATCGAGAAAGTTCTCAAAGTGCACAGAGTTGCATGGCCTCAGCAGAGGGCCTAGAGCCTCAACTCCATTTCCTCGAAATGGCAGTATATCATTATCTTTGTGCCATGCTGTCCCAAGACATCAACTGTAGCTGTCATGTTCTGACCATGGCACATATCCTACATTTACTGTGAATGAGCCTTGCTTCATCATAATACATTCACTGAAATATGGCTAGAAGATAAATAAGCATCACTAGGACAGCAGAAACAGGCTAATACTTTACTGTATAATCTGTGTATGCACAATGAAAGCTATTTCTATGCACCATATTCATACCATTACTGTAGCATTGAAACATTGCTATACACATAACTGAACATATCAATGTCTCGAGGCCTTCACCCCAAACATTCCTTTGAAAAAGGAATGAAAGTAGATTCATTTCAGTGCAAAGTTTGTTTTTAAAATACATCCAATTGTGGTTTGGTTAATGGCATTGACCCCTTGGAGGATATTATTGTCTGCAAGAGTATTTTTTTGGATGTCCTCATTACGAATGCTATTTTGCTGAATCCCCAGGTCCATTATAACCCTTTCCTGCTGTTCAGAGAGAAAATGGCCACAGCTTCCATTTGTGTTTCCCTTCAGCTCCAGAGTACACTTCATAAAATAATTACATATAGAATTCATACCAATACTACATTCCTGCAATGCAATGCAGCCAGCAACATCATCAGTATTGTTCTAACTGTAATGCCAGTGTCACATTTTCATTAATGAGGCATCAGGACTTTATTTTTGTCATTTCATTTCATGTACTTCCGTTCATGAAATGAAACAAAATATCGTTTCCACCAGCCCACAGCAGCACAACGCAAAGAAAACAACACATATCCAAAAACTACAAGAACTTCAAGAACACACATACTAACACATATATCCAAACAAAAAAAAAAAATCACAAATCACTGTCCAAGGGAACTAACACCAGCCAAGATGACTGTCAGAACTGCCGGTCTGCATGTGCTAGCATTTAGCTTAGCCTGTCCCGCTTCCACATCCTGCCAGACCACCCTTGGTGCTTCCTCCTCGCGCGCTGCTCCAGGCAGGGCTGTGGTCCTTGGGCCCCACTGGACGCAGCAGACCAGGCTTCCCCAGCCGATCCAGTGCCAGCTCTCCCAGCCATCTAACGAAGACAGAACTTAAATGTAGACATGGACAAAGACAATGCATGGACAGTACTGGGTGAGGCCGCTGCAAACGTGAATTGGCGCTGCCATCTTATGGTCCATTATTTATGGTCTGTTATTCTCTTCCAGATAATCAGTCCAACAAAGTATGATAGAAGAAATGTTTGACCTTTTTAATTTTGGTTGTACAATCTTCTCAACTACTTTCATTATGAGGCCTCAATTTATTTTTTTGAATTGCCCTTCATGTAGAGGTAAAGCGATTACCAGCTGTATTGCGATGCTACTGATCTGGAGGAAGTTTATGTAAAGGGTGATATAATATGTATTTAAGTAAAAAAATGTCAAATCAGATTGTGTTTTTGCATCAGGACTTGGACACTGAAACCCTGCTGTGATAGTTGAGTCAAACTAATTGTTGCAAAAAAAGTTCTTTCTTGAGGAAGAAGTATTGAGATATAGATAGCAAAGGTAGAGGATTTCAGACCAGGCTGAAGACCAGCACTAATTGGCCACTTCAAGCCTTTTCAGTGCCAATCTGGTCATGTCAAGGTGAAGTTGTCTCTTGTCTGAGTGAGGTTCTCAGGCTCATAATCCTAGTATTCAAGGACAGATTGGACAAAGACTGATCACTTTCAACAAGAAAGCTGGTTTCTAGAAAGATCCCTTCAGAAATTCCCAGAGAGAGAGAGAGAGAGAGAGAGAGAGAGAGAGAGAGAGAGAGAGAGAGAGAGAGAGAGAGAGAGAGAGAGAGAGAGAGAGAGAGAGAGAGAGAGAGAGAGAGAGTTAGATCTACCTGTATTAAGTACCTCTTTGCAGGTGGGGGCTCTTCTGAGAAGTGGACAAAACTCCTCTTGGGAAAACAAAGACACTCTGTTTTGTTCTTATTTGCAGTGGGATGGATATATCCACTGCAAATAAGGTTTGGCAAAACAACCAGATATAAAAACAATTTCTTTCCATGGGCTGTCTTTCAAAGAACACTGTCAATAAATCCAACCATTTTTTATATACTGTACTGTACATTGTACATATATTGATATGCTTTGTCATGTCCATCGACCTCAGGCATGTATGTGAGTAACCTGCTAACATCTATTTCAGCATCTCTGATATATTCTCTGCACCATTGCACTTCGTCACCTCTTATTTCGCCTGTATAAGTCAATGCTTGTGTATATAGCTGAAGATTGTTGTGTTGTAGTGTTGTTATTCTATGTTAAGTACACAAAGAGAGCCATGAAACCCGAAGTCAAATTCCATGTTAGTGCAAGCAAACCTACATGGCCAATAAACATGATTCTGATTCTGATGTGCATTGAACATTGAGGGTTAATGTTATGTTCACAGACTGGGGAAAAACCAAGAAAATGAAATAGCCTTTGTTCTGGGGCACTGCAATTGTGCGTGTGTGTGTGTGTGTGTGTGTGTGTGTGTGTGTGTGTGTATGTGTGTATATATATGTATGTATGTATGTATGTATATTTGTATGTGTGTGTGTGTGTGTGAAAATATACGTGTATATATATATCAATACAGGTGCAGGAAAAAAAGTTTTAATACATAGCAGTACAGGCCTGTTCCATTCGTCGCGCACTCATCAGCTGCTAATGTGGTTCAACAAAGAAACATACAGTTTATGTTGCCCAGCATCACACCCCTAATTTCAGTAGGCCAGCAACCAATCAGATGAGGAAACATTTAAACTATAATAACCAATGGGGTAGGTATTTATGATGCACAGCAACCAATGGTGGGGTATATATATATATATATATATATATATATATATATATATATATATATATATATGTGTGTGTGCGTGTGTGTGTGTGTATGAGTGGAAAGATAAATATAAATGATAAATATATTTTTATCATATGTGGGAAGATGGTGGTGTGAATTCATGTTTGCGGCGGCCTCACCCAGTACCGGTGTGGGAAGACGATGGTGTGAATTCACGTTTGTGGCGGCCTCACCCAGTACTGTCCATGCAGTGTCTTTGTCCGCGTCCATGTCTGCGTCTAAGTTTGTCTTTGTTTGATGGCTAGGAGAGCTGGCACTGGATTGGGTGGGAGAGCTTGGTCTGCTGCATCCTGTGGGCCCAGGGACCACGGCCCTGTCTGGAGCTATGCCCGAAGAGGTAACACCGAGGGTGGTCTGACAGGACGCGGGAGCAGGGCAGGCTAAGCTAATTGTTAGACCATGGAGACCGGCAGTTCTGATAACACTGGGGGCAGTCTGGTGGTGGGCTCGCCTAGCCTTGACTGTGTTTTTAGTGTCATCATGTGGAGTGTAGGGAGGTGTGTCGAAAGTGTCTGGCTGGTAGAGCTAGTGTTGGATCGACTGAAGGAGCTTGGTCTGCTGTGTCCTGTCGGCCCAAGGACCACGGCCCTGACCGGAGCTGCGCCTGAAGAGGAAGCACCGAGGGCGGTCTGACAGGATGCGGAAGCGGGGCTGGCTAAACTGACTGCTAGCCCATGCAGACTGGCAGTTCCAACAGTAATCCTGGCTGGCGTATTTTCCCCTGGACAGTGATTTTTTTTCTTTTTCTAGATATGTGTTAGTTTAGATATGTGTTCTTGTAGTTCTTGTAGTTTTTGGATGTGTATTTTTGTCCTTGTGTTGCACTGCTGTGGGCTGGGGGAAACAATGTTTCGTTTCATTTCATGTGCGCAAGTGCATGAAATTAAATGACAAATAAAATGTTTCTGATGTATATGATACATATGTATGTTGTTATATGTTGTTGTATGCATGCCAGTGGGTGGGGTCAGAATGCTATATGGCTGTTGGCGACCAACAGCCCTTTAACGTGTTGTAATGTGTCATTTCATCTGCAACCTTCTTCTACAAACTGATGTCACCAGTTGCCCTCTCCAGAACCCCTTTTACAGTATTTTACTCCCAGCATAGAACCTATTGAGCTCACAGCATCGCGGGAAAATCAGGACAGGAAATTCCATCTGAGGTAGAATTCCGTCTGTGTTGCTCTCCCTCTCTCTGCAGATCCCCCCAAGCTTGGGAGTTGGGGGGAGCACAAAGGCATGGTTTCACTTGTGAACAATGTGAATAAAAGCCATACATGATCAGTCTCACAAGCAGGCACATTCATGTCCACCGACACTCTGCACACATGCACGAATGCATGCTGGAGCACTGGAACACCCACGTACATGTACACACGCATAAAATTCCAGCATTGTAGACAGATATTTTAGGAAAGAAAAACATTAACTTACACAGGCTTTCTTATACCTAAAACGTGTTTAAATGGAAGGGCGGGGGTTTCATCATATACCTTTTTTTCGTGGATGTGATGTACTTTTCAAGCAAAGAACGTAGTAACCAAAATCTTTTCACAAAATAACATAACAAACACCCTCTCAAGAGGCCAATGTGAGAGGGATGTCAAAGTAATAATGAGGCTGCCTTTTAGACCATGTCTGTGCACGTCTGAAAAAGAGCGAATGGCTCACTTCTCTGTAAATCTTTTACAGAGAAGTGAGTGAATACACAGGAACTAACAGTGCTGTGCTATTTCCCCACACACACACGTTGCACAGAAGCCCAGTTCGGACAAAACCATGACTTGACCAACTGTACAAACACATCAGTGGTTATCACAGATGACTTCCCCCTCCGCTGTCATAAGTCTATTAGTTTTTCTATGAAATCATCATTTGGTGACTTAGTAATCTAAACTATAAGGGTGTGTGTGATTACAGGCATGATTCAAAAGGGCATTCCAAAATCCTGACCCATCCTCATCTAAACCTCAGCAGGCTCAACATAGCAATGGTTGTGTCAAAGGGATAGTGAATATAATGTAAATACAGGTATTGGTAGCCTGTAATACTGACAGGCTGGAAGAAAGGATTCAGGCACTTTTGATCATAGATGAGAAAGTTGGGGAACGTTTTCGTGTTGCTATTCTAATGCCACTAGGAGACGCCATGCAGTCTAGTGGATGTGCGATGCATGTCATCACATAAACTCAACACTGAGGGACTCCACTGATCTCCTCCTCAATGGAAAAGGGGCAAAATGTGTAAACAAAAATCTGCTTCCGCAGACAAGATGGAGGAAAGTGACTCGAAAGGCAGCGAGTACAAATTAGACCAACGCTGTCCCTTAGCGCAGGAAAATTATGTACAAAAACAACAACAAAAAAAAGCTTGATTTAACAACTTGCAGTCCTAGTCTTAACACGCTGTGTGCAGAGCCCCTGTGATATCAGAGCAAGTGAACCAGGGGATTTCTCTAAGTGGTTGACCAATTTTCAATGGCAGCATTCATGAAATGGTCCATGATGAGGGAATTCTGACTTTTGCAGATGGATAGCTCAGTCGCATGAGCGCTTGATTTGTAAACATTTGCATGAATTGTTATAATCTATCTTCAAAACTGAATTTTATACCATGCCTATACTTTTCCTTTAAGTGGGGTCTGCTTGGAGGGGAGCTCTACACACTACCTTGTATGTGCACTTGGGACCCACAGCAGATAATTTGAACTAACAGTAGCAATAGAGTACAGGGACAGATGCAACCTGGGTAGTAGTACCCAGACGAAAGGGATGGCTGAACCATAAATGATGTCCCTCATCTTAAAGTTCATTTTTCAGCGCTTTTAAAATCATAGGCCTATGTATTGTGTGGCAGAAGTCAACAATTGTAAAACTACAGTTCACAGGATATTGTTTTTTTTTTTAATTTACTGACAGCCACAGTGGTGCTGGTAATTGCACTGGTGTATGACCAATTAATTCCAAACAAAACAGATTGCTAATGTTGTTGTTTCAGCACCAATATCAACCTTGCTGACATTGGATTTTAGCCAATAATGGTGTTGGTGAAGGTCTCCTGTAGGTCCGTCTGCCAAATCAGCTTTGCTTCCTCATCTAACTTGGCTGCTACCTGCCTTATTGGCTGCTGTTGTGAAGACATAAAATGCAATGCGCCATGCCATTTTTCCTGGGAGAGTCCTACTGGAAAGAAACCATTAAAACAAGCCACTATGAAAGTGTTCATGCATTCAATACTTATGGATAAGCTATTATCATAAATATCCCTGTGATGGAAAATATAAAAAAGGACGCTGTTTTCATGTAAATCCTCAGGATGATCACATTAATGTCTTTCATTACAATGAGTTTCAACATACTTTATGTCATTACATACAAAGCCACCTTTAAACGCAAGTCATTTATCATAGAAGATATTAAGCGGACACTGGCGTGATTGATGAAATGGTAAAACGTGATTTTAGGTGTGTTGATTTATTGCAATCGACTGACTCATGTTAGTAGGAATTCAAGAGCAAATTATCCTCCCAACATTTTGAGAGAGAAGATTTCTAAACCTTTATTTGCCCAAGGAAGGTCCACTGACCACTCATCCCCCTTTTATTTCATCTTGCATCATGCTCATGAAGTGCCATACATTCATTCTCGCCAGACGCACTTCTGACTTCTAGTTCCATTGAAGCAGCTGAGGTATATAGATGCCTGGCTCAAAGGCCTGTCAGCGGTAGGGTTTGAGGGAAGGGAATGTGGTATTAACTGTGCCTGCTTGTTCAGGGGATTTGAACCAGAAGGACCTTGACACAACACTACCAAGGGAGACTAGCAGTGCCTTGGCCACCAAGTGAGTGGGGCTGTTAAATATGTAGGTACATATATGTGTTACATAGGGTAACACAATGAGTTGAAGTGGGATGTAATGTCACGATTGAACTTCTTGCCTATTATGTAAGGACGCCCCGCCCTATATGAAGACCCACTCAGACCCCTGAAAAAAATGCACTGAACAAGAGCAGCCAGTCCATGTACCAGATTCACAGCATGGAAAAGGGTGTAGCTGCCCATAAAGGTAGCTATGATATTCAGAGATGGTAATGGAAGACATGTGGGCAAAAACCATACAACTATCACTCTTTGCACTTTGCCCTGTGATATCATGGAATCATTTGGTAAATCTTTAATTGGAACAGGGATTTTATTCCAATTTTGAAAGTCCAAGTTCGGTAAAAGGGTTTTTGGACAAGAATTTAATTCTGAATGTGGCAGCCTGAAGCTCAAGTATGTGTCACCAGACCTAGAGAGGTTGAAACGCTTTAAGAGCCCCAGCAAAAGCCATAACTCAGATGTGAATTTTCCTGAATGAGAGAGACACTTTGATGGAGTTTCTGCCAAAAGTTCAAATGTGCTTGAGATGAAAATTTCACATTGCAGTGAGATGTACTGCAGCTGATCAAGTTGTTGTGGGTTTAAAAGATTCAACCAGAGAGAGAGAGAGAGAGAGAGAGAGAGAGAGAGAGAGAGAGAGAGAGAGAGAGAGAGAGAGAGAGAGAGAGAGAGAGAGAGAGAGAGAGAGAGAGAGAGAGAGAGAGAGAGAGAGCTTGTATTACAATACCTGTATTCATGCTGGGACATGTTTGAGTGCTGGATATGAGTATTACAGTGGCATTATAGTATAAGGAGAACATTATAGTGGACATAATAATGTGATTTTGTTGCAAGATGGGAGTTCAGCGCACTTCCCTTAACGTTTCATAGCTCCACATGAGACGTGGCACAACGCTCGTCGGTGCGTTCTTCTACGCTATTTCCCAGTGAGCACGAAAAGGCGTAATTCAGAGGAAAAAAACAAAGTTGTGCCAAAAGGGATGCCCCGCTGAACGAAATCTAATGGGAATTTCCTTTCACTATCACTCTCCCGGGGTTGGGCTGTTATCAGCCGGAAGTGCACACCCACATGCGATAATGAAGTTTTGCCTTCCAACTTTACATTCACTTCGCCCCAGCCTCCGTCCACAAGCATGGCTCTCACCAACAAGTGGTGGATTTCCTGCGTCGTGTCGCTGTCCTTCGTCGCCTGTTTAGGCTCCTGCGATACAGATGACGATGGTAAGAGGATTGGGGGGGGGGGGGGGGAAACGCCCGACTCGTTGAGTTGGATTTGTAATCAGATTGTCCCACGAGTTCACCGCTTTACTTGTTGCAACTACTTAACTTTTGTCGTTCTTAGGACGTACTGTTTTTTTTTCGTCTCGAAAAGTTCATACTTACATCGCGTTGTGGAGAGCAAACAGTAATTTATCTGTAGTACGACATTAAACCTGTAAACAAGTATAGCTACAGTTTGTGGCAACACATTTCCTCAAGAAGGGCAATATCTATCTGTCTGTCTGTCTCTGTATCCATCCATGCTTGTCTGTCTGTCTGTCTGTCTGTCTGTCTGTCTGTCTGTCTGTCTATCTATTCCATCCATGTCTGTCTGTCTGTATCTATATCTATCCATGTCTGTCTGACTGTCTATCTATATCCATCCATGGCTGTCTGTCTGTCTGTCTGTCTATCTATTCCATCCATGTCTGTCTGTCTGTAACTATATCCATCCATGTCTGTCTGTTTGTATCTATATCTATCCATGTCTGTCTGTCTGTCTATCTATATCCATCCATGTCTGTCTGTCTGTATCTATATCTATCCATGTCTGTCTGTCTGTCTATCTATCTATATCCATCCATGTCTGTCTGTCTGTCTGTCCAAGTCCATCTGAAAATAATGGCTTATTTGTTGCTTATGTGATGCCTTTGTTGCACTGCAGACGGTGGTCATCTTGCAAGTTACATGTTTGTTACCCACATTATCTTACTTATTAGTGTATTACTACCCAGATAAACCACTTCAATTTTATTCTTGAGCTCTGCATTCGAAGCCTGATCCACATCGCCACCTTACACACTTCAAAGATGCATTGTTGTTTTGGCGGAACACTGATGCTAAGGAGGCCCCGTCTTTATTGGGGAGGTGATGCTTATGCTGCTGCTGCACTTGTCTTTTAAAACAGATTTTTATCATCCGATTATGCCAGAGGCAGGCTTGACTCCCCCTAAATCGGATTTTGCTTGCTTTTTGATCCAGTGAGTAAGATGTTCAGAACCGCAAGATAAATGCATTCAGTGTGGCGTTGGTTATGTTAACATTTATGATTCAGTGTGAGCATTGATTTCTTGCCAGGACTCATTAAGTGAAAGGTCTGGATGCATAAAAATCAGATTTTGCTCATGTTTGCTCACAGATAAAGAAAACTAGGTATGGCAGCACTCAGGCCCTTGTGGTGGAATTCTACTTTCTCTTAATGCAGTTAAATTGTGTTACAAGCAATGCAATGAGATGGTGATCAGGAAGAGGAAAAGGTAGTCAAACAAGGGTATATTGCTGCACAGAAGACTATTAAACAACCATTTTCAGACAAAGTGTGGATGAATAATGATCTTGTCCCTTGAAGACCATATCACTAAAATTACATTGAAATTCCCGGCACGTAACCTTTGCCATTGAAAACTTACGTGTAACCACGACAAAAGATCTTGCGTCAGGTCCAAAGTCCAGGTACTTCTAACTCCACAGTCTGGCCATAAACCACACTTGTGCTGGGAGTTCCTCCTGTCATGTCACCATCGTCTCAGAGTCAGTAATAAGGCTACTGGGATTGGATGTCAGAGACTCAATAAGCTGTGAAAGGTCTGAATTGGCAAGTCAAGTACAAAGTGAAAGCGAAGCCATAACAACTCGAAGCTCTCTCATTTTCCCCCTACACTTTCCCATTACTGAAAGCAATCAGTGAACTGGTGTGACCTCACAAACAAAAGCCATGCAGTATATAACAAAAAGTCCAAAATGACCATTCCCAGTATGTGAGGTCAGATGCTGTTAAAGAACAGCTTCTAGCATCCATCTAGCATCCATAGGGATATACTGAGGAGAGCTTTGTGGTGGACTCTAAACAAAGCCCAAGACACCACATTGGTAAAGGTCAACAATATGTCTCTTTTTCAATTGTTTTTCTTATCTGTGGCGTCTCTGAGTCGTACATAGCGTTCTGATACCTGCATCTCCGTGTGGGGAATTGTTTTTTGTTTTTTTTAAACACTAGCAGTCTCAATTTGAATTTGTAATTACAGCCCTTTACAGCATCCCGGGAGGAAGGGTTAAGAGATCGGGGCCTGCTTTGCACTACTGTATGACATATTTATGTGTTTAGGCTTATTGTATGGGCTTATTGTATGGGCTTTGGTGTTCTGTATTTTATGTAGTCTAATACAGCGGGTCAAAGAGTAGTGTCCTTGTGGGACAATAAATGTCCACCTTATTAGAATACTCTATTTCAACTCCATTGATATTCAGCATTGGGTTTCATTTAGTATGTCCGGCCTGCTCGGCATGTTGTGCCTCTGACATTGGTTTTCCTTTACCAGGCACTTATTAACACTATTTGCATTTTAATTGGCTAAAGTTGCCCACGAGCTATCAGCTGACGATTATTGATGGCTTACACAGGCAAACACCACAAGTTCACTGTTGTGACTTTAAGATACTATCGGGAAATTAAACTGTATTTTAGAACATTGCAAAGTGAAAATTGGAGCCCCGGGCGATGCTGCAAAGGAGCATAGCCGTTTTATTGCTGATCATATTTTTTTCCACTTTCCGTTGGCACTACTAGAAAGCGAGCTACAAGGTAAGTGTAGAAAATGAGTTTGTAATGCTTTCATTATAGTGGGATTGTAACGAGGTTTTGTTTAAGGTGCATTGTCATTTACTCTTAACACTTTAACACTAAACATTAGTATCAGTGGTGCAGGGCCTAGGCACTCATAAGTTCCATTAATTGTCTTGCGGAGGCGTAGACACTGGGTCTCATTAATTTGTGGAGAAATTTAATTAGACGCTCACTTGGTGTTTGAAGCGGTCCAGTTCTGTGGCAACCCCGGGCCATATAAGCAGAGAAGAAACTGCAGAGCGTGTGCTATATTAATTAGCTTTTGTAATGGGGAGTAGACTTCACAAAAGCGCCAGCCTACGCGGTTGGAAAGAACCCGAGTGAAGCTGTGAGAAGAATATACACAGAACTGTAAAACGTCTTCACTCCTCTGCCTTGGCGATTAATGGGGAGAGTGTAATGATTTAAGCACTGAGCTGGCATGCAGTCGTTTAGTTATTTAATGAGAATGTGTCCATTTGACTTAACCATGAATCTCACCTGGAAGTAATTTAAGATGCAGCAAGACCAGCACGTCTGTCTTTGGGCTGCTGGCGTTCTGGTGCAAACTTTTGATGAATCAATACGCTGAAGGTTTGAAAGTTTTCCCCACAGCGAAGCAGCACGCGCTTCCTCACCCACTTGCTTGTTGTCTTTGTAGGCGTGCGCGCGCGCGCGCGCACACACACACACACACACTTTCCCTTTGATTTCATTTTCAGCCTTAGATGTATTTTTCTTCCCTATTGACTTTTGTTTCCATTTACTTTTTATTTTCTGATTGAATTTGTTTCCACCCGTCTCCTGGATTTATTTATTTATTTGGTTATATCTCTGGTCTCTTCAGGGATAACTGACTACTGCAATCAACGCAGTCACCAATCATCCATTCCAAAATTTATTTTCCAGTCTTGTGCCCGCTCCCATGCAGCGTTAAACAGCCTCATCTTCCATCAGACGTGAGACAAGCGGAGTCTTAAAAAGCTGTTTTTGTCATCAATGTTTCAATAATGACGGGGATCATTATTTGTGCTCTTTACAGTAGGTCACACGGATGAAGTATTGATGCAGTGAATGGGGGTGCGTGTGTGTGTGTGTGTGTGTGTGTGTGTGTGTGTGTGTGTGTGTGTGTGTGTGTGTGTGTGTGATGCCAGCATGACATCTGTTGACTTTGTGAGCTCAGTTCAGTTTGCCAAGGGTATTAATCAGCAAAGGACCCATAGAGTGGAGAAGTGGGCAGAGCTGCTGGTTCCTGGAAGTTTTTCCCATTCAGTCTACCCAGTGGAAATTTTTAGAAAAAATGATTACCACAGTAATACTCCACACACAAACACATGAGTCGACTGGATGATTAAGTGACACTATAGGGTTATGTCATTGCCATCGGGTAGAACGGTTTCAGTGTTGTCTCTGAGAAATCACGTTTTTAGTCTGTTCAGTATGTCACAACCAAATGAATGCCAGCTGAGCCTTGCCAGACCACAATGACTGAAGCAGAAGTTGTGTGAGGCTATTGATGGAGGAAATTCGCCTCCTTTTTTGCGGCATTGGTGGCCTCTTTAAATGTCTGAAACTAATCATTGTTTAGTTTTCTCTTTCATTGAAGCTGTACAAATCGGAAAAAAAACAACAACAAAGTTCCATAATCGTGTTTCTGCAGAAGTGTGGTCTATATGACACTACCATGCTGCCAACAACACATCTCTGGAAGATACATACCTCCCAGTGGCGGCGGTTTGGATCCAGCTTCAGATAACGCCTCAAACTAAACCCTTAGTGCCTGGCTCCTACTGTCTTAGCAAAGTAACAAGTCTGTCGAGTTTTGTCTCCCCTGTTGTTTAAATAAATGAATATAATCATTAAATCACTATGCAGAAACATGACTAGATACCAGCTGTGGTTAGCTTATGATGACACTTGGTACAGTATAATAAAACACTTTGCTGTTGTTAAACCAAAACAACTAGTCTAGTCCATGGTGTAAAATATTATATGTATGTGTATGTATGTATACACAAATGAATATGGCTGAACTGGATAATTGGAAATACATAATAGAAAAATCCAAAGGGGAAATATACAAATATAAAGTGCAAAAATGAATAGCTAAAACAGAATAATTTAAAACAAATTAATTACTATATAGAATATATAAATTCATTAAATCAGATGTAATTCAACATATTAAGACAAAATAAAAGTAAGCGTATGTGTGTGTGTGTGTGTGTGTGTGTGTGTGTGTGTGTGTGTGTGTGTGTGTGTGTGTGTTTTAGAGGGAAAAAGTCAGATAGAGGCAGGGAGAGGAATTTGTGCATGTTGCTGAGGGAAAACGTTAAGCTGCCCCCCCCCCCCCAAATACCACTCAGTGAACAACAGAAAGAGAAAACTATATCATACATTTTCACGTGATGTGGTTTATCGTTTTCAGAGTGAAACATGTTCTACCAAAACTTTTCCCCACAGATATCCACCACCAGGGAATTGGTTTTGTACTGTAATGCTTTTGATGCGCTATTAGCTTACTTCCAGACAAGAGCCGACGGCACCCCGAAATGGCAGAGAAATGTGTCCTGTGTGGAAAAATACTTGTCCACTCAGGCTTGACAAAGCACAGAAGATGACAAATGCAGTCAAGGGAGCCTCAGCCACAGGTTAATCTGCGTGTCCTTTGTACTGTCGCCTGGAGAAATTGGCACCGGATTCTTCCTCAGCTCTAATACTGAAAAAGGTTGTCTATTTGTTGTCCCTTCTTCCCACCATCTCAGTCCTGCTGATGTTCCTCCATGCCTGTAATCAAATGTTGCTCAAGCTAAAAAAAAAAAAAAAAACCAAACAAAAAAAAAAAACAACCAAACATTGCACCACTCTCGCTATCCTTCAAAATAAAATGAACTCAAAAAAAAGTTTAGTTTAGTTTTGCTTCAAAGCTGTCATAATGTCCGTCACGGATCTTGTTTTTAGTGACTATGCGATCCTGTGTGAAGCCATGTACAGACGGACATAGACCTTTGACCTGTCAGGGTCAAAGACAGAGCCAAATGTGCAATTACAGCACATTGGAACAAACACAGGGTCCTAGGAATAGGAGTGTTTGATTTCAGCATGTTTCAGCGTTAATCTGAAGGGCTACGGTTAACTGTTTTGAATTACAAGTGTATTGGCCGTTATGAATAATTGATTACTTTCTAGTTCTGGTGATGAGTACCAATTACCCCGTCATTAAAAGCAGACTATGCTTTCGGCAGTAAGCTTCTTTGCCCATCTGCAGTGTGTATAATTTTTTCAAGGGCAGTTGAAACTCTAATCGAATATGAAGCCCGAGTAACAATGATTTGCTTGATTGGTTAGGTACTTGTATGTGGCTGGGGGCACACACAAGTACTGGTTCTTTCTGTAGCATTTAGACAGCCTTTACATTTAGATGGGATTAAACACTGTCACATGGATCTAGCACAATTTGTCCCCAAATGGTAAACCACGCAGACAAAATGAGAGTTGAATGTCAGAGTATGTATACATATATAATGTCTCTGTCTTGCTCGGCAAAATCAATGGCTTTGGATAGTAACTCTTTGCTTATGGAGGGGTAGAACTCACAGATATCAAACCATATACATTTGCAGTTCTTCTAGTCATCTACCATTCTAATACTTGGTCTGTGTTTTTCCATTGATTTACGGGGACTTTTTTCAAGATTTGATCATTCATGTTTTCGATGATTTTTTTTACTTATCTTTCCGATTTCTGGTTTGGTGGGGTTGATCAGTCTACATGTTGGCTTGTTTAAAAGGTTCGGTTTGTGGTCCTTCAGGATGATGAAGGCTTGGTTCCGGGCAGTGACATCAATGCGGTTGTCTAATTTTAGGTCCGAGGCATATATATATACATATGTGACTCACTAGTCACTTGACGTGTGCATGCTTTTAAAGATAGTGGTATCTCTCTACCAAGTCTTGGAGCACTGGTGGAATTTGTGTGAGACTTTGACTGGTCATCTGCACAGGCAATGGTTATTAGTTAAAAGGGTGAGTCACACATAAGATAATACTGAACTTTAATTTAGGGAGGGAGGGAGTTCCAGGAAGCTGTGATACTTACTGGATACTGAACGCAAGAGATGGCATAAGTCATGCAGAAATGTCTATAGTGCAAATGAAATGATGACATGGGTCTCTGTCTTAGTTTGCTTTGCAAGGGTTGTGTGGCAAGTTGTTGTGTGCTTGTTGTTTCACAACACGTTGTTGTTTCCAAATATTAACTTTTACATGTCGGTCCAATGTCGAGGTCGTTGCTCGAAAAGATATGCAAATACAATTAATATGATCTATTTTCCCCTCCCCTTTTTCTCCCCAATTGTACCTGACCAATTACCCTATTTTCCGATCCATCCCGGTCACTGCTCCACCCCCTCTGCCGAGCCGGGAAGGGCTGCAAACTACCACATGCCTCCTCCAATACATGTGGAGTCGCCAGCCGCTTCTTTTCACCTGACAGTGAGGAGTTTCGCCAGGAGTACGTAGTGCTTGAGAGGATCACGTTATTCCCCCCGAACAGGCGCCCGACCGACCAGAGGAGGCGCTAGTGCAGCGACCAGGACACATACCCACATCCGGCTTCTCACCGGCAGACACGGCCACTTGTGTCTGTAGGAATGCCCGACCAAGCCGGAAGTAACACAGGGATTCGAACCGGCGATCCCCGTGTTTGTAGGCAATGGAATAGACTGCTACGCTTACCCGGACGCCCTCCATATGAACATGATGAGTACCGTCACTAGCAATAGTTACACCAAGATGGCGCCAAAGACGGCAGCCTCAGTTCTGTGCTCTCTAGTACTTTTTCTGTTTTTGTTTGTTTAGTTTCCAGCTCTCACTCGCTGATCACATTCAGCAGAGACGAACTTTTAAACCTCCAGCTATCCGCTGGTCAAGCTTTTTTAATTTTTTTTTTTTTACCGTTTTTCATTGAACTGGAAAGTTTTACCGAGCTCTTAGTTGGAGAAGCAGCAGCTCTGTAAGGGCCTCGCCGGAGCCGACAATGGGGGAAGCGAGCCGGAGCGCTTGTTAAACTGGGACCGCGGGGATTTCGAACTGCGCTCCCGTCAATCCACCTGGTGAATGTCCGCTCTCTGGCCAACAAGATGGATGAACTGCAGCTCCTCTACGGAACAAACACGGATTTTTCCAGATCTGCCTTCCTGTGTCTCACTGAAACCCTGGCTTGGTGAAAATATAACAGACAGTTCACTCTATCTGCCGCACTTCCAACTCCTCGGAGCGGACCGGGAAATGGAGCTAACGGGGGAAAATGGGGAGGCGGAATCTGCTTCTATATAAACGAAGGTTGGTGTACAGATGTCACAGTGTTGAAGAACTCATGCAACCCTCACTTAGAGACCATGTTCATTGACTGTAAACTATTTTATTCACTGCAGGAGTTTTCATCATTTATTCTGGCTGGTATCTATATTCCACCCTATGCCTGTGTGTGTTTGTGAAGCAACACCTGGCTGACCAGATAGTAAATATGGAGCACAAACATTCAGACTCTCTTGTTATTATCCTCGGGGATTTTAACAGAGCAAACCTCAGCCACAAACTGCCAAAATACAGACAGCACGTTAAATATCCCACCAGTGACAAAAACACACTGGATCATTGCTACATAATAGTATTATAGGACGCCTATCGCTCTGTCCCCCGTGTAGCTTTGGGACTTTCTGTTCACTGTCTGGTTCATCCTCTCCCAACCTACAGGCAGAAACTAAAATCTGCAAAACATGTTGTTAAAACTATGAGGAGATGGACCAACCAGTTAAAACTGGAGCTTCAAGCCTGCTCTGACTACACTGACTGGAGTGTTTTTGAGGCTGCATCTACAGACCTAAACAAAACTACTGACAAGGTGACATCTTACATCAGCTTTTGTGAGGACACGGGTGTGCCCACCAAAACTTTCTGCACCTTAAACAACAATAAGCCCTGATTCACAGCAAACTCAGGCAGCTTCGTCAGGCCAAGGAGCAGGCTTACAGGAGTAAATATAGAATCCTGTACAATCAGGCCAAAAACACACTGACAAAAGGAGATCAGAGTAGCCAGAAGAGGCTATACTGAAAAGCTGAAAAACTGGTTTTCAACTAATGATCCTGCGTCTGTGTGGAGAGGCCTGCAGGACATCACCATCTACAGGAAAACCTTCCCCCCACATTGCAGAGAACCTTCAACTAACTGATGAATTGAATGTGTTTTACTGTGGGTTTGATCAGCCCACTTTCACACCTCTCATCTGCTCCAACTCAGACATCACACAACCAACTGCACCCCCTGACATCACCCTCCTCTCCCCCCTGGTCCCCACCGGCACTGAGGGTCTATGAAGTGGATGGGTGTCAGCAGCACTTCCAGAGACAGAAGGTCAGGAAGGCACCAGGCCCGGATGGCATGTCACCCTCCTGTCTGAAAGTCTTCGCAGACCAGCTGCCCCCCCCCATCTTCACACAGATCTTCAACAGATCACTGGAGCTGTGTGAAATCCCTTCCTGCTTCAAGTTATCCACTATCCCATACCTCAAGAAACCCTCCTTTGCTGGACTGAAGGGCTACAGGCCCATCGCCCTGACAACTGTGGCCATTGAGTCCATCGAGAGACTGGTGACCCCCCTGAATGACATCACAGGCCCCCTGCTGGGCCCCCTGCAGTTTGCCTACTGGGCAAACAGGCCAGTGGATGATGCAGTCAATTTGGGATTTCACTACATCCTGCAACATCTCGGCTCCCCAGGGACGTACTCAGGGATCCTGTTCGTAGTCTTCAGCTCATTCAACATCATCATCCTAGAAGTCCTACTAACCAAACTCACCCAGCTCACGGTGCCTGCCACAAACTGTCAGTGGATAACAAACTTCCTGACAGACAGGAGGCAGCAGGCGAGGCTGGAGAAAATCACATCCAGCACCCGGACAACCAGCACTGGAGCCCCCCAGGGATGTGTGCTGTCATCTCTGCTCTTCTCCCTCTACTTAAATGACTGCTGCTCAGGAGACCCGTCTGTTAAACTCCTAAGGTTTGCAGACAACACAACAATCATCAGCTCCATCCGGGACAGTGACGAGTCTGCATACAGACAGGAGGTTGAACAGCTGGCCCTCTGGTGTGGTCAACGTGTGACAAACAACGTGCGTACCTATGAAACTCACAGATGAAAGTGTATAAAACTTAAAATTAAACGGAGAAAACTTAGAAATTCGGGAAAATGGAAATCTCAGAATATGTTGAAGGTCTAAGCAAGGAAGACAGAAAGTATTTCGGGTCGAAACTTACGCGAAGCACTGGAGAAAAACTTCCCGATCCATTTATGCTTGCTGAAGTGCAGTGGACAAGTGGTATCATGACGTTGGCAAACATTGGCAGGAGGGATGTGACTGAATACCTCATAGACACACCAAGTATATTTACGAAAGAATCGATGAAGGCATGCAAGTCTTTAGAAGTATACAATTACTTTGTTGGTGGACATGTCCAAGACAGCTTTTACCATCTGTTATCGAGGGAAAACAAGTTTTGCTTCATCAAATCAAAGCTAAGCCCTCATAGTTTAATTGTACGGTTGAATTGTTTGTACGGTTATGAGATCGAGGCTGGAGTCAAATTACGACCGCAAACATCATGACACAAGAAAGCTGATGGAATCGTCAAACTTGAGGAAAGCTAGGTATTAACAACTCAAACTTTGGTTTGTCAGTTGCTCTACTAGGACAGTACCACATTTAGAGCTGTTACTTACATATGTTCAATCACTTATTTGTGTAAGAAACATATACATATACCAGATATGAAATGTTCTCCGCAAATCTTCGTGTTTGATATTTGTTCTTCCGACCACGTCTTCCAGTCCTCCCGACGGATCGCATGAATCCACGCCTGTCTTCTTCGTTTTTCGATTGGAGTTTTTCCTTTGGGCATGTGATAAAAATGCAGATGCTTGTTTTTACCATCTTTACGATTTGTACAACTGACAGCGTAACAACTGCGAGGCATTTCCTTTCATTTTAAAACAATTTCTCTTGGTCTCTTCGAAATGAACGTAGTAACGTTTACAAACACAAAACTCATGGCCCCTTTTTGCCTCACAATCTGTGCACACACATTTGGCGCATGTAAACAAGGGAACACGTCTATTCAGTGTAGTTCTTGACGAGAGTGTGGATGTAAACAATGTTTTACATCTAGCAGTGGTTACCAGATATTGTGACAAACAAGTGTTGCATTAATCGATAAGATTGTAGGTTTCATACATTTGCACAAATACTAAAGTGTGTGTGTGTGTGTGTGTGTGTGTGTGTGTGTGTGTGTGTGTGTGTGTGTGTGTGTGTGTGTGTGTGTGTGTGTAGAGAGCAGATCTTTTGGCATGCGTAATCTAGATGGGGAGATGAAGAGCAGCAGTAAATAAATAAATAAATGGTAATTATGAAAATGAACTGGCACTTGGGTCTGTGATTTGTTTTTTTTTTTTTTTTTTAAGTGGCACGGGACATCCAAAAGGTCGCTGAACCGTGGTATAAATAATTATATATCATGTAGTTTAAACACAGTTTTAGCATATCATCATTGTCAAAAATAAACCTTAGCATGCTGTATACTGGATGTTGTATACATGCATATTCTGTCATGTCCACCTATAAAGTAACGTGTTAACATATTTATTCAAGCATCTTTGTACTCTGCACTATTGTCTACTCTACCTGTTATAACTTCATTCTTTATAACATACTTTGTTATATACTTCTATATTTGTACATAGTAGTTAAATGTTTATGTTTATTTTGCTGTCTTTGTTTTCGTTGTATGTCTGTTCCGTCTAAGTACATGGAGGAACAGGAGACACATTCCATGTATGTGTAGGCCTTAAACATACTTGGCCAAATAAACTGATTCTGATTCTTAAAAAATAAAAAATAAAAATGATAGCACTTATTACTTCCAGGGAGCTGTATTTGATTATTCTACTTGTTACATTAGCTCTTTGTCACACTTTGTGAATTTGCAATTGCATAATCTCTTGCCTTGAAAATTTGACAATACTCAATTATTTTGCTTGTTTTCAAGCGATTATAATAATAACCTTGATTTATTTGTCATTTCTAAACAAATGTCACAATGCGCTTTACAGCTGAATAAAATTAGAATAATCAAAGACAGAAGTTGCTGAATAAAACAATGTACCTATCATTTATAATGCTTTATACAATTCAACTTGATTCAGGAATTGAATAAAAACTAAGAAAAAAATATAGGTGTTGAGAAAAAAATAAAAGTAAATAAGATGAGTTTATAAAGTGTCTTGTTCATAAAAGTGCCTTTTATGAGTCAATCAAAAGACTAATGTTCTTGCCACACCTTTGCCAAATAAAGCCAATGTTATCGGAATATTTCCGGCCAAACTCACTGAGTAATGAAACTGTACACGTCACAGCATCCCGCTAGCTTGCCAACAGTCAACATGTTTTATTTCAAGATCTTAGAGAGGAAATTCAGGGGCCATAGCAGCCCAAGTCTGTTTTAGGTGACATCACTGGATTCCATGTTCCTGGTTCCATGTCACTTTGATCTTTCCAGTGTAGAATTGCTTTCCAGAGTTGCAGCATATGAATGAGTCAGAGCTTGAAAGCCTTTACAGAGATGCCAGCACCCAGGTCAGATAGCCCTCGAGATTGGTCCATACCTAGTATGCCCTTTCAGTAGTCAAGATAACAATAAAGCTGACATTTCTAACGCGATTACCTTCTGATCGTTTAAAAGATAGCTTGTCGACACAACTCGTGGTGAAGGGAAAGTTGATGTTGCTGCCTTGACTGAGATTAGAAGAAAGAGGCAGACAGCATGCACAGTTGTGTTCAGGTTGACCACTGAGTTTATTGAGTTTATTATCTTTATGTAACAAAATAAATCAGATATACAAATATTTACTCTATACTCAACACTGTCTGAATTATTTACTTGTGATGAGTCCACAAGATTCCATTTTACTATTTCCAGGTGAAAACCCTACTACTACTACTTTCGGCTGCTCCCGTTAGGGGTCGCCACAGCGGATCATCCGTTTCCATTTCTTCCTGTCTTCTGCGTCTTCCTCTGTCACACCAGCCACCTGCATGTCTTCCCTCACCACATCCATAAACCTCCTCTTTGGCCTTCCTCTTCTCCTCTTCCCTGGCAGCTCCATATTCAGCATCCTTCTCCCAATATACCCAGCATCTCTCCACACATGTCCAAGCCATCTCAATCTTGCCTCTCTTGCTTTGTCTCCAAACCATCCAACCTGAGCGGTCCCTCTAATATAATCGTTCCTAATCCTGTCCTTTTTCGTTACTCCCAGTGAAAATCTTAGCATCTTCAACTCTGCCACCTCCAGCTCCGCCTCCTGTCTTTTCGTCAGTGCCACTGTCTCCAAACCATATAACATAGCTGGTCTCACAACCATCTTGTAAACTTTCCCTTTAACTCTTGCTGATACCCTTCTGTCGCAAATCACTCCTGACACACTTCTCCACCCACTCCAACCTGCCTGCACTCTCTTTTTCACCTCTCTACTGCACTCCCCGTTACTTTGGACAGTTGACCCCAAGTATTTAAAATCAAATGCCTTTGTCACCTCCACTCCTTGCATCCTGACCATTCTACTGTCCTCTCTCTCATTCACGCATAGGTATTCCGTCTTGCTCCTACTGACTTTCATTCCTCTTCTCTCCAGTGCATACCTCCACCTCTCCAGGCTCTCCTCAACCTGCACCCTACTCTCGCTACAGATCACAATGTCATCCGCGAACATCATCGTCCATGGAGGCTCCTGCCTGATCTTGTCCGTCAACCTGTCCATCACCATTGCAAACAAGAAAGGGCTAAGAGCCGATCCTTGATGTAATCCCACCTCCACCTTGAACCCATCTGTCATTCCAACCGCACACCTCACCATTGTCACACTTCCCTCAAACGTATCCTGCACCACTCCTACATACTTCTCTGCAACTCCTGACTTCCTCATACAATACCACACCTCCTCTCTCGGCACTCTGTCATAAGCTTTCTCTAAATCTACAAAGACACAATGCAACTCTTTCTGGCCTTCTCTATACTTCTCAATCAACATTCTCAAAGCAAACATCGCATCTGTGGTGCTCTTTCGTGGCATGAAACCATACTGCTGCTCGCTGATCGTCACCTCTCCTCTTAACCTAGCTTCTATTACTCTTTCCCAAATCTTCATGCTGTGGCTGATCAACTTTATACCTCTGTAGTTGTTACAGTTCTGCACATTGCCCTTGTTCTTGAAAATCGGTACCATTATGCTTCTTCTCCACTCCTCAGGCATCCTCTCACTTTCCAGGATTGTGTTAAACAATCTAGTTAAAAACTCCACTGCCATCTCTCCTAAACATCTCTATGCCTCCACAGGTATGTCATCAGGACCAACTGCCTTTCCATTCTTCATCCTCTTCATAGCTGCCCTCACTTCCTCCTTGCTAATCCGCTTAACTTCCTGATTCACTATCCCTACATCATCCAACCTTCTCTCTCTCTCATTTTCTTCATTCATCAGCCCCTCAAAGTATTCCTTCCACCTTCTTAGCACACTCTCCTCGCTTGTCAGCACATTTCCATCTCTATCCTTGATCGCCCTAACTTGCTGCACATCCTTTGCAGCTTGGTCCCTCTGTCTAGCCAATCGGTACAAGTCCTTTTCTCCTTCCTTAGTGTCTAATCTGTCATACAACTCACCATACGCCTTTTCCTTTGCCTTTGCCACCTCTCTCTTTGCTTTACGCTGCATGTCCTTGTACTCCTGTCTACTTTCTTCATCTCTCTTACTATCCCACTTCTTCTTTGCCAACCTTTTCCTCTGTATAATTTGCTGTACTTCCTCATTCCACCACCAAGTCTCCTTGTCTTCCTTCCTCTGTCCTGATGACACACCAAGTACCTTCCTAGCTGTCTCCCTCACTATTTCTGCAGTGGTTGTCCAGCCATCTGGCAACTCTCCATTTCCAGGTGAAAACCCATTCACCAGTAAATAAAAACTGTATAGCCTAAGCCTAATGAAACATCTTATGTTATACTCCAACATTGTTTCCATTAATTATCCAGTTCCCTTTCAATGCTTACTCATTTATATTAGGTCAACAAACCAAGTTAACTCTTGCTTCAGTGTATAAGATTGAATCAGAAAACACACACGCTCACGCACACGCACACGCACACACACACACACACACCCACACACCGCTCCTCATTAGTTGAGCACTCACAACACCATTGACGGTTTCGGGGAAAAAAACGCTATATATATATATACACTCACCGGCCACTTTATTAGGCACACCCGTCCAACTGCTCGTTAACGCAAGTTTCTAATCAGCCAATCACATGGCAGCAACTCAATGCATTTATAGGCATGTAGACATGGTCAAGACGATCTGCTGCAGTTCAAACCGAGCATCAGAATGGGGAAGAAAGGGGATTTAAGTGACTTTGAACGTGGCATGGTTGTTGGTGCCAGACGGGCTGGTCTGAGTATTTCAGAAACTGCTGATCTACTGGGATTTTCACGCACAACCATCTCTAGGGTTTACAGAGAATGGTCCAAAAAAGAGAAAATATCCAGTGAGCGGCAGTTCTGTGGGCGAAAATGCCTTGTTGATGCCAGAGGTCAGAGGAGAATGGCCAGACTGGTTCGAGCTGATAGAAAGGCAACAGTAACTCAAATAACCACTCATTACAACCGAGGTATGCAGAAGAGCACCTCTGAATGCACAACACGTCGAACCTTGAGGCAGATGGGCTACAGCAGCAGAAGACCACACTGGGTGCCACTCCTGTCAGCTAAGAACAGGAAACTGAGGCTACAATTCGCACAGACTCACCAAAATTGGACAATAGAAGATTGGAAAAATGTTGCCTGGTCTGATGAGTCTCGATTTCTGCTGCGACATTCGGATGGTAGGGTCAGAATTTGGCGTCAACAACTGAAAGCATGGATCCATCCTGCCTTGTATCAACGGTTCAGGCTGGTGATGGTGGTGTAATGGTGTGGGGATATTTTCTTGGCACACTTTGGGCCCCTTAGTACCAATTGAGCATCGTGTCAACGCCACAGCCTACCTGAGTATTGTTGCTGACCATGTCCATCCCTTTATGACCACAGTGTTCCCATCTTCTGATGGCTTCTTCCAGCAAGATAACGCGCCATGTCATAAAGCTCGAATCATCTCAGACTGGTTTCTTGAACATGACAATGAGTTCACTGTACTCAAATGGCCTCCACAGTCACCAGATCTCAATCCAATAGAGCACCTTTGGGATGTGGTGGACCGGGAGATTCGCATCATGGATGTGCAGCCGACAAATCTGCAGCAACTGCGTGATGCTATCATGTCAATATGGACCAAACTCTCTGAGGAATGTTTCCAGTACCTTGTTGAATCTATGCCACGAAGGATTAAGGCAGTTCTGAAGGCAAAAGGGGGTCCAACCCGGTACTAGCAAGGTGTACCTAATAAAGTGGCCAGTGAGTGTATATATATATATATATATATATATATATATATATATATATATATATATATATATATATATATATATAATACAGTGCATCCGGAAAGTATTCACACCCCTTCACTTTGCCCACATTTTGTTATGTTATAGCCTTATTCCAAAATGGATTAAATTCCTTTTTTTTCTCATCAATCTACACACAATACCCCATAATGACAAAGTGAAAAAGGTTTTGTAGAAATTTTTGCAAATTTATTAAACATAAAAAACTGAAATATTGCATGTACATAAGTATTCACACCCTTTGCTATGACACTCAAAATTGAGCTCAGGTTCATCCTATTTCCACCGATCATCCTTGAGATGTTTCTACATCTTGATTGGAGTCCACCCATAGTAAATTCAATTGATTGGGCATGATTTGGAAAGGCACACACCTGTCTATATAAGGTCCCACTGTTGACAGTGCATGTCAGAGCAGAAACCAAGCCATGAAGTCAAAGGAATTGTCTGAGGACCTCCGAGACAGGATTGTATCGAGGCACAGATCTGGGGAAGGGTACAAAAAAAATTCTACAGCTTTGAAGGTCCCGAAGAGCACAGTGGTCTCCATCATTCGTAAATGGAAAAAGTTTGGATCCACCAGGACTCTTCCTAGAGCTGGCCGCCCAGCCAAACTGAGCAATTGGGGGAGAAGGGCCTTGGTCAGGGAGGTGACCGAGAACCCCATGGTCACTCTGACAGAGCTCCAGCGTTCCTCTGTAGAGATGGGAGAACCTTCCGGAAGGACAACCATCTCTGCAGCACTCCACCAATCAGGCCTTTAGGATAGAGTGGCCAGACGGAAGCCTCTCCCCCATAAAAGGCACATGACAGCCTGCTTGGAGTTTGCCAGAAAGCACCTAAAGGACTCTCAGACCATGAGAAACAAGATTCTCTGGTCTGATGAAACCAAGATTGAACTCTTTGGCCTGAATGCCAAATGTCACGTCTGGAGGAAACCAGGCACCTCTCATCACCTTGCTGATACCATCCCTACAGTGAAGCATGGTGGTGGCAGCATCATGCTGTGGGGATGTTTTTCAGCGGCAGGAACTGGGAGACTAGTCAGGATCGAGGGAAAGATGAATGGAGCAAAGTACAGAGAGATCCTTGATGAAAACCTGCTCCAGAGCACTCAGGACCTCAGACTGGGACGAAGGTTTACCTTTCAACACGACAACGACCCTAAGCACACAGCCAAGACAACACAACGAAGGAGTGGCTTCGGGACAAGTCTGTGAATGTCCTTGAGTGGCCCAGCCAGAGCCCAGACTTGAACCCCATTGAACATCTCTGGAAAGACCTGAAAATAGCTGTACAGCGATGCTCCCCATCTAACCTTACAGAGCTCGAGAGGATCTTCAGAGAAGAATGGGAGAAATACCCCAAATATAGGTGTGCCAAGCTTGTAGCTTCATACCCAAGAAGACTTGAGGCTGTAATCGCTGTCAAGGGTGCCTCAACCAAGTACTGAGTAAAGGGTGTGAATACTTATGTACATGCAATATTTCAGTTTTTTATTTTTAATAAATTTGCAAAAATTTCTACAAAACCTTTTTCACTTTGTAATTATGGGATATTGTATGTAGATTGATGAGGAAAAAAAAGGAATTTAATCCATTTTGGATTAAGGCTGTAACATAACAAAATGTGGGGAAAGTGAAGGGGTGTGAATACTTTCCGGATGCACTGTGTATATATATATATATATATATATATATATATATATATATATATATATATATATATATATAATCCAGTGAGTCAAGTAAATTCTTTATGAGACAGTACAAGCCTGTTTCATGCCATAAGCAATCATCAGCTGTCAATAAAGCTAATCGGGAATGAACATGCCATTTATTGCCTTGTCATGCACATCATGTGCGCAACGTCCAATGGGGAAGGGAGAGGTGTGACGTTCAGAAATTCAAAAACACGTGATCACTAATGGTTCAATGGAGGGAAGTGGGGTTGGTATTTCTCTATTGGCATGATTTATTTATAATTACAACATAGGCGCTTATATCTATGTCTGCAACTGCTGGCCAATTTATTCCTGTTATTCAGTGTGGACATTTCTGGTTTGCAAATGATAAAATATTTTTCAGTTAGACATAGATTGCAAATTTAACTGCTGGTTGAATATGCTTTGTTCTTTGAGAAGATTTTCCAGGTGGCTGAATAATTAATGTTTCTGTCCGCCAATGACCAAATATAACGGCTTAAAGATGTTACATTCTTTAAACAGTTGTTTCTTAAGCTACACATGTGTGCATTAAACCTCTTTTTGAAAGTTCCCTCTGTTAGACCGACGTATGTCTCTATTTTGGCGTTGTCATTTCTCGTCACCGTAGCTTGGTAGATAACTCCTTTCATCTGGCATTTTCTTTCGAGGGGGCATGAGTCATTCACACGGCAGTTGCAGTTGGGGGAGTCCGATTGTGTTGAAGGTGTCATTAATTTGTTCATGATTCTTGTGTTGTGGGACGATATTATTTGCTGAATGTTAGGCATGCAGTTGTCACTCATTTTGATGGTGTTCCTATTGAATATCTTCCTCAGTTGATGGTCTGGGGTCGGACTCTGTAGGGATGATGGGCTAGCAATTTGTAGCAAAACACCAAGAGAGGTCAAGCTAATTAAGAAAACAATATGCAAAATATTCTCAAACAATGGGCCAAAAATCACAATTGAAGCAAACAAAAAACAAATTGACTTTCTGAACATCTTAATGGACCTTAGGAATGGCACATACAAGCCCAACAACATGCTGCAGTTATGTCCATAGAGAAAGCAACCACCCACCTTCCATCTTGAAGAACATCCCAGAAAGCATTAATAGAAGACTCTCAAAATTATCATCTAGTGAGTCCATCTTCAATGAAGCTACACCCCATCCAAGATGAATTACAAAAAAGCAGCTACAGTTGTAAGCTCAAGTACAACCCACCATTAAATACTGACTGGCAGCAAATCAACAAACGTAGCAGAAAACAAAACATCACCTGGTACAACCCACCCTACAGTGATACTGCGGCCACAAACATCGGTAAGCAGTTTTTTTTTTTACTTTTGGATAAGTGCTTTACCCCGGACCATCAACTGAGGAAGATATTCAATAGGAACACCACCAGCTTAGTTAAGACTGCTCACAAATACCGACTGACCCTAACATCATTCTCCACAAAAACATTTGACTCACCCAAACCTTACACCTGGAATAGACTACATGCTTGGTTCAGAATATTGAAATTCATATCCCAAGATTCATTACGCACCGGTGAAGATTGGATTTTTCAAGTAGGTATAAGTACACCCAGCTGCAGCCTGGAGAATGGGGCGGGGTTTTTAGGGTTTGGGTGTAGGTGAAGCCCCGCCTCGTAGGTGTAGCTCTGCCTTGTTCTTCGAGCTGCAGCTGGCACCTTCTTGTTTGGTTGAACTGCAGTTTCGCAGTATCTACATGACTTAACCCACTTTACTACATGACACACCCACTTGGTTAAGTTTAGGCATGAGCAGTGAGATGGTTAAGGTTAGGGTTAAGGGTCAGGGTGTGTGTGTCGTGTAACATGTCGTTAGGGTAACAACATGGGGGGTAGTCACGTAGCGGAGTGGGTGGGTCATGTAGTAAAGTGGGTGTGTCGTGTAGTACTGCGACACTGCAGTTAGACCCTTCTCGGATTTTGTTTTTTCACAATAAAATGGCATCTCCAACTCCAGCAGCGCCTGACGATTACACTTTTAAATGCAAGCATCGGGTTTCAACTTGCGCGAATAGCTAATGATAGAAATGCTAAAAAACTAAGGGGCCTTAAAACCTCAAATTTTTTAAAAGTTAATTACATTTCTGGCTACATTTCCACTACCGTTTGTCAACTGCAGCTGTCAAGGTTGCTAGGCGACAGAAGCGGTGCTTCATGATGCACAGGTAAGGGCAGAAACAGCTGGTGACACAAATAGGAAATCCTCCATAGACCAAGCCATCTCATTTAACAACACTCAGTTTGGCCTTCGTGGCCTTTGTAGACCTTGTCCCTGAATTGGGACATGGCATAGTTCTGTTCAGGTTGACCACTGAGTTTATTCTTCAGTTCCTGCCTCTGTACTCTATTGTATTCCTCTGTCAGACGCATCATCTAGTGGGCTATAGTGGTCGGGACTCACCTCTTCAGACTTCATATGTTATTTATGATATTAGTTTTTCTTTCCCTTTTGTATCTGTCCAAGTCGGAGAGTACCGCTGTCGTCGTGTGTGGCTGCCGCTTCTCCCTCTCGTAGCCCCCCTTCCCATCTACCCCTGTATGTCTATGTTATGTGTATCTGTCATCTTGTTTTACCCTGTTTATTGTAAAGCGACTTTTGAGTATTAGAAAAGTTTAATTTATTATTATTATTATTATTGTTATTACACACTCAGAAAAGCCAGTTATTGATACAAGGTATTTGCATCCATTGCACAAATAAACAGAACATAGCACAAAATGTATGTGGTGTCTGTTTTTGTTAACTTTTTATGTGCGGTCTTCCTTATTTTTAACCCTGTAAATAACATTTTAACTTTAACAGCTAACATTTTTAATCATTAACCTTTTATCCATGAGCCATTTATCAATCTTTTTATCACAGAGCTATTTATTAACCTTTTTTTAATCAATGAGCTATGCATTTTTCTTTCACATTAAGAAATTACTTGTCTACATTTTAACCACTTTTTTATGATACAAAAAATACTACCCTTGTTCTAACCTTCTACATTAACGTTAAGAAGTTGTGCAATTGTCAGCTTTGCAGTCATCCAGAACAGCTGATTTCCCAAGAGTATACTAAAGGTGTGCAAACAGATGGTGGTAGAATGAGTTGGTACTTGTTCAAGCACTCGGACAAACTGAGGAAAAGGGAGACAGATCTGTTGACCTCATGTTGTTCTGTTTCTCTCCTTGTAAAGAGTAAAGTGGGCCAGCCACTTCTTATTATTGGCTGTTGCACTCATTAAAGTCACTCTGGCTAAGAGTGCCAGCTAAATTATTATGATGTAATACAGAAAACGGATAAAATTAAACATATTTCCTTGTTTTCCAGGAACTGAGTGTGGTAAGAGAGAGGGTTTTGATTTATGTCCTCTTACCTGAGGGTTCACTCCCTTTCTCTATCTATCTATCTATCTATCTATCTATCTATCTATCTATCTATCTATCTATCTATCTATCTATCTATCTATCTATCTATCTATCTATCTATCTATCTATCTATCTATCTATCTATCTATCTATCTATCTATCTATCTATCTATCTGTTTGTCTATCTATCTGTCTGTCGGTCTGTTGAAACAACAATCACAGACACAAATACTTGCTTACCTAGTTAAATTAAATTAAATACTAGTTATGCCTTGGCTAGTTAAGGATTAATACTTTTGGGTTTTGTTTTTTTTTGGTTGGCAGATCACTTCAGGTTCTGGGAAAGTGTGATGGGCATTCTTCATTATTTATGACATTTTATAAACTAAACAATAATTTAATTAAAAAAAGATTAAATGATAATTAGAATAAATTTTAGTTGCAGCCCTTATTTTTCAATGTGTTTATTTAGTGTTTCTTGAGCAGGGTACTTTCCTAGCAGGCTTGTCCCACTGCTGCAGACATGGTCATATTATAGTCATTTTTAGTATCAACCATTATATACATCTATATTTTTATGCTGTCTTAAAGTCCATTATGCTGTTCGCATAATATTTCAAATATTACTGTGGAAGAATAAGTTAAACAGTAAACAGAACAAAATGTTAAGGTGCCTTAATGGCCTGGCATGGCAGCACCATATCCAAGGTGCCGTATTTGGGTTTCTAAAACTGATATGATATTTTATTTCAAATGCAAATATAGATCTCTTAAATGGCTTTTGCCCTGTCCTTCCCTTGTTTCTCACTGTGATGAGAAACAAGGGAAGGTTTATGGCTCTGCCATTTCAGCTCGAGTATAATAACATCAGCTCTTCAGCCTCTTCCCTGTGCCCCCCTGCCCTTGTAAAAGTGAAGAGATTTGAAACCTCACTTGTGAGAGAAGTTGAATCATGTTTTGATATAGCCTTGGAGGAAAACAAAACATATAAAGATTATGAAACAATACCTTTTTTTTCTTCAAAGAAAACACCAGGCAAGCATGACTTAACCTCCCAACGTCATCTCATGGAGCTACCTCAACATCTAGTTGTTGGTAGGAGTGCCTTGTCTGTACTGATAAAGGGGTGGTGTGGGAGAATTCTGCATTACTGGCAGCATTTTTTACTTTAAAAACTTGTTAATTTTCCCTGTTGAGAATTCAGAAATAATTATGCCGCTAACATGATGGTGTAGCAAGAGGGCCCAAGTGGTGGTCCTAATGAAGTCTACAGGGTGTGTGAAATAGTGGGCAGATATCTCATTCTTCACTCTTGATTCTTTGTGCGTTTCATCATATTAAGAGAGCTTCAAATCACAGCAGTTGACATGCCACTGACTGAAAAATTCCCTGTGAACTTCTGAAGATTAAGCAAAAGCAAATTGGAAAACCTCAGTTCAATTTTACGTGTCATTTATGTGCAATAACTGTCCCATTCATAAGATGCAGTCTTGGCAACAAACAGAGTTAATCCCCCCAAGGAACAGGTAGTATTGAGCGTAAGTCATGGTTCTACCACAGTTCAACGGAAGCCAGGGTAAGAAGCGTTGTCTTTGTCTCATTTGTATTGTTTGGATGATAACCTGCATCGCAGAAAAGGACTCTTGTATTGATCAGCTCATCTAATCCTGAGCAAATCTGTGGTGCCAATCGGTTGAGACATGACATTTGCACAGGCGGTGAAAGAGACGCTTGTTCTTGCTTTCAATCTGTTCCCATTGATTCGACAGTATAATTGCATCCACATCAGGGAAGAGTGGATAAAGCATGAAGAAGAAAAAAACATCCATGCTTGCAGACTATGATGACCGTCAAAGTTTGTCTCAGTTTAGCAAATGATAGCCCTGGTGTTTTTGTGAATGTGTGTGGAGTGGCTCCTTTGAGGAATCCCAACATTAGAGGTAGAGCTTGGCTGCACAAAACAAAATATAATGACATGAGTTTGTGATTATGACATGATAATGATTGATGATTGCAACATAATATTTCACAGTATAGTTTTAAGTAGTGCTTTCGATGCAATGTTAAACACTTTTCGGACCCTAGATTGATCTCAACATCATAGTCGAACCCGGCTATCCAATCTTCTCAAATTTCTTGAAAATGCTGCCAAAAAACTGCATGAAAACTATCCATTTTCTCTGCTCACACATATCCAAGTGGTGCTGCAGGAGGAATAGGCAACAAGACAATATCACATTCATATTGATATTGCATTTTCGTTTTCAGATAACATGGTTTCACAATATTGCAAAGACTGCAAGATGGCCATCTGAAAATGCATTTCTTTTAATGAAACAGTGAAATTGTCTGGCAACTGTGCCTCACCCAAACCAGCAACACTGATGTTTTGCCCAGCCATTTATGCTTCTTTTGTATCCCCTTACTTACTCAGATGAGAACAAGCGGACAGGAGTAGCAGAATGGATGACAGAGGAGAGAATCAAAGGGTAATTTTATTCAACCAGATCTTAACTGGGTGTATCATATCGTTAGTTACAGGTATTAGATTTTGGAATTAGGACCAGTGCTTTCGAGTTGTATACAATAAATGTTAGACTGTTTGAAATGTTAAAGAGACGTATTCATTCCTTTAAACATTTTAATTTTCTGCTTTTTTTATTCTCCTCAGCCAACAATGTACCAGTTTATTTTCTGTGACTAGTTTATTAGCATAGCATTCCTTATGGAAACCGATAAGGAATGCTGACCGTTGGCATACTGTGTATACTGTTGGGTACAAACCAGATAACCAGATAGTCAAAATGTGTATATATTTCTTTAAGACTTAAACCCTCTGAAAATGTTTTAAGTAATGCAAAATATGAAGAACATTTTGCCACTCTAATATCAAAAAGCATTTGGAAATCAAACCAAAATAGTATGAGTTCATATCACCAAAATTCGTTTACTCTAACTCTTCGCTGAAATGTTTATGGAAAAAAAAAGTGTTGATGAGTAGTCAGGATGTTTGGGCTGATGTTTGTTCCGCCCTGAAAACAGTGAACGAGGCCCTCCAAACAAGTATTATTTCTTAATAAACTCTTCTGCTTGGTCTACTTAGGGTTCACATTGTCTTTTTTACAAACAAACCAAAATTCAAACGGACTGTGAAGGCTGTTCTCCTTCTTTTGGCTGCTCCCGTAAGGGTTCGCCATAGCAGATCATCCATTTCCTTGGCATCGTCCTCTGTCACGCTATTCACCTGCATGTCCTCCCTCACCACATCCATAAAGCTCCTCTTTGGCCTTCCTCTTTTCCTCTCCCCTGGCAGCTCTATCTTCAGCATCCTTCTCCCAATATACCCAGCATCTCTCCTCTACACATGTCCAAACCATCTCAAATCTTGCCTCTCTTGCTTTCTCTTCAAACCGTCCAACCTGAGCTGTCCCTCTTATATACTCATTCCTAATCCTGTCCTTCTTCATCACTCCCAGCGAAAATCGTAGAATCTTCAACTCTGCCTCCTCCAGCTCCTCTCTTTTCGTCAGTGCAACTGTCTCCAAACCATATAACAAACTACACAACATAGCTGGTCTCACAACCATCTTTTAAACCATCCCTTTAACTCTTGCTGGTACCTTTCTGTCACAAATCACTCCTGACACTCTTCTCCACCCACTCCAGCCTGCCTGCACTCCCTTCTTCACCTCTCTTCCACACTCCTTGTTACGTTGAACAGTTGACCCCGAGTATTTAAACTCATCCACCTTCGTCACCTCTATTCCTTGCATTCTCACCATTCTGCTATCCTCTCTCTCGTTCATGCATATGTATTCCATCTTGCTGCTACTGACTTTCATTCCTCTTCTCTTCAGAGCATACCTCCACCTCTCCAGGCTCTCCTCAACCTGCTCTCTATGCTTACTACAGATGACAATGTCATCTGCGAACATCATAGTCTGTGGAGAATCTTGCCTGATCTTGTCTGTCAACCTATCCAGCCCTTTCTTGCAAACAAGACAGGGCTAAGAGCTGATCCTTGATGTAATCCCACCTCCATTTTGAACTTATCTGTCATTCCTACTGCACACCTCGCCACTGTCACACAGCCTTCATACATATCCTGCACCACTAATACATACTTCTCTGCCACTCCCGACTTTCTCATTCAATACCAGATCCAACGTTTATACAGAAAGCGGAGGAAAAAGAAGAAGAAGAAAAAAACAGGAGCAGGCATCCATTTCATCAAATATCCTAAGCTAGGTGCCTGGGTAGCATAGCAGTCTATTCCATTGCCTACCAACGCGGGGGTCGGCAGTTCGAATCCCTGTGTTACCGCCAGCTTGGTCGGGCGTCTCTACAGACACAATTGTCCGTGTCTGCGGGTGGGAAGCCGGATGTGAAGAGTAGGGTAATTGGCCAAGTACAATTGGGGAGAAAAATTATCCCAAGCTAGTCAGAATCAAACGTGACTTGGGCAGCTTTATGGTGGGCCGACACAAACAAGTACAGAAGGGTTCGATTTTGCTTTCTCAGTTGCTAAAGTTGTCGCTCATTGTGCTCAGAAATGCTTTAGTAGTTAAGCTGTTCTCAAATGAAACCCCTCAAACAACAAAACACACTAAATATAGCATGCATTTTATCTTCTTGTTAATTTTATTTTTGGCTGTCACTATATTTTGTAAATTAAGTTATCTATGGCTTACACTTACCATCGAGTTACAGTAATTGGATAAGGAAAAAAAGTACTAGTAAGTGTTTTATTTAAGAGCAAAATCGTAGAGTAAGATTCACTCTGGCCTCCAATTTACACCCTGGTTCCCTCCATTGCCCAGTGTAATTTAGTATCTCTCTCTTTGTGATTTTTTTTTTTAAATCTCTGGTCCATGTTCCTATGTTGCCCCTGTTTTATTGCA